>NC_092347.1:39137459-39738282 GCF_963676685.1 Mytilus edulis
AGGTGTACATGTCCAACTGGCAGGTGTCATCTGACCTTGACCTCATTTTCATGGTTCAGTGGTTATAGTTAAATTTTTGTGTTTTGGTCTGTTTTTCTCATACTTTATGCAATAGGTCTACTATATTTGTTGTATGGAATGATTGTAAAGTGTACATGTCTAGCGGGCAGATGTCATGTGACCTTGACCTCATTTTCATGGTTCAGTGGTCAAAGTTAAGTTTTTGAGTTTTGGTCTTTTTATCTAATACTATATGCCATAGGTCAATTATATTTGGTGTATAGAAATATTTTATGATCTTTATGTCAGTCGCGCAGGTTTTATTTGACCGCGACCTCATTTTCACGGTTCATTGCACAGTGTTAAGTTTTCGTGTTTTGGTCTATTTTTCTTAAACTATAAGTAATGGGTCAACTATATATGTTGTATAGAAGCATTGTTAGCTGTACATGTCTGCCTGGCATGGTTCATCTGACCTTGACCTCATTTTCAAGGTTCATTGGTCTCTGTTAAGTTATCTTGATTAATGTTAAGTTTATGTGACAGTTTTAATAAAGCTTAGCTTTATACTTAGGACTATCAACATAATATCAATGATTAGTATAGAAGGCGAGACATTTCAGCGTGTGCACTCTTGTGTCATTTTGCTTCATACTTTAATATCCTTGTTGTATTTTGAAATAATGCATAAAACATATGTTATTGTGTGACCATTCTTAAATAAATGAAATCGCCGGTAAGGGCCGATTTTGGCCTCAAATTTCAGGTTCATCTAATGAAAGTTTTTGGAATGTTTTTAAACACTAAAGTGTCTATTTCAATTGATTCGATTTATTTATGCGAAAGATTTTAACTGATTTAGTCATTAAAAACGCTCTGATTCAAGCTTAAATATGAAAAATCTATCAAATATGCAAAAAAAAGTCACTTTTCAGATAGTTTTTGTCAAAAATGAAAGTGACCACATCCGTGTTCATCCTCAACCTTTATATATGTTTTGTATTATTATTAAATACAACTTACATTTCAATATTATGAATAAACACGAATGCGGCCACTTTCATTTTAGATGAAAACCGTCTAAAAATTAACCAAAATGCTAAAATTTTGAAGATTTCAGTAATTTAGCATGACTTAATGATGCTAGAACGCGATATTTGTGCATTGTATTGTCAAAAACAGCTCATATTTATGTAGCAGAAGCATTTTACTTTCCAAAATATAGCTGAAAGATTACATTTTCACAATTTTCTAAAACTGCTATATTTTGGGGCCAAAAAGGGCTCTTACTGAACCTACTCCTTTGGTTAACCAATAAAATGGCCTCTAATACAGGTTAAAAATCACTACAAAACATAAAATTCAACAAGTTTGCTCTTGTCTTCTAAAGTCTTTAATTCTGTATTCCTTATTTTTCTCTATTATTTAAACTAATTTTGTAATTTATTATCTATTTTGTATTAATTAAACGCCCTGTAGAATTGACCAATTATTTTCCGTTCTGTAAACCTCATTCAGAAATATATATGAAGATGACATACATTTAAGTCTTAAAAGCAGCTGAGCAAAGGAATTAGAACACAAATATATTGTAATAAAGAATTCACAGTACTGAGTAGTACTATACATATTTTGAGTATTATATTTTGATTTATTGTTTTTCAAATTTAAAATCTTTAAATTGAAAAAAATAAAAAGCTCATGCCATATAAAATCTTTAAAGTAATATGTCTCAGAAGTTGAGCTGCTCATATTTAATTATAATAATATAAAAAAAGAATATGTGGTATGATTGCCAATGAGACAACTTTCCACAAGAGACCAAAATGACACAGAAATAAACAACTATAGGTGACTGTAAGACCTTCAACAATGAGCAAAGCCCAAACCGCAGAGTCAGCTATAAAACACCCCGAAATGACAATGTAAAACCATTTAAAACTAATAGCCTTATTTATGTACAAAAAGAAGGCAAGATATCTTTAGCAATAGGCTAAATCCTTTGCACTTGATTTCAAAAGGATACGAATAAAGTCAACAGTAGTATACCGCTGTTCGAAACTCATAAATCGATAGAAAAAATCAAATCCGGGTTACAAACTAAAACTGAGGGAAACACATTAAATATAAGAGGAGAACAACAACACAACATTAAAATGTAACACACACAGAAACGAACTAAGCATTAGACAAAATCCAATGAGAATAATAAATATATAACGAATCAGGATTGTTTTACTTGTCAATGTTGTCATTTGTCATCTGTTTTACCAATGTTAAGTGCTTTTTCTGAACAGATGATACGGTATTAAAAAGTACATTTTTTTTTCATAAAACAAATTGATGTTGATGGTAGAACTTTGGTAGTCTCAGCTGTAGAATTCATTCATAACCTGTCTGCAGACTTAGGGAAAATTTATAGTATTAAGCTAAAGATGTCAAAAAGCCACATCTCCTTTCATTCAAATTTGTAGCCTTATGGTTTTTTATTGATTCACAAATGCTTTGTCTTTAAGTTATAATTTCATTGAATTTTTTAAAGTAAAATATTACCAAATGTCATATCTTAATTGTGTTATGATATTTTTGTCTTTTATATTAATTATATAATATCTATTTTTATAAGATATTATTTCAAAGAAATTATTATAAAAAAATATTTCCAAATGTCATATTTTGATTTTGTTATGATATTTTTGTCTTTTATATTAATTATATAATATCCACCTATCTGTCAAAACATTACAAAAAATGCCTGCAGTATTAAAGAAAAGTCTGCTTAATTAAATAACAAGATTATTAGAAAATGCTCTGGAAATCCTTTATTTCATATTTTTATATTTTATGCACTTTTAGATTAATGCTAGTATTATATAAAAGACTACCTAGATATTTTCAATATATTGAGACTTGACACTGCTGTTTTGCTCTGGATATGAAAGGAAGCCTTTTTATAATAAGTATGTAAGATAAATAATAAACCTACGTACATTAAAGCTTGAAGGTTACATTCAGGTTATGAAAATGATAAGTTATCCTTTTTGTAATAAGCATGTAAGATAAATAATAAAGCCACTAAAACTTAAAGGTTATGTTTTGAAATATTTGCAGAATAAAACTATACCTTTTCTATTTATGGTATCAGCAGTGTAGTTGTATGCAAGAATTCAACAATATAATTAGCGAGATTTTTTTCTTAGGTAAGCCTGACAGATTGTGACAGAGTCTAACTATGATAAGAAAGATTCAGTTTTATAACTTGTTAAAAACTCCAAATTGATTCTGTTGAAGAATTACGACACCTACGCTTATGCTGATAAAGAACATCTTGACATATTCAATCTTTCTTGTTTCAAATAGGTCCCCAATTTCACATCAGTGTTGCAACTTTATAAAAAAAATATCATGAATATTGGAAATAGTAGTTGCAAATGTTTGTCTACAGCAAAGTCTAGTTTCTTTTTGTTTTAGTTCAGATTTAATTGATTTAAAATTGGCAATTTCTCTTAATTAAGATACCAGAATGCTTGTTTTATGTTACAATGATTGAGGCATTTTTCGTTGTAATCAGTATCAATGTCTTTCTGAATTAAAGACTCATTAGTCATGTAGTAGGACTTTATCTGAATTAACTAGCAACCAAGATTAAATCTGCCTTACAAAGTGAGATTTTAAGACTTAAATTGTCAGCATCCAAAAGTTTAAATTTCCTTCATTTTATAACCCATAAATACTGGTTTGTAATGATTAGGCAAAAGTACAACAGACATCAGTAATAGTAACAGACTTGAATTTAACTAATATTTTTTTATTTTGTTTTTTAAAAGACAAATTGTATCACCTTGAGAGACTCTCCTTTTTTTTAAAGAGAATAATTAATGTTGTTATTGAATCTTACAGTGTTCTGTCATATTGAATAAATAATGCTGGAAATTATTTGCTGCAGCCCTTTAGAAATTATGTGCCTCTGCCTATATATGGTTTACTGGATATTTTTGTCATGAAAATTTTGATTATCATATGATTTGCGAATTTCCAAAATATTGAGCCTATATCTAGAGCAAATAAAGCCACAAGATGTAAAAAGATGTAAAAAGATATTTAAATTTTAAATTGGGAAATGTAAAAAAGCAACATGACACCAGACTTGACATTTAGCGAACATCACTAATGTTATTTGACATCATTTCTTGTCGGTCATAGTTTGTTGAGTAAATTGAGTAGAGTGAAGATTAAACTGTAGTTTAATTCAGGGAAACACTGTAAAGTTGAAAATAAGGATCAGAATTTACAAAAACTTTTTAAAACAACTACATAAAAAGTACATCTGGTCGGAAATTTAGATCAAATATAAATATGTCATGAAAAGTAAGTGTGTGGTCACGTGCACTGAAGCATGCAGAGACTCTGAAAATGTTTAGTTTTTTAACCATCATTCCTATGGTTTGATATATCTGTAATTGACAAAGGGCTGAGAACTTCCTGATCTATATTTATTCATCTAGAACACAGCTTAACTTCTGCCCCCAATGGTTTTAATAACTAATGAAAAAAGATAGCACAGCATTTCTCTGTATCAGTTTTAGTTTTGATGGTATTGTATATCATGCAGCTAGCTAGGTTTTTTTTTTTTTTTTTTTTTTTTGTGCATGAAATATAAAAGAATATTAACTCTCCATTCTAAACTGATTGATACCAGGGTTAAATTTTTTTTAATCGCTGTGTGGTTCGCTTAATCTTAGTGCTGCATTGGTTAAACAGTTTATATGACATAAAAAATTTCATGCAATCTGTACTGATTGTTTTCTGAATTGTGAAATCAAATAAAAAGACTATCATAGTTAATATCAGAAATATATTTCTCAGAAAAAAACCCACAAAATTTAGCAAATCCTTGAAAAAAAGACAAATTTTGCCAGACACATCTTTATTAGAAGAAAAATTATTCCACCATCATATATATGTGCATTAAGATATTCTACCACCCTTAACAGCTAACTTTTTTTTCTACTGATAAATTTTCTTGCGTTTTTAGTCTACAATTTTCAATGCCTATAGATATTGTTTCTCCCAAAATGCAGTTGTAGAAACCATCTATCAACAATGTACATGCTTTTTAGACAGCTGAAACAATTAAAATCTAAAACATGCACAAAATGAATTTATTACATTGTGTGTAGGATTTAAAAATTTACGGATATAATTCAAATTCAAAAAATTTTGAAATGTGAGCAGAATTTTGACAATTATTTTGCAGTTTTTACAGTATTTCGTGACCAAATCGAACAGAAAATTATGCATTTATACAAGACGTGACACAAAGATAATCTCAGCTTCTTGTGTTTTTTTTAGAAAAATCAGCATATCGCTTTATGAAAGATAAAAAAAATTGCAAAGTAGTCCATGGTTTTATAATGATGTAATCCTTATTAAACAATAAGAGGGATAAATAAGATTGGAAAATAAAGGAAGGATCAAATTCCCGATCAATTAGATAGCAGGATGTTTATCCAGGAAGAAGAAAGACGTTATGTGGTTATATGGAATCAATTATCTCTTTTTAGTATCACAATGTCCAATGTGCATAGTTGTAGTTTATGTTATACTTGAAACGGGTTTTCCATGAAATTAAAAGTAAAAATGAGGAATATAGAAAACAGTGTCTGTCTGTACGCCCCAAAATTGGTTTCTGTTCTCTAACTTGAGTTTGCCTCTACCAAATGTTATGAAACTTATACACAATTCTTATTACCACAAAACACAGATGAAGTTTGAATTTTGGTGGTGTCACTTCAACCATTCTCGAGTTATGACACTTTATAAATACATTTTAATGTTGTGTTCACACTTTTTTGTTCCCCGAACAAGGTTAGGTATGGGGATATAATTATGCCCTGATGTTCTTTCAGTCTTGTAAATGTGATAATTGTACATTTCTTGCAAATTTTGTGTTTTTTGTTTAAGGGGAGATAACTCACTAAAATAAGTTGTATAAAATTATTTACTGTAAGGGTTTTAATTTGTGTATTTGACAAGACTATAAGTATGGTGACCATATTTCCTTTTGCTTTCTGAAATAATGTTATATTTCATCTTACATAAACAAGAGAGTGATTTCAATTATTTTATTTAAATGGTTACCAGATTTTTTTATACTGTCTTTTAATACTTTAAATACAACCAAAGAACTGCAGATAAATTGGTGAACTAGTGAGATGAAGAATATCTGGTGTAAATTCATACAAATTGTCAGACAGGACAACATGCTAAGTTAGTCTTCATATACATTAATAACCTTGTAACTGAGTGTGCCCTTTGGTAATAAAAGAAAGAGGTCAATCCAATAAATGCTAGGACAGTCAGAAAAAGTGTAAGATTGAAGTCAACAAAACCTTGTATTTACTTTGAAACTGATTATATTGACCATGTTATACAAAACACTTAAGGTTCTTTGATAACTCTTGCTGTGAAGTGTATAAAGAGGCCAATTCTTTCAAATATGTCAATAAAATGCTCACTTACTATTCTTGTATCGAATATGCTGTATAATTGTTAAGTAAATATGTCAAAACAATATTTATATGCAGACAGTCTCTAAAGTATTGATTTGGCTTCTTTTTTATTCTTGGTATATTCTTACTGACATCTTTTCTGTTCTTAGAGTTTCCTCCCCTGGAGGTATAGAAATGCTGTGAATGATTTGTATTGGTACTTGATATATTAAAAGCTCCTTGAGGAAGATAATTGTGGTAAAAGAAGTAGATAATTGTCTCTAAAATGATGCTATGCAGAAATGCAGTTCGAATGTACTGGATGGCAATTGAATTAGTTTGAAGTTTGTCTGATATAAAATATAGCCATCACATTGGTGCATTAAGTTAGAAAATTTATGGGGATTGAAATTTGGTCACCATACAGTATTTCTATTTTCATGAGGAGCAGATATGAAAAGAAAGCTTTTAGTCCAGCACTTGGGGCCCACTTCTTGTGATATCATCTGTTCTGAGCTGAATGAATAAATTCATTTTTTTAAGGGTAAAACAATCTTTTTCTATCTTAAGGCCTATCCGATATTTAAATTGGGAAGTGGATCATTGTTATTCAGCTTACATTGCATAAAACTCTGTTATATACCCTAAAGATGTTTCAGTTATATGACTTGTAAAATTATTCTATTTGTACAAATAAAGTGAATCAGACAGATAAATCATTAACATAGTTATGCCATATACCATATATATAGACAGACTTAAATAATGACCGGTATCTTAAGATTATACATTACTGACTCTAAGAAACTCCAAATGAGGTCTATTTAATTCTTTTTTAAGAAATTGTATAAAATTTTCTTTTTGTGTCTTGTAAATGCTTTTCCTGATTCTAAGAATCATTTCAGATACTTTTGTTATCAAGTTAGGCACACTTTTCTATGTAAAAAAAAGTGCTTAGCAATATGTTTATGATAGTTGAAGTCTTTGAAAAGACACTTATTTTCATTAGTTATAAAGAAAATTCCATACATTTTTACATTACTATTTTGATAAGCAGTTTAAATATTTTTCAGCTAATTGGGTTTTAAAATACTCCTCATGGAACCCTGTTGTTGTTGGAATGCTTGCTTTACCTTCTCTTGTACTGGTTACCATTCCCTCTGTAACACAGACAGGGAACAAGACAGCTCAGCAGTTAGAGCAAGGAATAAGAACTTTACTCTCAACAGTGAAGAAAATTTTGATAGAAAAAGAAACAAAAAAGGTTAGTCAAACTCCTGCAATTATTTGAATAGAAGGCTCATGGTAGATACATCAGAAGGAAGACTCCTACCACTCAATGATCCCCTTTATTCATTTGCATTGAATACTGTAGAATCTAGTTATAGGTTGGTATTTTGTATCATATTGCTATAAACCCAACAGTATTCAAAACTTTCAACCAGGTTTTTTGGTTCTGTTCTGTGTACTGTTGTTTTTCCTTTTCTCATCACTTGGCGTCCGTCGTCCGTCGTCGTCCGTCGTCGTTAACTTTTACAAAAATCTTCTTTTCTGAAACTCCTGGGCCAAATTCAACAATACTTGGCCTGAATCATCATTGGAGTATCTAGTTTAAAAAGAGTGTCGGCTGACCTGCCAAACCAACCAAGATGGCAGCCATGGCTAAAAATAGAACATAGGGGTAAAATGTATATTTTGGCTTATATCTTTGAAACCAAAGCATTTAGAGCAAATCTGACTTGGTTAATTTGTTTATCAAGTTAAGATCTATCTGCCCTGACATTTGTTGATGAATTAGACAATAAAATTAACGGTACCAATTTTCTTGCACCAGATGCGCATTTCGACAATACATGTCTCTTCAGTGATGCTCGTGGCCAAAATATTCGAAATCAGACAACTGGTTGTTGGGTTGCTGCTCCTGATTTGGTAATTTGAAGGAAATTTTTCCGTTTTCAGTTATTATCTTGAATATTATTATAGATGGAGATAAACTGTAAACAGCAAAGATGTTAGCAAAGTAAGATCTACAAATAAGTCAACATGACAAAAATGGTCAGTTGACCCCTTAAGGAGTTATTGCCCTTTATAGTAATTTTTTCCTGAAATTTTTAGATGAATTGGACAACTGGTTGTTGGTATGCTGCCCCCCAATTGGTAATTTTTATGGAAGTTTTGTATTTTTTGGTTATTATCTTGAATACTTTTATAGATAGAGATAAACTGTAAACAACAATAATGTTCTGCAAAGTATGATCTACAAATAAGTGAAACATGACCAAAATAGTCAGTTGACCCCTTAAGGAGTTATTGCCCTTTATAGTCAATTTTTTACAATTTTCATTAATTTGGTAAATTTTGGTAAATTTTTACAGAATATTTTCCTCTTTAACTAATGGGCCAAGTTCAATACAGATAGAGAAAGTTGTAAGTAGAAAGAATGATCATTAAATTAAGATCTACAAACACATCACCATCACCAAAACACAATTTTGTCATGAATACATCTGTGTCCTTTGTTTAATATGCACATAGACCAAGGTGAGCGACACAGGCTCTTAAGAGCCTCTAGTTTTGTCATGGTGTTGTCAGTATGTTTTTTCAACTTATCATTTACATGTAGTTATATTTTGACTGTCTTTCACAGTGATAATGCACTCATATTTGTAGTTGGGACCTTCTTAATGAAATTATTAAATTATTGTTCTTTAGCATTCCAAATTGTTGAACTTTTGCTACAGAAGGTTCAGAACTTGTTTCAGATATTTTGTAGTGTCAGTAGGTTTGCTGTAGCATTATTCAAAATGAAATATACATTTCTCAGGTTTTCTTTATGAATTCTTAAACACATCATCTCAGCCATGCACTTTTTGGAAGACGTGATGTGATATGCATAGAAATGTAATATATAATGAGATAAAAATCTGTCTTTGAAAAGAACGATGATGAGTTATGTTCTTAGATTATAGGAACCCTTTGAAAGAGAAAACTTGTGTCTATGAAGGTCATAAATATGTGTCTTTTATTAATGTCCTTGAAAAAAATAATGGATTGTAATTTTTAGGTTTTATAGACCACAAAAGATTATTTTTTCATGTACATGCACCTAGTTTAAAAAAAAAAATACATTTAGAAAAATGTATACTGAAATTGTCTACAGGCAGTTAGAATTAAGAATAAAGCATATGAGTTGTCACAAGACTTTCACTATATAAACGATATACTCTCTGACTGCACTTGTTTTACGATTTCAAAATATTGTATTACAGTCACAATCAGTACAAATACATAAAACGAAATAGATACATTGCAACAAATTTATATGTTTGTATTTCACAATCCCGTTGGCATTTTGTAAAATGTAGTTTCTTGGTTAATACATTGTTGATGTCTGCATTGTTTTTTTCGAGCAAACAATTTTCTCCTCTTAACATGCACTTTATACATTTTGGTAAGAATTAAAGCTTATGATTTTCTAAAATAGATGTAGAAGTTTCAAGAAGATTTATATAATGGCACCAAAAGTACATAATATTAGATCCAACAGGATTTTTCTCGCAGAAGAAAACTTTAAATGAACATAACTCACGATTTTTATTGAACTGACTTTACATAGCTTGCAGTTTATTAGATAGAATTGTATAAAAATAGGTTGTTCAATTAAGATTGTTTAATTGAGGAAGAGAAATTTATCATTGTATTGTAAGGATACGATCATTCTTCCGAATATAAAGCCCAAATCGTAAAACTAATTTTTCGTGGCAGATAACTGTCAGCCCACAAGATAAAGCTTTTCACTGAAAAGTGCAAACATGTAGAAGTAAACAAAGATGGATTTCAAAGATAAATGCAACTTCTTGCAAAATAATTTTGCATGCTGGTAGAACTAATAAAAGAAGCATTATGCTCTAAATAGATAGATGTACTTTTTCTTTAAAGGATGTTGAGATTTTTTCTATTTATTCAGCTTGGAAGCATCATAAGACATAAATTTGACGTAAATCTGTGGATTAAGCTTAAAAAGAGATTTGGTATATAAAAGTACATTTGCATTCACTCAGTCATTATTTCATTAATTGGTTTTTCCATATTGATGAAAGTGGATATATGATAACAGTCAATTAGACAGCAACCTTATAACACAAACATATTCAAAACAATACCAAAAAGACACAAAGGACAGTAAGGTGAAATTTAAAAAATCTGAAACTTAAAACGGAAATGTTAAATCAGAAGCGCATTAATTAAGGAACAAATAACCCAAAATATTGATAGACTTAACGTTATGGAACTCCTTTTCAAGATGTTTGATATTTTAACAAAAATGGCAAAAAAAGGCCTACTCTGACTTTTACCTTTTACCGGAAATGACTTTGTGGTATAGGCTTTGTTCATTGTTAAAGACTGTAAAGTGACCTGTAGTTGTTTATTTCTGTGTCATTTTGTCATTGGCAATCATACCACATCTTCTTTTATAATTGTCTGTAAGAGATTAAAATGTGATCTTCAACAATATGGTGGTGACATTGAAGTGTCTATACCATATGTTAAGCTATTTCAATCTCTTACAGCCAAGTCTAGACTTGTGAATTTATTTAAGTTAGTTTGTGATTTTGGTATACAACAGAATGGAGATTTTCTAATATTCCTTGTAGTTTATTACCAGAGTACAATATTTGACCTCTAGAATAAGAAAATTATGAAGGTTAATAATAGTTCAGTATGAAATGCAATATTAATATACATAAATAAATATTACAGACAATTTATGATTTGGTTTGAATGAGATTGTCACGGAACAGAAGTTCCTTCATAATATAATTTCCAAATGGAACAAATATTCTGGAATATTATTTCCACAGGAATAAATATTACAGTAGATGTTCCTAACGGAATAAATAGTATAGAATATTTGTTCCATCAGGTACAGGTATTATGACATTGTTTATAACAAAGTTTCCACTGGAACTTCTGTTAGGTGGAACAAATATACCTTGACAAGATAACATTCAGTGCAACTGAACTTTATATTTTCAATACCAAACATCAGTCATTTACAAGCAACATTCTCCCAGTGGCATATTTACATCCAATGTTACGTGTACTCTTACAATCAGGTTTCTATGACCTAGATTTGTTTTTAAAAGGCCTGCAGTGACTCAATTTTGTTGCTTAAAATACCCCATGTTAAACTATTCATCAAGATTGACTAATTATATCTTGTGAATAGTTAGAAGGGGATGTTTGGTATACTATCACAACAATTAGATGCTCTAAGGCAGACATTTTTTCGAAGATCTTCACAATCATCTCCTTAAAAAACATATATTTTTTCCTTCGACTGTTATTCCCGCTTCAGGTTAAAGTTTTTGGTCAAGGTAGTTTTTGATGAAGTTGAAGTCCAATCAACTTGAAACTTTGTACACATGTTCCCTATGATATGATTTGTCTAATTTTAATGCCAATTTAGAGTTTTTATCCCAATTTTAAGGTCAACTGAACATAGAAAATGATAGTTCAAGAGGGACATCCATGTACTATGGACACACTCTTGTTAACATACTATAAATTCAGAAATTATTACGTGCATTTGTTATTGTGAATTTGTCATTTTAGACTTAAATACGATTTTAATTTTTACTATTTTGAGAAAAATTCTGTTTATTTCATATAAGATATTTCAAAATGAGAGTTTGAACTATCATTTATCACAATAATAAAAACCTCACATTAATTTCTGAATTAATAGTATATATGGTGAAACAATTCCAGTTTTTACTTTAGAAAATATGGAAGCGAAAATACAGAGAGACACGGTGAACCACAAACAAATAGGAACACACTCTAAAAAAAAAGACAAAAAGACAAACAACCTAGTTGTTAATTTCTGTGTTATTTTGGTCTCTTGTGGAGAGTTGTCTTATTGGCAATCATACCACATCGTTTTTTTATATATAAGCTCTGTGCTGAATCTTCAGTGGCAAATATTTGTTTATTTTAAGGACTACTATTTTGAATTAGAAATTGTCTGATGCAATTATCTTTTCACAAGTTGAATGATATTATGAGATAAATGCATAAATAGATTCTTAGTTTAATCAGATTCTAACACTAACGCAGTATAAATTCAATTTAAATAATACTGAAACATGCAGACACATATAAATTTTATTATTACAAAAAAAAAATAAAAATGAGTTGTTGAGCTGGATGTGGTTTGATATTAAATTGCATAAAACTTTAAACAAAAAAAAAAATGTAAAGATTTTCAGCAAAAAAGCCAGACTAATTAAGAATTCTAAAAGTGGTAAGACTATATATTGAATTTGATTTCAAGGAATTTTTAAAGTACAAAAAAAGTAAATTTTATTTACTTATAATAGCTATACAAATATTCCATGTACTGTAAGTGCTTAATATTCTAGCTACGATCCTATATTGCAATAGTTTGTCATTAAATTGAAATCAGTACTATTACTAAGGCCGTGAGATTACTTGTATTAAGTAGATTGATGTCCATAGGCCTTGTCTGAAAAGGATAAAGAACAGTAAAGTTGTCGCTTACATAACAAAATATCTGTAAATAAATGTTGGAGTAGGTACATAACCTTAAATTGTCAGAATAAAATATACCAATACTCCATAGATAAATTGTTTGATTGGAAACTTATTGTGAAACCTTATAGGGATATAAATTTTGGTTAATTTTTATAAAGAAAATATATCGAAATGAGTGTTTTGTATTAGTATCAGGGTAGTTAAAAGTTGCAGTCCATTAGAAATCTTGCACTTTATATTAACTGACTTTTCACTTCCATTTAGGTAATAGGTTTGAGTGAGATTTTGTGGATTAATGTGGTAAATTAGAGGAAATATGGTATACTTTGTGTAAAGAGGGGGAAATAGAATAAAAGCTCCTAATCAAATTAAGAATTGTGCAAATGCTTATATTATGTAACCATGGTAAAACACTTAGACTGTAAGAATTTGTACAGTATAAAATAAAATGACTGTTTTTATAGTACCATTATATTTGCTTAATAATTGTATGCTTAATGTCTAGTGGAAAAGGCTTCATTAAAAGCAAGGTTAGGAACATGTTTTATTCAACATTAAATCCAAAAGTAGATTTTGCACATGCCCCTTAAATAGCATTGATAAATGAAATTCACTGGCTAAGTTTAACTTGTGTTATGCTTGTCCCCTTTAAAATCTTCTTTTTAACTCCCCATAAGAGTCCCCTTTTTCAACACCTATGTACACTCATAAATTACTTTTATTCAAAGAAAATAAATGCATCCACATAAAAAATCTTGAACTATTATCGGTTACTTTAAATTGGTATTGCAGAATATGCCTCCCGGGGGCTAATTTTCCATTAATTTGATCCAAAGTGGTAACTAATTAGATTTTATTTCAATTAACTAAAGGTTCTCTGTACTATTGGTGTACAATAGTGTGGATATGATTCTATACTGGAATAGTTTACTTGTCATTGATTAATGCTTAGAACAGTTAAACTAAGACCTTTTTTTTATTTTGCCCCTAGCTGTCATTACAAAAGGGGCATGAAGTTTTACCCTTGTCCTTCTGTACATCCATATGTCTGTCTGTACATCCCGAAATTGGTTTCTGTTTTCTAACTTTAGTTAGCCTCAACTAAATGTTATGAACCAATACATTTCGTTTGTCCACAAAACACAGATCAAGTAAGAATTTGGATGGTATCACTTCTACCTTTTTATAGTTAATTGCCCCAATATAGATTGTTGAATTTTTTTCATTTCCTTTCTCTGACTTAAGTTTATCTCAACACAATGTTATGAACACAATGCTTAATACCACAAAACACAGTTCAGGTTTGAATTTGGGTGGCCCAACTTTTACTGTTCTAGTGCCCCTTTTCATTTCTAAATCTTATACAAATAACAGTATTAAAAAAGCATTGCAATTTCCAGGCATTCATGAATGATGAGTATTTAAAAAAACAACTTGCAGTGAACTTAAGATACCAAGCCTTCATTTAACAAAGAAGTTGTTTTTTTCTATTTCAACAGCCGACAAAACCCATATTTGTATTATGATTGTAGGTCTAGTCTGGTTAGAATAAGTACATAAAATGTGGGTTTATACCTTTAACTGTCAGAAACGTAGAAGTCTCCTTGAACACTGACGAGTCTAATATACCATACCAATAAAACAGTAGATGACTTCTAAAGAACACAAACAAGTCTCATATACCATACCACAAGAAACAATAGATGTCTCCTAATAAATGCTACCAATTCTTATATACCATCCACATAGAAATGTAAATGTCTTCTAACGGACATTAATAAGTCTCATGTACCATACCACATAAAACAATTAGAAGTCTCAACCCAAAACCTAACCAGTCTCATATACCATACCACGAGAACAGTTGATGTGTCCTTAAGACCATAACTAGTCTCATGCATCATACCACATTTATCTATACTACTATAGATACTTAGAGTAGAAAAGGAAATGTTTAACTAGGATGGAACATTATCCTGCCGTACTGGATACTTGATATCATATGCAACTTTATAATAACTATTCTAATTTTATTAACAAACTAATATACTAAGACACCATAGTATACACAGTATACGAATATCATATTCACAATCATTTCTAAATCTATTATACTGAATACATATGAAAATAATAATAAATGTATCATTTGGCTTTCTAGGGGGCTACTCGTTAAAACTTACAATAAAACAAATAAAAATAACCATATGAAAAACACTACCTACTCAAAACAATTTTAAATTAATTGAAAAGTAAATTGTC
Source organism: Mytilus edulis (assembly GCF_963676685.1). NCBI lineage: Eukaryota > Metazoa > Mollusca > Bivalvia > Mytilida > Mytilidae > Mytilus > Mytilus edulis. Next base: position 39,152,771 of record NC_092347.1, read on the forward strand.
TAAATTATGCAATTTTAAGAACCTGCAGTAGAGCCCTGACAGGTGAAAAATTAAATTTAGAAACCTGAGTGGTAAAGCCCAGACAGGTATAAATTTGAAAAATGAGAATACCTGCGGTAGATCCCAACAGGTACTTTTAGAACCTGAGTGGTAGAGCCCAGACAAGTATGAATTTTGAAAACTGAGAATTCCTGCGGTAGATCCCAGCAGGTACTTTTAGAACCTGAGTGGTAGAGCCCAGACAAGTATGAATTTTGAAAACTGAGAATTCCTGCGGTAGATCCCAACAGGTACTTTTAGAACCTGAGTGGTAGAGCCCAGACAAGTATGAATTTTGAAAACTGAGAATTCCTGCGGTAGATCCCAACAGGTACTTTTAGAACCTGAGTGGTAGAGCCCAGACAAGTATGAATTTTGAAAACTGAGAATTCCTGCGGTAGATCCCAACAGGTACTATTAGAACCTGACTGGTAGAGCCCAGACAAGTATAAATTTGAAAAATGAGAATTCCTGCGGTAGATTCCAACAGGTACAAAAAATAACTTAATTATCACCCTTAAATAAAACAAAGCCTAAATAAATTATAAAATGTATTAATGAATTGGGGGAAAATAATTTCCCTGAAATTAAGTAGGCCAAATTGAAACGAGTAGCATGAGTGAAAGCCCCCAAGAAATGATACATATACATATTTATAAAGTTGAATAACAAAAAAAAAAAAAAAAAAAAAAAAAAAAAAAAAAAAAAAAAATAATAATAATAATACAAAATTTTCAATATACCATTAAAAAGAATAAGTATTTGAATAGAATTTCATATATGAAAATGAAAACGCATAAAATAAAAAACCAGAACACACTATTAATTCAAAACGCATAAAATAAAAAACCAGAACACACTATTAATTCAAAATACTAAAAAGATTTAACAAAATGAAGTTCTTATAACTCCTTGATATAGTACAAAACATGTATAAAAATTTAAGAACAACACATCTGCTTAGTGCTTCCAAACAGTTTTTTTGGGTCATTTCTAATGTACCGTATATAACAATCGGATGACCATCTACCTAAAGTCTGAATAATATGGTCCTCAACCCCTGCTGCTGCAGCTGATGTAGCAGCACCAATTCGAAAAGAATGACCACAAAATTTATTATCATTATACCCTAATCTGAACAGGGACTCTCGAAGCAGAGCTATAAATGTATCTCTATACAAAGGAGCGTTATTATACTCAACTTTAACAAATAAATAAGAATCTGGTCTAGCTCCATAATTTTTTCTACTTGTATATATCTCCTCATCAAATCAAAAATATCATTTTCAAAAATAGTAATGTTAATACCTTCTCGAAATGGGTCACATTTGGAGGAATTCAGATGTACTGTGAAATTTTGAAAATTGTGTCAAAATCAATATCTGAATTAATAGTGTGTTCTGCCTGGCAATTTTACTACTATACGTAAATTCACCACATCGGAGAAATCCAAAAAAAGCTAGATTAAAAGAGCGCTATAACATTAAGTCGACGAATGGAGAAAAACTCCTAGCTGTAAAATACAGCACAATTATTTCAAAATTTGAGATGTAATAGGTCCCGCTGAAAAAACGCCTCAGGGTGCGGGAGTTTCTCGTTGCATTGAAAACCCATTGGTAGCTTTCAGCTGTTGTCTGCTCCGGTTGTACTTATACATAAGGATGCCTAGAAACCTGTGGTAGAACCCACAGGTGAAACAACAATAGCCTGTGGTAGAACCCAAATAGGTAAAAATACTTGAATACTGTAGTAAAACCCTGACAAGTGAGACATATAATAACGTGTGGTAAGACTAAGATAGGTGAGAAAAAAAAAAAAAAACAAAAAACAAAAAAAACAAAAAAAACAATAACATTTTGTAGACCAAGAAGGTAAAAATTCTGAGACTGCATATGAAAACGTGCAGGTCTGCAAGCCTTGCTACATGTACGTGCAATGTACATAATGTGATACGATGTTACTGGATTGATTGATAGATTGCTTGTTGCTTAAGGTCCCAATGTTCACTGGATTGATTGATTGATTGTTGGTTGCTTAACGTTCCAATGTTCACTAATATTGGAAATATATGAATGTTGAATCCTGCACAGCTGCATCTGCCAGATACCATAAGTTGAGTTCACTTCAAAGGACTGACAAGTTATCTAGCACTTCTAAGCGGATTTATAGTTACAATTTCACCTACTATCTTGAGAACCATAAACAGCATACCAGCTGGGACTATTATACTATAAAAGTCCCAGGTTCCTGCTGAAATATAAAACTTAAAGCAGTATCATGTCTTAAACATTTGGTTCAACCTTAACAGGTTAAAACTATATGTGAACCTGTGATAAATCCATACAGGTAAAATCTGAAAATGTGGTATAACCCTGACAGTTGAAAACATGCAAAATCCAGAACCCAGACAGTTAAAATCTTGAAACCTATGGAAGAACCCTGAAAGGTGAGCAAAAAAAAAAAAAAAAAAAACATTCATGTGTAAAACACCTGTGGTTGATCAAAGACAAGGTTTTAGATGAGAATTCCTCAGGTAGATTTGAACAAATACTTGGGCTAGACGGTCAGGCACTCAAACCTGCAAGTTTGATTGATTGATTGTTAGTTGCTTACCGTTCAGTGCCTGTGGCCATCCTGCATGAAAACCTGATATTAAACCATCAATTCAACTATTTAAAATTCATAGTACGGATGGTCATTCAAATTCTGATACTAGTAACGTTTTAAAATGGAAACTGAAAATCAAAACTGTCTTGGGGAACTAAAGTGTCTTCAAGTTGCCAGATTCGATACTCTGGGGCTCATATGGTTCTCGGTTTTTTGGTAAGTATATACATATATGATTTTCCGATTTCCCCTTTACAAACCCAACAAATATTATGACTATTGCAGCATCTCATAGCTGCGCATCCTCTGATACCTGAAAAAATACGAATTTCCCAACCTAGACGATTAGTTTATCTTACACTTGTGCTTATATGACTGTTGCAAGTTACCAAGCCAGGAGTGGAAAATGTGTTACCACACAGGTTTGGAAGAGTATTATCGAAAAATTGATACAAAAGAGAGTTATGTTTCTAACAGACCACTCTGCACTATATTGTAAAGAGGCATATGAGCTGTACGTAAACAGTAGTAATATCCGCAGAATCCTATACCTAGGTAATAAGTGGTCATACAATGTATCTACGTGATCCCTCTTATAGAAATAACATTATTTCTCCATCGGGGTATTACTATATATAAATATAAGATATATAATAAACTAAAAACGTGAATAGACACCACTATAATAACTGATGAAAACCTAGTTAGCCTAGGGATGAATTTGTAATGTAAAGCCTCCATTGAAATTTCATTATGTCATACCCGGCATAATAAGGATTGAGTATAAGGAGTTCGTACCTGATGTGAATTGTTTTCCTCAGTTTGGGAGAAAGGCAGTCATTCAGCTGCATCACCTTGTATTCCGTCACACCACACACTTCCTGGTTTTTCTACTAGCTGCAGTCTCTGTAATTGAATTCCTAGTAAAGGCTGCATATCCTGATCCTTCATATGTATGTATAATAGTAGGGATAAATTGACATTGTCACAGCGTAACTTCTGGTTGAAGTGAAAGTAGAAAAATCAGCTGCTTAATGTCCTGTCAAGTATTCTATTCTCCTAAGATTTTGATGATACTAACTCCAGTCAGTGATGAAACATAACATTTCCACTGAAGCATGGTTGAATAAAGTATGGAGGCCGAGTTTCTGTCCATTTAAATTGAAGTGGAATTCAAAAGCATGTGGTCCTCTTGTGTACTAACTGATGCATGTGGGATCGCACACTACCATATAAGGTGTAGCTTGAATTTTATCTGCTAATAACGGAATATGTCCTTCATTTCGATTATATTATCATTATGATAATAAAGTCTGAAAAGCAATATTCTGAATAGCACCTTTTCCTTGCATTTAAAGGTACTATCATTCCATAGATTGTTCCGTAACTGAATAAGTCTTAAACATGTCAATTTTATTTATTTTTTGGTTCACCTTGCAATTTCACGGTAAATCCCAACCTATTACCGTCCCATACATGTACTGCATGCGAGGTCCAATATAGTTAATGAGAAGCAAACACATTAACTAACAACTAACAAAGTTGATAATGAAATTAATAATTAACAGCATCTTTAGAAGCAGGTACAAATATCAATATCCATGTTACAAACATCACTTCAATACAAAGAAGTTTCTAAAAGTCCCATTAAAACGTGTTAAGTCCAGTTTTGATTTGCATCAAAAAAATATTATAGCTATTTTCAAGAAAAATGGAAAGTAATTTTTTTCCTGAATAAATTATCCACAAATAAAAATATGACTGCTAACAGTGCAATGCTCAAACAACAACTGACCATCCTATCAAAATGATATACAGATGTTTCTCTGATTACACCCATGCTGTCATCAAGCTGTTTCCTATCTATGATCTAATACCTATCCCTTAATCTCTTAATTAAAACAAAACTGCCAAGCTGACAAGCTAACAAGTTGACCTTATCATTATGAAAACAAACCAGGGGAAGTTTAACCCAAGGAATTTATCAAAATATGTATAAACTATAATTTAATTTTTAAATTACCAATTACATAACACAAGAAATCCATAAAGGAATGCCATTATAGTTGTATATGTCCAAATAAGTGGAATTAATGCTCTTTTAATAAATTGTTTGACAAATTGGTTATAAAACCTGATTATAATATAAAATCATTAATTATAAGAAAAGAATAGATTGTCATTAGCTGTCTTGTTTGAGTACAGTATCAAGGTTATGTCTGTAGTTGGCTATCTTAAATCTGCACTTTATACTTATGGTAAAGTTCAACAAAGAGAGAATATGTTACTTATAGAATATAGGGTATATAAAAAATGAAAACATGTTTATAAGTTGCATGAGCCCAGTATATATCAAAGTACGTCAGGAACTATACATGGATGCATTGTCTATGTAACATCATGGTATCTATGTGTTAATATCATTGTCATTCCAACTTGAAATCATTCATTTATACAGACATCTTTTTCCACTTTATATTTAACACAGCCTTTTTTACCCTACACAATCACAAAAACCATTATAATTCTGGGGAAGGGAAATAGAGGGCGTATGAACACTTTGATTGGAAAATATATATGGTTTTTACCATTAAATCATCCTAAAATTGTTCACTTTGTATGCTTTGAGGTTTTTTGTCGAGCCTGCAACTTTTGTTGCAGAAAGCTCGACATAGGGATAGTGATGCGGCGGCGGCTATGGCGGCTACGGCGACGGCGGAGGTGGCATAAGCTCACTTCTTAAAAGCTTGATATTTTAGAAGGTGAAAGACCTGGATGCTTCATACTTTGTATATAGATGCTTCAGGTTACGAAGTTTCCGTCAGTCACATGTCCAATGTCCTTGACCTCATTTTCATGGTTCAGTGACCACTTGAAAAAAAAAGTTCAAATTTTTTGTAATGTTGAATTCTCTCTTATTATAAGTAATAGGATAACTATATTTGGTATGTGCATACCTTGCAAGGTCCTCGTGTCTGTCAGACAGTTTTCACTTGACCTCGACCTCATTTCATGGATCAGTGAACAAGGTTAAGTTTTGGTGGTCAAGTCCATATCTCAGATACTATAAGCAATAGGGCTAGTATATTGGGTGTATGGAAGGACTGTAAGATGTACATGTCCCACTGGCAGGTGTCATCTGACCTTGACCTCATTTTCATGGTTCAGTGGTTATAGTTAAATTTTTGTGTTTTGGTCTGTTTTTCTCATACTATATGCAATAGGTCTACTATATTTGTTGTATGGAATGATTGTAAAGTGTACATGTCTAACGGGCAGATGTCATGTGACCTTGACCTCATTTTCATGGTTCAGTGGTCAAAGTTAAGTTTTTGAGTTTTGGTCTTTTTATCTAATACTATATGCCATAGGTCAACTATATTTGGTGTTTGGAAATATTTGATGATCTTTATGTCAGTCACACAGGTTTTATTTGACCGTGACCTCATTTTCACGGTTCATTGCACAGTGTTGTGTTAAGTTTTCGTGTTTTGGTCTATTTTTCTTAAACTATAAGTAATGTGTCAACTATATATGTTGTATAGAAGCATTGTTAGCTGTACATGTCTGCCTTGCATGGTTCATCTGACCTTGACCTCATTTTCAAGGTTCATTGGTCTCTGTTAAGTTATCTTGATTAATGTTAAGTTTATGTGACAGTTGTAATAAAGCTTAGCTTTATACTTAGGACTATCAACATAATATCAATGATTAGTATAGAAGGCGAGACATTTCAGCGTGTGCACTCTTGTCTTTGGTTTTATGTCAGGCTTATGGAATTACTCAGGGTTACATTATATAAAATTGAATTAGATCCTCATTTCAAAAATCTTAAATCTGCCCCTGATATTTTGTGGATGAAATGGTTGTAAGGTGTTCATGTCTTTCAAAATACTCTATAACATGTCAACAACAGTATCAAAATGTCAAGATCTATACTCCACCTAAAGTCTTCCAGCATTGTACAGTGTAGCCTGTCTAATTCGACACCTGAGTATTCAACATCCTACTTTATCCGACACATTTTCATTCGACCTTTTTTCTGGTCCACCAGTGTGTCGGATAATACAGGTTTCACTGTTTATACAAAATGTCAAGCTATGCTTTGCTATCCCATTCTCGTTTTATGTTCATTTATTGACTTATTAAATTTGTATTTATCACAGCATTTTATTACCTTAATCATTTTGTTAATTGTGCTGTTTTTTGCATGAAAAAATACAATCCATCTTTATTTTTATAAGTAGTTCTACTGATGATAGATTTTGTTCATAAATATTAAAGGCCTCAAGGAAATTTAATCGTCCATATTTAAAATGTATATTAAATCATTATTTATGATATTACATCTTCTCTTATATTCATTGTCTTAGAAAATGTTTATAATATCTGTCAATTCGATTGTTCCCCAAAGACAAAATAATGCTAAAGTAATAGTTTAATAATCGCAGCTGTTCGATTTACCAAACATAGCATGTCAATTTCCTTATTGCATAATTGACATACATAACGGAAATTAGAACGTCTTGATTTAAAATTGAATTGTGATAAAGGATGATGGAATTTATTTTAGGAAATCTCTAAGAGCTGTTTATGCTTTAAGATTCAAATCTTCATGTACTATTATGATATATATCACTAATTTAATTTTCACCATAAGTCAGTTTAGTCAATTAAAGGTATAATAGACTTGTCGGTTAATCTAAATTACCAGAAGTGACTTTATCTTTACAGTGGGTCTCATTGGGGTCTAAGCGTGACACGGGATTGCCGATTTTTCGTAAGCATGACACGTGAAAGTCAAATTATTGTGTCGTGAAAACAGGAAATGAGGTCTTGCAGGACCTGGGATTAATGACAAAAAAATGAGAATTGCTTACATAAATAGTGTAAGCGAGATACAGGAATCTTGACAAATCAGTAAGCGGGATCTGGATCAGAACCCCCAATGAGACCCCCTTTACAGAAAGATAGAATATGGATTTAAGTGGGACCCAAAAATCCCTCTCAAGATGAGTTTCAAAATGCAGAAATACTAAAAAAAATGGTCTTGTATGTTTTTTTTTAAATGAGTCTGAGGCACCTCAATTGATACCAAGGTCCAGATCTTATTAGAACTAATAGTATGGGAAATCTGCAAAGTCAAATGGCAGCCTATAGTTGCTAATACATCCACATCATTTGGTCTATGGTGGATTGTTGTCTCTTTGGCAATCATAAAACATCTTGATTTTATAGTCTTCAATTCTTAATATTTCACTAATCATTTATTTCCAATTAATTACTTTCCTAAGATTTATGAATTATATATGTTTATGCTAAATATAGTAAAAGTTTTGTTTCAATATGATTTTTTTTCCTTTATCATTGATCAGAGTTTTTTTTTTAAATTTCAGAACAAACAAGATAACAGTGAATTTGAGTTTACCATGACTTCAGAAGGCTACCAGTGCCAAGAAATGTCAGTTATAGCTGACCAGATCTGGACAGATATCAGACATGCAGAAACATGGCTATTGAATCTAAAGTCATGTATTCCAAAGATGAAGACTGTTCCTGTTAACATAACCAATATGGTGGCATCACTGTTCCTGCTTTCCAAGACTGAAGTGCTATCAGACCTAGGAATACAAACCCTGGTTGAAATTGCTAAGCAGGATGTTAGTCAGGTAGAGACAGGTTTTTGTGGGTTTTTTGGGTAAAGATTGCCTGAAATGCAATCCAAAGCCTATGTTACTGACTTGATATCTAAATCTTCCAAGGCTAATCACAACCTTTTTGATACACAATATATAGGGCACTGATCATAACATTCTATATATCATATCCATGAACATTACCAGAAATTTATCAATGTAATATATATGCTCTGATATTCAAGGCACAAACGGATGTTTCTACTTTCAAGAAAATAACATAACTTTTAAAAGGTGCAGGAATCTGTTCTAAAAATATAAATGATGTCATTATTAAAGTCATCTTTAAAAATTTGAGTTATCTCCCATTGTTCAGAATTGTAATTGAATCAACTACAACCAATGCTTTATTGACAATGCAATATTTTGATTTTACTTCCCACTGATAAGGTAAAGCAATCTTTACCGTTCTGTGATTACAAGCACTTTGATTTTGTAACTCTTAACTGGTAATCAAAAATAGAATAAAATAAGAATTTAGATTCCACGCCTCTTTCTTTGGATCTGTTCTGACATTAAACCATGATTTAAGCATGGTTGTGTCGTTAGTGCACCTGAGTTGATACATAGGGTTCACTATCTGCTCTTTGTCTTCATCAGGATTGATTTTCTTATAAGTTTAATAGTGGACTCAACTCTATTTCACTAAGTAACAGTTAAGTCCTGCAATAACTTGTCTAATGTAACATAGATATGAGTTTTATTCATGAATTCTGGTTATAACATTCAATTTGATGTATCAGTTCTTTAAGAAATATTTTTACGTTGTCCAAATAATGCATGTGAGACTACAATTCTAGATTATAGATACCTCACCGCAGGACTTATAGAAAAATTTCTGATGGAGAAGGTCTTTTAAACAATATAGTGTCATGCAAAAATATGAAAGTTAAAGTTTTTCATGTTGATTTCACAATGAGTACATAGATCCTTTAATTGGTCATTTTCATGAGCCACGCTTATTTTGGCATATTTTTAAACGCAGTTATGTATGTACCTGTTAAATAATTGAATTTAAGTGGTATCTGTGTCTGTAAACCTTGTCCAATAACTGGAACACATCATTTAGCTTTAAATCTTTTTAAATTGGCTATTTTACAGACTAAATCTAATAAAGTTTAAAATTCATCAATTTCATTCAAATAAGCCCTTTCTGTTTCATGGAAATGTACAGAATGTCTATTGATGGTTATGCTACCATCCTTAATTTAAAACCATTTTAGATAATCATGTTTAGAAACCTTAGTTGATTATGAGAGAAGCGTCTTAGGTTCTTAAATATGATTAAAAGATTAAAAAGTATTGTTCTTTTGTTGTTTGTCTTTGACGGCATCTAGATCTTGATGAAATATACTATATTAAGTTTATAATAAAAAGAAAATAATTAAACATTTATACTCAGCAATTCTATAAATAGTTTTGTTATTGAAAAAAGGAAATATGATTTTTCTTTAGGAGTTTTTCATTTCTGAAATTTTTTTCACACAGGAGTTTGGCCTCAAATGAACTTATAATTTAACTATTTATGGCTTCAAAATCTTATTATTTTCAGCACAAGTTCACTTTAATTAATTATTTTAATGCTGTGAAAAGTTGTTTAAATGTTAATTCTTATTATTGCAGCTGCAAAGTTATTAAACTTTCACTTTAATTGCTGTAACCTTCAATTAAAGGACTATATATTTTATAAAACGGAACTGCAATAATACCAAATGCAGAATAAATTAATAAACAATCGTTTACACTAAAAGCATTCAGAATTTCAGATAGCAATTTTCTTGGTTTTAGAAAAAAATAAATGAATTCTTATCCCAGCAAGAGTTCATGATGAAACAAACGAATATGCTGGTGGATATGTGTAAAGGGCCTTATATTTGGCCATGAAAATAAAGTTAGAATTGAAATATACAAAATTTTGTGAATTTTGCTTCACATACTGATGAAACTAGATACTCAAAATTTTTACTCATTTAAAAAAAAAGTTTGAGTTAATTTCCCTGTTGCTTTCTTCATTCACAGTTTTTATGTGTTTTTGATTAACATATTATGTTGGTTAATTTTTATTATATTTTCAGTCCCCAAATTTTCTTCCTTTGATGCTATGTAAACTTGGCATGGAGACTAACTGGGATGTAAAACTCAAAATTCTTAAGTCACTCCCAGCAATAGCAAGACATAAGGTAAGAACTGATGTGAATTCTATAACTAGGTAGAAAGTACTGATGTAATATAGAAATAGTAGCTGCACAATTAAATGTGCAGGTTTTTTACTGTGCAGTTTATTTTTACAGCATTTGATCTACATAGGCAAAGCAAGATTATTTGTGTGTAAATCTGGTTCAATCTCAACAAGTTAGAACCTTGGCAGTGGTTTTTTTCTTATATCTTAAGTGTTTTGTGTCTTGTAGGAATTTCTGTTGATTGGTTGTCTCCCTTGAGTTAAGTCTTTTACATCTTGTCTGGCTGTAAGGCTAAGGGTGATTTAAAACTTAATGAGATATCAAATACAGCATATGATCCAGATAACAAATGCAGGTGGTTTATGTGTGTGTAAATCTGGTCTAACCTCAAGTTAGAACTTTGGCAGTGGTTTTCTTCTTATATCTTTATATTTAGTGTTTTATAAATGTCTTTCAAAAAGTTACACGAGGATGTGTTGTCTGACCTTGAGTTTATTCTTTTACATCTGTTTAGCTTTTGACAAGGGATGATTTTAAGCTTGACATATCCTATAAACAATTAACTGTCTATCATATTCATATGCAAATGTAGGTTTACTAAATTCGTTTTTTTAAACAGGATTTTTGTGACAAAAATGTCAGGTTATTGATTTGGGGATGTACGGCGGGTGGTCGGGCGGTCGGGCGGCCAGGCGGTCGGTCGGGTGGGCGGCAACCAAATGTTGTCTGTGCATTTACTCATGAACCGTTCATCCAAAGCTTTTTAAATTTTAATATGTTGTTACTGACAACAAAATGAAGGTCAAGTTCAAGAATGACGATTTTGACTTTTACCGTTCAGGAGTTATGGTTCTTGAAAGATTAAAAAATGGTGTTTCCAGTCGTGTCCGTGCATTTACTCATGAACTGTTCAACCAAAGCTTTTCAAATGTTGATATGTTGTTACTAATGACAAAATGGAGGTCAAGTTTAATAATGTCGATTTTGACTTTTACCGTTCAGGAGTTATGGTTCTTGAAAGATAAAAAAATGGCGTTTCCATTCATGTTGTTGCATTTACTCATGAACCATTCAACCTAAGCTTTTTCAAATTTTAATATGTTGATACTGATGACAAAATGGAGGTCAAATCTGATATTGACGATTTTCACTTTCACCGTTCATCAGTTATGATTCTTGTGATATTGCCAGGACACAAATAAATGTTAATAAATCCGGTTTGCTGTCGTTGTGACAGCCTCTTGTTTATATTTTGATTCATTCACAATTCTTTTATTCATACTTTGTATATATAGGCATGGTAATCCTTACTTCATTGTTCAGGTTATTCATACTTTGAACAAATTCCATTCTTTTCTACTGAGAATTCTATACCAGATGTATTATAGGTTAAGTCTATTGTAATTTGGGTTGTTTGTACTATGTTAATCAATTGTTATACATTGTAGCTGTAACAAAATTTGAATGAATGTATACCAGTCCGTGAATTATTCCTGTAATTGATTGATTGATGACTGTTTGACACAATGTTAGAACATATGGGCTTTATCATGGAAATGTTAAATGGTTATAAGCTCATTATGAATAAATGTTTCTCAAAAGATAGGTTTTAATTGACACAATTTGATCAAGAGTTATTGCCCTTTTGTCTCCATAGTTGAGGTCTATAGTTGCACAAGTTTCTTCGTAAATCAGCAAGATTAGTTTTTTTAAATTGAGCACTAGACTTTAGAAAAAGTTTTTTTTTTAACATATAGACTTTTTTTATTCATCACTGCGATCTAGAAAGGATCTGTAATGCATATTTCAATTTGGTTAGTCAAAGAAATGTTCATTATTATTATTATCAAAACACATAAATCCATAAAAACAAACGGAAATGACCAAAAGAAAAAGAGAGGAGAAAAACTACAAATGTTCACAAAAAACACTGCACAGAAAACTGAAGATTGGGCATTGTAAATTCTACCAAATAAAAGATATATAAACATCGGTGCTTGGGTTTCGGTTGCTACTCTCCTTGCATGGTGCAACAGGTTCTCAGTGAAAAAACAGGGGCTAATTAGGCGTGTCTTAATGACAAGCTGGCTCACTCCCCTAGTGGAAATCATTGTATTACACAGGAAAGGTAAAGATAAAGAACAAGTTTTAGATGTAATAAATGAGTTAAAGAGGACAGCACTGTGGTTATAAAAAAGAAATTATAAATCACTAAGTTTTTATGTAATTTCAGGTTTGTGTTGGACCAGTGATGAAGACTATCCAATCTTTAGGCACCACACCAGCATTAAAACCTCTGTCCCTGAGTCTGATGGTAGACCTATGGCAGTTACAAGACAGATGTTTCCCCCACCTACTACAGATGGTTTCAGATTACTCCACTGGAAGTTATGATGTACAGCTGGCTAGAGCTAAAGCTTTATTGGAAGTCTGCAAAACAAGGTGAGAAATATAGCCATCATTTGTGACCATGGTTAACTGATTTCATTGTTTTACCCAAGTCTACACACACTTCTATAGAAAATATTTACTTTATTGACCGTTTTGAATTTGGTTGAGCAATATCCAAATAATTCATGTAAATAGATATTCATCTAGTTTTAATTTCTAGTTGTTGTAATTTTTTTTGGAGAAATCCGTAGTACATTTATTGTCTCTCAAAGTTCCCTTCAAGTTCTCTAGCAAGTACCTTAAAGCTTTGTATTTTAAGACTATGATCTTTAATTTTGTGGAAAAGGGGAGTTGTTTTTATTTAAAAAAAAAAAGGTTTTCTTCGATTCATGACGTGTGTATGAGGTATAAACTGTTGACAAGTAATATAAGGGTTATTATTAGTTTAGTCACATAAAGCAAGTCTTTATGAGGGTTTGGATGGGGTTAAATGATTAAAGAATAATGCCCTTAAAAAATGAAGATTAGAGAAAAGCGTGGTCTTATTTTTTGAAGATTAGAGAAAAAAAGGGGTTAAGTTTTTGAAGATTAGAGAAAAAAGGGGTGAAAATTAAATGTTTACAGAATAACAGACCCCCCCCCCCTCATCCAGACCCTCCTTTGTCATGAGTACAAGAAGATATTCTTTAATTCATTTTATTTCAGACCAGAACAGCATGGGACAGACATGTTAGGACCTTTGTCAGATATTTTAAACACTTTTAGTAAAGAGGAGGAAGGTCCCATTGCAGCCATGGCACTTGAGGGTCTTTACTACCTGTGTGAAGCTGATGTAAGTTATGTAATGTTAAAGTTACGACGTTGGAGTACCATTATTATTTTTGCCTTAAGGTGGTACCCAGCACTTTCATTAAAGCTAATTTGGCTCTTTTAATTTTCATAAAATTTTTACAAAGTATAGACCTTTTGACAAAAATATATAAATTTCCAAAAAATTGAACCAACCGTTTTATCAAAAAAAAATATACTGATTATATAGCAGTTTGACAAACATTTATTTTGATCCTTGAGAAGCTTAATATTCCCTTAAAACACAATGTTATCAAAACGGTTAGCTGATTTTACAGAGTTTTCTCCCTGTAGTGTTAGGTACAACCTTAAGTCACTTTGAATTCAAGAGAGTGAGGATAAGTTTTTCTTAAACATTTGAATTTTTTATTCACAGTATGACAAAGTTAAATAACATGAATACCAAATGCAGAGGAAAAAGCATGTTATCAAATGTCATATTCAAAAGCTCAAACACATCAAACAAATGGATAACAACTGTCATATTCCTAACTTTGTACAGGCATTTTCTTATGTTGAAACCTATGATAAACCTGAATAATCAAGTGATTTATAAACAAATGAGCTACATCCAATAGAAATCCACCTAAAATGCAAATAAATATCACTACATCTAATTACGGTTGAAAAGATCTCAACAGAAAGACAGTAGCTGTTTGAAAATTGAACAATCCTACAGAACAGACCAAAATTCATCTGTTATCTAACATTTGAATGGATAATGACAAAACCAATTATTTTATTGCATGTTGTTTCTCATGACAAAATAAAGGTCTTTTTCAATATTAATGATTTTCACTTTTGCCATTCAGGAGTTCTGGTCCTTGTCTGATGGAATGATCCTTGACTAAAGAAATGAAAATGAGAAAATGTGTGAACTATAAAGATTTATTTTTTATTTTTAGGTTATTGACATCAAGTCAGCGTGGGATGTGTTGTCTGTTAAACTAAGTACTGATACGAGGTTAGTCAATACAATGAAAAGACTTGTTCACCCCATCTGTTCTGAAACAGACTTTGAAATAAAAAATAATGTAAAACACATTTTTTTCTATGTTGAAGATTACAAATACATCAATAAAATAGAATGAATATTAAAAATTAATATGGTGACTGTGAATATTAGTACCAATTAAAGAAAAATTCTTAATTGCCATATTATAAAATCTGTGGATCAGTTTGAGATGCAAGGATTTTATGAAAAGTCAAACAAATTTCTTTTAGTCATTAATGCAAAATTTTCAAAAAAACAAGAAATTTACTTTAAACTATCCCCAAAATTTAATTCAAAAATTGGTACCCAAGTAAAAGAAGAATCTGCTATTCCTAAATTTAAGAATGATTTTGATTATGGCAGAATAAGTATGATTTCCAATAGTTTGTTAACTAAGGTTTAATGGTGTAGAACTTATATTCTGCTTTTGACATTTTAAAAGGAGTAAAAATTGTCTGCAACATCATTAAATGACAGATTTTTTATTTTGCAATTAAAGCGTTGTCATAGAAATACTTCCAAATTGAAACTTATGTAATTTCTTCAAACAGTTATAGTAATTCTTATAATTTCACTCAAATTAACTTTATTATGTAACAAGTACCATTAGCTTTACTCGCACGGAATATTAGTATAAAACTCTATCATCAATATAAGCTTAAAATTCGGTTTATTCCCGATTGTCCCACTTTTTAAAATTTTAGAGTTCTGATTGTCCCACATGAAAAGTTCTGATTGTCCCACATTATTTTATGTAGTAAAATGTTCTTAGATAAACAAGGTAACTGTTGTTTGTTTTGCTAAATAAACAAGAATTAATTATTGCACATTTAATATTAATTTTATAAAAGTATAAAAAAAATGTTTTTTAAATCATTAGATTGATACACTTTTGATTAAAAAAATATAATATTTCTGATTTATGAAATAGATCTTTTAAGGTCTTGAATTAAACTTTTTTTCTGAACCTGATTTTTGGGTTTATATATGAATCTAGAAAAATAATTGGTGACGAAAATCATATGGTGGTGCACTTATTTTTGCTACAGCCATTTGAAAGTACCCAATTCTGATAATTTTGTCAGTTTTCATCAAATGTTATCCATTTTTGGGCTATTATCATGACAAAAATCACAGTTTCACAATTAAACTTTATTTTTTTTATACTTTCAATAAAGATAGGTTGGACCAATCTGAATAGATCTAACTTAAAAAAAAACCTTGAAGTAGGTGTTAATATAAGAAAGTTTAATAAAATTTTATTGCTTTTTTGTGTCAAATTGACCATTCTATTGACTATTCTGAATCACTATTGACCATTCTGTCAATTTGTCAATTTGTCAATTTTGGAATTTTCTCTTTTTTTAGAACACAAATCTTATTATTTCAACTTCTTTGTTATAATTGATTGAAAAAATACATATTTGAAAAATTTGAAAGATTTTTCTTTTATATGGGATGCACATGCTTCTGGTAAAAATCATTTCTTGTACCCCCATCCATTTTCTCTAAATTTGCTGCTGTCTAGAACTTTTCCAGATCAGCCTTTCAAAGAATCACTATTAAAGGTTGCTTTTCCAATTTTCCCATTGTGTTTGCAGTCAACAGGACTCTTCACCAATTATAAAGAAGAGCAAGACTTCCATAAGAAATAAGAAGATGCGGTATGATTGTCAATGAGACAACTCTCCCAAAGAGACCAAATGACACAGAAATTAACAACTATAGGTCACCATACGGCCTTCAACAATGAGCAAATCCCATACCACATAGCTACAAAAGGCCCCAAAATGACTAATGTAAAACGAGAAAACTAATGGCATAATTTATGTACAAAATAATGAACGAAAAACAAATATGTTACACGGCAACAAACGACAACCACTGACTTACAGGCTCCTGGCTTGGGACATAACCACAACAAAGACACTAAGTACAGATCTGAGAGTACTCACAGTACTGACTGCTAGTTCAAAGCCAATACAAATATGCATCTTAGACTAAAAAAAAATGTTTTTTTAAAAGACTTCATATTATATCATATGATACTTCAATTGTACCTACTATGAGCAAAATAAAATATGTAAATATTATTATTTGTTCTTATTTTGTTCATATTTTATAAGTTACATTGATTAGTAACCTTTGATTAACTGCAACACGCTATAAAAACAAATTAATCATTATAAAAACAGTTCCCAATTGTCCCACATTTAAACTTCCCAATTGTCCCACAAACATATTCCCGATTGTCCCACAAGATTTCATTACCTTTTTACCTGTAATTTCAAAAAGTGGGACAATCGGGAAGACACCTAAAATTCCACCCTCTGAAAGATCTCATTATATCGGATTAAACCGAATACAAGAATTCACAACAATTTATCTTTTATTGGAAATGTTTGGAATAGTAAATTCAGCATAAGTACTGCAATGACTGCACTCTTGTAAAATACAAGCTCATTTAAAAATAAAATCTTCCAGAGAAACATGTTTCAGAGATTTACTAAAAGTTGATCATAATAACAATCATGCAATAATTGAAAATTTTTATTCAAATTTTACATGGGATTGTTACAATTGCCCATGGAGTTTAATGGGGGGCGTAAAGGGGAGCATCTGCAGGGGAAAACGTGAAACAAAATTGCCATTTCACGATAAATGAACAATTAAAACACATTGATCTTTTTACCGATTTCACAAAACACAGGGAATAACGAACCTTTTTCATGGCTGCATGTGTAATAAAAGTGGCAAAACACGTTGCACGAAAATAACCCTTTACCACCCTCTTAAATGGTTTCAGAGGATATCAGCAGCTCTATAGTCCGTGCTTTGACACTAGCATGATTTTATAACATACTGCTCTGAAATTCTCTGTTGATCAATTTAGCAATAATAAAAAACTAAGGTTCCAAGTCAAAGTTGCAATTTGCCTTATTTGGCCTTGAAATTTAAACTATCCAGAATTATACAATTTTTTTCTGAATTCACAAAATTGGAACCAAAGAAAAGAATGAATCCACTCTACCTAAACTTGTGAACAATTTTAATAACTGCAAAACAAGTATGATTCCAGTAAAAGGATTAAGCTATAGTTTATTGGCCTAATTATTATTTCATATTTTGCTTTTGGCATTTTATATAATGTAAAAAATATATACACCATCATTTCATGACAATTTTTTTTGTTTTTGTTTTTTGCAATTGCATTTCATGTCATAGAAATAATTCCAAATTGAACCTTATGCAATTTCTTCCAAGAATTAACGTAATTCTTATAATTTCACTCAAATTAACTTTATTATGTAACAATTAAGTGCCATCAGCTTTACTCGCACGGAATACTAATATAAAACTCCTATCATCAATATAAGCTTAAAACTCCACCCTCTGAAAGATCTCATTATATCGGATTAAACAGAAAACTAGAATTCACAATAGTTTATCTTTTATTGAAAATGTTTAAAATAATATTCATTATTCATCTGAAGTACTGCACTCTTGTGAATAAATGATAGATTTAAAAAAAAAATCGTGACCTGTTGAAGATATTTGCTAAAAGTTAGTCTTAAAGTCATAAGAAACCTCAAATCAAAAAAAATAATGCATACATTTTTTTATAACTCAATGGATAGTTTTCATTGTAAAACTTATGTACATATACTTTTTTCTGAAGAAAATTCTTTAATTTATTCATATTTAGAAGAAGTTTACTTTATTTTCATTGCTTTCTTCCAGGAAGCAATTCCCCAGACATATTTTCCGTATGCAAAGTGACCTCAGTGTGACCCATCTCGTAAAATTCCGGTGATCACAATACGCATGGATGTCCTTAAATTAAACTATTATCTGAATTTACATGTTAAACACGTGCTCAATTTCCATGCTTTTTTGTTGATTTTTTGTCGATTGTTGACAAACAGGTGACAATCGTTAAACTTCGGCTTCAAAAGACGAACTTTAATTACCTGCCATATTTTCACAACAACACTGACCGATTGAAAAAAAAATTGACGATTATACGAAATTTACACGAAAAAAATGCTAAATTCGTGCACAGAAAACTGAGTTAATGATGTTTGTATGCATTGGTTCAAGAATTGGAAGAACATTATTTTTCACCGGTCAATGACTTTAATAATAATTAAAGGATGGAAATTTTATTAGCATTATTTACGCTGGGTTAATACTGTAGTTTCTGGACTTCTATGGTTGCAGGGGATATAAACATTGACTTTCTTAAACTTGGTAATAATAATAATTGAAGGATAAACATTTTTATTTTCATTTTACACTGGCTTCATTCCACGATTGATGGCACTTCTATGGTTGCAGATATCATTAGCTCAGTTGTAAGCTATATAGTTCTTTGACACTTACATGATATAAACCTTCTACTTAGAAATGCTAAAGAAGCTTAGGTTTAAAGGCAACTGGCCTTGCTATTTTATTCAGGTCCATTTTGGTCATATATTTCTTCAAGTGTTCAATAGGTATTTAGATATCTTTGACTTTTACTTTTCTAATCATTTGTTTTTCATTTTTAATGAAAAGGAAATGTGAGAAAATATTTTAATGGGAAAAAAGCTATGTTACCTATTTGTTTTATCTTCATTATTTTGTACATCAATTAGGCTTGTTAGTTTTCTTGTTTGAACTGATTTACATTTGTCATTGCCGGGCCTTTTATAGCTGAGACCATCATTATTGGCTTAGCTCATTGTTGAAGGCCTGTAATGTCTGTGTCATTTGGTCTCTAGTTAAGAGTTGTTTCATTGGCAATCATACCACATCTTTTTTTTTATATACACCATACTTTCTTCAAAATAAAAAAAAAAGTCTAAATAGGTCAAGCCCTAAACTGCCCCTAGTCTAGTCTATATAAGAAGATTATACTTTTAACAGAGATCTATCCTTTTTACCAATTTCCCTAAAGGACAAGAAATCATCAAAATAAAACTAAAGAAAACCGCTGCATTATGCTGTCATTAATCTTTTGATTGAGGATGTCTGAAGAATTTGTACTTTTCATGTAAGAAGTTGCCTTTTTTGTCATTAATCCTTTGACTGAGGATGTCTGAAGAATTTGTACTTTTCATGTAAGAAGTTGCCTTGAAACATATTAAATGCATAATTTCTGTAGAAACACCTTATAAGAGAAGGCATATTATAATCTAATATTGTTCTTTTGAAGTGTGCTTTCATCAAATTAGTCATTTCTGGAGCAGGGACAAATAGATAATTGGCAGCATTTTACAAAGCTTTAGGTTGACATGGAATGGCTTCTTGGATATTTTTGTAACACCCACGATTAGACTTCATGGTGAAGAAAAACTTTAAGTAAGAGAAAACTCTGCTGAAGTGTTCGGTGTTGGAGTGAAAAAAAGTCACTAAACTAATTATTTATGTCCCCAACCTTGTTATTACAATAAAGTTGTTATCTAATGGCTTAAGATAATAATCACAGCAGTAAATTTGATTTTGTCTGACAGTTTATCATAATTCATTTAGGGACGATAAAAACATATTCAGTGTCTCTAATATGAATGATATGGATAAAATGCTTATATCATTGACTTAAAGGGAAACTTCGCAAAAAAATCAAAAATTGATATTATGTTCATTCTGTATAAAAATGCTCAAATTCATAGATATTAAAGTTTTATTCCGCTAGATAAGCGATCACCATCGATTTTAAATTTAGAGTATCAATTCTCTGCGATCCGCCATTTTGTCTTCTTTCCCGATTAATAAAAACGATATGTCTATAAACCACAAAGAAACAAAACTACAGTAACCGATGTAGTCGTAATTGCGTGTCGATATCTTGTCAATCGTACGGTTGTTTTATCCGACTAACTAACTTGATACGAAAAATATTCTTACTTTTTTTAAATTACCATGGTCTGTTGTTTTTAAACTGTTGATATTGGAATTAGGTGAAAAGTCAAAGTTGAAATCATAAATAAGTGTTCCGTGAAAATTGTTTTCGAAAATCTAATTTGTTCATAATTCTTTAAAGTAATAAACAAATATATTTTGATCTTCCCTCATCTGATCACCAGCATGGCTAAAGGTATTACTTCCAAAGGTATTGTGAGGGGTGTGAGGTGACACGTCCAGGTATTCAAGCGATTTCCTGTCGGGCTTGCAAGTTCATGCATCGTTTCACTTCTGCAGGTATTGATCAGTGTACACGGCTGATAACTTATAACTTATAACTTTCCATTTTGAACTATCAGATGAATAATATACAACTCTGTCTTACTTGTCATTACTAAACTCATACGCTTGTAAGTGTTTATAAATAACATTTCTGGTGTAAAGAATATAATTCATAAACATATAAATAATACCCAAAAAATAAGATTTGATGAAATTAAAATCTATTTAAATATTTTTTCCAAGGGTGAATTTGGAAAAATGTAATATATAGTCATTGTCAATAGTGAAGGACAGATTGGAACAGACCAGAAATATTGATTTAAAAAAATGTACGCACTTGCCGACGATTCGTTTATACGACTGGATAGAAAGTTACGGAACTATAGCGCAATTTAAAATATATACATGTATACATTGAACATAAGAAAAAAACATATATTTTGAATAAATAGGGGTAAAAGGGTTGTAAATAGACTGGTCCACGTATGCCAACAGTATGTAATCATCGAATGTCGATAAACTATTGTATACCAGAAGAAGAAGAGAACCAATTTGATTTAAATACAGGTCGATGTATAACTTTTGCTTTGGTTCATTGAAGCTGTGGACCTAGTAAAATCACAGATTTATATTTCAATAAGATTGTTCTCGAACAAAGGAAGTAATTCGTCATCACAATTGTTATATATGCCACTGGACGAACACTAATTATCCCCAGGGAATGTGAATATTTTGCTGGGAAACTTTTGAGTATCAAAGTTTCAAATTAATTTCGGGATTTATTTTCTTTCTTGGTATTCAATAACAGAAAAAAGAATAAATAACTTGTTCGCTAAATAGGGGTATTCTTGTCAGATAAAAGACTTTTAGTTATATTTAAAAAATAGGGAAATATGACATTAAATTGGTTCTGTCTTTTTTTAAACATCGTTAAAAAGATGTGTGTCTAAGGTGAACGCCACAAGAACCCTGTAATACTAGTACGAGAGTATAGCATGTAAACATTCCTTCTCAATAATATGGTTGTATTGGAAATCTTTTCATACAGATTGACAACTCATTGTCCGATATGCATGTAATATTTGCCACATGACGCCCATAGTTCTTTCTACCATCATCATCTTATTCTGTGATATTGCTGTAAACATCGATGGTTCACACCCAAACAAAATGGGAGTAATGGACCTTCAGAGCTTCTCCGTGTTATACACTTGTGAAATATATAGACGAAATTTCTGTATTGAAATGAATCTACATCTCACAAACAGGATTTTCAAATAACGATTGTGAGTAATCACCTTACAAACCAATATAAACGTATGGCAAGATATAACCATGAAGGAATTTAGTTTTTGTCAGACGCAAGAACTCATCACTATATATATATCATAAACGTATACGTATATATGCATACAGTTTCAAATATTAAGAACAAGCGGTCGATGTCGATAGTCTGTTTTCTAACTGTTCAGAGTTAGACATGTCACTTGTTCATTCTTGGAAGCCTTCATATTCCCCGTCTAACGATGGGAACTCTTTCTGATTGTGTTGACTATAAATGCTTGTATGGTAATTCTGTCGTTTATCTGTACAAGCGGTTGCATTTCCTCTCCTTTCCCAACAAACAAACGAACGAAACGCCACTAGTCTGATTTCTCTGGAGCTCATCCTCAATGGCTCTTATACGTCAGGAAACTTACATGTATACTAATAATGATTGTTTCAAGAACAACGATGTATGGACGAACTATTATAAATTCGTCAATATCAGTTATGCATGACTAAAATATAACTTTTATTACAACTACTGTATTACTTATTTGGATTAATGACGGCTATCATGTTCAACATTGCACAAATATTATCATAGAATTTAAAAAAAAATCCTCAAAAATCCTCAAAAGAAATAATGCCTTAGCTTAGATAATTGATATTCTTTTCACAAAAAGTTCGTGTAATTGATTGTCAAATGAATTTATTTATGTAAGAATAAAATGTTAAAAAGAAACTAAAAAAAAATCATGCATGTTGTATGTTGTATTTTTTGGTCAATTAAAAACTTTAAAATTGCAATAGTTTTATTAGCATTTAAACACAGCCAGATTTGAATACAAGTTAAGAAATTCCGGTAAAGTCAATGATATCAAACAGATGTACAATGGTATATCAAATTGGGTAATATTGCATTTAGTTTTTATAAAAGATTAAAACTACTATTTTTTGCTTCATATTTGAATCTTTACGCCAATTGCCGCTAAGAAAGTAATCAAAAATTGTTTCCTTTTATTTTTATACACTTTCGGAATTACGAATCTGAATTTTATTTTCAATTAATTTACACAATTTTATTATTGTATCTTTATTCTCATCGTGTATTAAATCTTAGTGTATTAACATCGTGACAGCATACTCTTTCTAATCCTTTCTGTTTATCCTTTCCAAATAACAACATTTATACCTGTGTACGCTTGAACTCACACCTGCGGCTAAATAGCTACAAGGTAAACGAATTGACCTCAAGCCGAGAAATATACAGTGACCTTTACAAAATAATATACACACTCTGCTCACACATTAGTTGCATTGAAATGATTATCAAAACAATAACGGTAAATAGAACTGAAATATTTTCAGTTCAATATCAGTAAAAATGTTCAATAAATATTTTATGAAAAAAATCTCAACAATAATTAATTAAATTTATTCAAAAACATTTACTAGAGATAATTTTATAGGAGTTTAATTCAATCAATACAAAACGGTATATGCATATTCATTTTCGTTCATTCTTATATTGTGGTTCATAACTTCGACCATTCGTCAGCTGTGCGCTTTTAATTACGTATATTGTCGATAAGCTATAAGAGTTCAACAGATTTTATTTTTTCCCAGAATTCAATAAATCGGGCTAATACGTCACGACCCACTCGAGAATTCAACCAAAAAAGTTACAAATACTTGATTTTCTCCGTTATTAGAAGGAATATAAATTTAAAACTTTGCAAATGTGTTTTTTATGTTAAGATGAACATAATTAGATGATAAGTAAAAAATCGCGGAATTTCCCTTTAATACTAATATGATAAAGGTGAATTGAAAAAGTGTAGAAATTTCATACAAAAAGTTGATGACCAAGACTTGCCGTCATAAAACTGTCTAGATTGATTATCCTACTCAGACTCACATTGGTGCAAGACATTTTGCAAAAAATTAAAACTACTAGGAGACATTTGAGCGCAGACATAAGAGCCCATTTTAGTACGGAATTTATCCGTTCACCTGTATTTTCGATAGCCTATTTTAGTGAAAACTTACCTGGTTGAATACATGTAGTACCCACTTTACTATAACCATGAACAGTAATTTATACTGGTGCTAAAATGGGTTATTCTTTGGCACTTAAACCTTAGATTTTTATGCCCCACCTACGATAGTAGAGGGGCATTATGTTTTCTGGTCTGTGGCTCCGTTCGTCCGTCCGTCCGTCCGTTCAGGTTAAAGTTTTTGGTCAAGGTAGTTTTCGATGAAGCTGAAGCCCAATCAACTTGAAACTTAGTACACTTGTTGCTTATGATACGATCTTTTTAATTTTATGCCAAATTAGACTTTTGACCCCAATTTCACGGTCCACTGAACATAGAAAATGAAAGTGGAAGTTTCAGGTTAAAGTTTTTGGTCAAGGTAGTTTTTGATGAAGCTGAAGTCCAATCAACTTGAAACTTAGTACACTTGTTGCTTATGATATGATCTTTCTAATTTTATGCCAAATTAGACTTTTGACCCCAATTTCACGGTCCACTGAACATAGAAAATGAAAGTGGGAGTTTCAGGTTAAAGTTTTTGGTCAAGGTAGTTTTTGATGAAGCTAAAGTCCAATCAACTTAAAACTTAGTAAACTTGTTGCTTATGATATGATCTTTTTAATTTTAAAGCCAAATTAGACTTTTGACCCCAATTTCACAGTCCACTAAACATGGAAAATGAAAGTGGGAGTTTCAGGTTAAAGTTTTTGGTCAAGGTAGTTTTTGATAAAATTGAAGTCCAATCAACTTGAAACTTAGTACATATGTTCCCTATAGTATAATCTTTCTAATTTTAATGCCAAATTAGATTATTACCCAATTTCACGGTCCATGGAACATGGTAAAGGATAGTGCGAGTGGGGCATCCGTGTACTTTGGACACTGATTCTTGTTTTCCCTAAAATGTCCTATCAATGCACCAAAATGGCCTACACCGGACTCAGATATCAACCAATCAAATTATTGGATTTGGTATTTCAAGCACAATTTGTTTTACATTTTATGAGTGAGGTTCTAGAGGCTACGGCTCAAAAACATTAGTGTACTTGTTGATATAATAAATTTAGGTCAAGGATCTATAACAGAATTTTCTTATTTATAAGACACTGTCTAGAAAGATTTATTTCTGGCCTGCCTAATTGTTGTTATTCTGAGTTAGTTTATTGTCTTTATTATCGCATATTAAGTTTGTCATTTGTGCGTGTACAATAATTCCCTCTAATTGTATGATTAGGATGTTCAATAAAAGATCCGAGGATGAAAAAAGACAAACATAATCAACAGGAGTCCTTGGATAATAATATGACCTATATTATATGCTTGACCAACTTGATTAGGTTTGCTTTAAATTTTTATTGAGGTCCAAAGTGTTAATACATCTGTGACATTTTGTTACATTTAAAGTAAAACATTTTATGCTTGGTTTATGTTTTGCTTGTTGGTCTAAATTATCGGATGATCCAAGGTTCTGTTGAAAATTTGATATCACATCTTGTAATAAAGATGAAATCTAAGCTCAAAAACATATAAAATGTAAAGAATTATTTTTTATGCCTTACCCAAATTGTAGTGGGGCATATATATTTTTTCTAATTTGTGCTTCTTGTCAATAATTGTTCTATTCTAGTTTGGGTTATTTCAGTTGAACACATGAATATATTTACAAAATTAAAGACATAAAACCTGTTCACACCATATTACAAGCAGAATACCTTATCCCGATTTTCATGAAGATGTTATCAATAGAGCCCATAAATTTAGATATGATCCTTCCAAACTTCTTGATCTATTGAATAAACTCATTCTGAAAGGTGATTAATTACAAATTATTTCCTAGAAGAAATTGAATAAGTCACTTTGAACTAATAACTCATGGACCCAACCAAATAATAATGATTTGAATAAACTCATTCTGAAAGGTGATTAATTACAAATTATTTCCTTGAAGAAATTGAATAAGTCACTTTGAACTAATAACTCATGAACCCAACCAAATAATAATGAATAACTCTGTCCTTCATGACTACAAGCAGTAAATCAGATTTTGTCTGGCAGTTATTATAATTCATTTTGTAATGATAAAACCTGTCCCATGTCGTCAATATAACTTGAATGAAATGCTAGCTATATTTTTCATCAACCATATACAAGTATGATGACAGTGCCTTAGGTAATGGCAAAACTTTCATTAATCCTAGTTTATGACCTTGGCTCAAAGATCATTTGCCTAGGTATTAATATGGTTAATTTATCTCTATATTATTTGGTCATCGATCTAGAAACCAAATTTCCTTATAAACTCTAGACACCAGTGTTGAAGTGATTTTTCCCACCTGCCTAATTGTTTTTATTCCAAGTTAGTTTATTGTCTTAATATCTTTTATATTAGGTTTGTCATTTGTGCGTGTTGAATGACTCCTTCTAATCTGACTATCAGCTGTCCTCTGAGTATTAATGACCTTTACTTACTTTAGTAGTAAAAAAGTAAGTTGATGTCAGGGAGTGTGATTAAGGAATTAGAGTCTTCCTTAATAGTGCTGATATTTAAGAAAAAAAATATTAAAGTAAATACCCTTTCATTTAAAGTTCTTTCTAAAAGGTCTGGATTAGAATTATATTATAGTCAAAAACAGAAAGCAACAAAGAGCCTAATTTTGATATTTCTGTTAATTCAGAAATTATTGCATAGGTCTAGTAAACTGGTTTAATCTGTCTGTGTTTAGATGCATGTTTTACTGTCTGTCCATCCTATCAATTTTATTTACACTTTCCTCAGAAATCACAAATTAGAATTCCCTGAACTTTGGTATCCAGCTTCATTTGAGCTTGGTAAAAACTGTAAATATATATGAATCATCCACTTCCTGTTAACAGAATTGTTTTATATTCCTACACATAATTTAGCTTGGTCTTGTATAAAATTTTGGTAACATTTTCTCAAGAACTACAAATCAGGGCCTCCTAAAATTTGGTTACAAGCTTCATGTAATTATGGTATATGATGTGACAAACATTTTGATTTCTTTGCTCATCCACTTCCATTTTAACAGAAATTACATTTCTGTTTAGAGGCCAGCTGAAGCCCACTTCCAGGTGCAGGATTTTCTTCGCTGTGTTCGTGGCCTTGGGCTGTTCTTCACTCTTTGGTCGAGTAGATGTCACTTTGACACATTCCCTGTTTCCTTTCTCAATTTAATTATATTCTAACATATAATGGCCAAGCATGAAATTATCGTCGCATTTATCTCAAAAACCAAAAATCAATGTTTCCTGAAATTTGAAATCACCTTTCATTTGAGCAAATTGCTATGCCTTTTTTACATTTATTTTTTATTTACATGTATTGCTCAGCAATCAACTTCCTGTTTACCAATTGTACATTATTAATTATAGCAGGGTATCATTTGTGGGGAATTTTCACAGTTCTACTTGTTTTATTTTGTCATCTCTATGTGTTGTCAAAGGAGTAAGGGCAGATTTTGGCCTCAAATTTCAGGCTCATCTGATGATTTTGGCCTCAAATTTCAGGCTCATCTGAAGATTTTGGACACTTTTTAAACACTTAAGTGTCTACTTTAGTCAATTCAATAAGTTTATGTGAAAGATTTGAACTGATTTAGTCATTGCAGACGCTTAAATTCAAGCTTTAATAAATATGAAAAATCTTTCAAAATTATGCCATAATATGAAAAAAAAAAAAAAAATGAAATTGGCCGCATCCGTGTTCACTCTCAACCTTTTTATATGTTATGTATTATCATCAAATACAATTTACATTTAAATATGAAGAATGAACACGAATGGGGCCACTTCCATTTAAGACGGAAACCGTCTAAAAATTATCTCAAATGCTATAAAATTGTGAAGATTTCAGTAATTTAGCATGACTTAATGATGCTAGTACCCGATATATGTGCATTGTATTGTCAAAATCAGCCCATATTTATGTAGCAGAAAGTATTCTACTTTCCAATAAAGAGCACAAAGTGTACATTTTAACAATTTTGTAAAACTGTCTCACAGGACCTACTCCTTTATCCAACATGTCTGTTTAACGATAAACAAACTTTACATCCAGCTGAAATAAACACAGCTGTGTATTTACTGGGTAAATTTAAAAATGATCAGTTGACATCTTGCTGTTTTCTCATGGTTATACCATATATAACCACACTTCTTCCCCTTATTTAGATATCAGATGACCATTATGTCAAATTTGATTGGTTAGTTATAACCAATCATCAGTCTTTACTAGGGATGTCAACGAGTACTAGAGTATTCGAGTTACTTTGGTAGTACCAAGTATTGATTATCAAAATGATACTCGACTAATCGGTTTACTGTTATAATGTTGTTGCTTTCTTTAACAAAAATATTTCTATTGAGAGAGCTTCTCGGGAAATTATATATTAATCAAAATGAATAAAAATTTAAATACAATTCGAATGTTTGCGTTTAACTGTCATTTAAAATTTCTCCAAATAGAAGTATGTGTAGGATATATGAACACGAGCATTTTTCCAAGGCTTACACTTTTAGCTAATCTTAGTCCCTCCCACATCTTTGTACTGTCAGAGCATATATTTTCATCAGCAGGAATGTTTGTTACCTATTCAATTCAAGAAATCGCTACGTCCCTGAAAAAATTGACAAGATAATATAATTTTGATAAGAACAAATCTGTTGCACATCCAATCATCACCCCTTTGTTGATAATTAAATGTGTTTTTAAGGCTCTCAAATACTGTTGTTTGAGTAATACTTTTTCTATAGATATTGTTAATTACTTGATTAGATTATTACCAGTTTACATAATTAGTACAAGTAGTAAATGAGCTATTAATTATGGTATGAAATTCCTTCAATTGTTTTTTAGTCTTTGGTAAAAATGATGAGAATATTACGATCATAAGACAACGACCCACAATACAGAACATGGGTATAATTTTATGTTTCCCTTTTATGTAAATGTTTTATCGAGCGAGTACTCGAGTATCGCTCTGTAAATCCAACGAGTAATCGATTAGTAAATCTTCACCGAATTGACATCCCTAGTCTTTACTAATGTTATATAATTCTTGGAAGGTGACTGAAATTCTTTGGCAATTTGTTCCAGATCTTGAACCAGGAAGAGTAATGAATCAAGAAACTATTGAAATTTAATAGACTTAATTGAAACAATAGTTCTCATTCAGGAAGTGTAATAAATCTACCGCATAGTTGTAACTGTCGGAATTTTATACATTCAACGGAAACCATTAGTTCTTTATGGTTTTTATTGTGTTTTTATTAATTTTGTTATTACTTTTAATATTGTTTTTCTATTTATATGTCCAATTTGTCAATTCTATGAGAATTAATGAATATTGTTGTCTTATAGAAAAACATAACTGTTTCATTTTTGGTGAATACTATTTTTCAATTATGCTCAGAACGAAGACAATATTTGTTTGTATTTTTACATTTCTGTACTAATAGTAGTTTTTTGGTGTCTTGATCAAAACCTTGGAAAGTATTTTAATGATTAAGCATATATATATATATTGAACAAGCAGCTACCTAAAAGTTAAGAAATCTTATAAACTTTTATAGAGCAGCAAAATTAAAGCCTTAAGGAAGTACGTATTATGAGTGACATATATCATCAAAATCAGTTGAGCTACACTGTTATGAAATGTTGAACTATTTTTACTAAAATAAGAAACAAAATAATTACATACCAATTATGAAGAATGTTTGAAATTTAATGTCTGCACGAAATTCTGCAATTATAGTGGTTTCTCAAAACATAAGAGACAGTATATTTTTATGCCCCACCTACGATAGTAGAGGGGCATTATGTTTTCTGGTCTGTGCGTCCGTTCGTCCGTCTGTTCGTCCGTCCGTCTGTCCCGCTCCAGGTAGTTTTTGATGAAGTTGAAGTCCAATCGACTTCAAACTTTGTACACATGTTCCCTATGTTATGATCTTTCTAATTTTAATGCCAAATTAGAGTTTTTACCCCAATTTCACGGTCCACTGAACATGAAAAATGATAGTGCGAGTGGGGCATTCATGTACTGAGGACACATTCTTGTTGGTAATTTGTTAGTTCAAAAAGGTAATGATAATTATGACAGAAATTTTTGAATTTTACAGAAAAAGATGAACTAATATAAAACCTAAAATGTTTGTCTTTAAAAATATCATAGATTTATAATGCTATCTAAAATAACTGGGGTTTGTAGAATGGAAAGAAATCACAATCTCAAGACTAATTCTAACAAGGTTTGAATCATATACTAGTACAGAAATTAGCCCTCAGCTGAAAAATAAATTTGTGTCTTGTGATTAACATTTTGCAGACAAATACTTTTGGGATAATTGCTTGTTAAGATTACCATGATTTAGTCAAATTGTTCCTAAAATTTAAGAAATAATTCCTTCATGTCATGCTCTATGCTCATTTTAACATGGGTAGGCATTATATTTGTCGATATTTTACACTGAGCGTTAGCGAGGTGTAAAATGTGGTCAAATATAATGCCTACCCATGTTAAAATGAACATAGAGCATGACATGAAGGAATTATTTCGATTCTAATAGGACAAATACAGTACTTTTATAGGTCGAAGCATACGAAAATACTGTAAAAATGATTGGCTTTTGCCGTTTCCTCCCCGAGGAGTCTGTACATTACATTTCAAATTTGATAAGTTTAAAAACTACGAGCAGGGTAAATATATGTTGTTTTATAAAAATATATAATAAACGTTTATGTTAGCTGCTTAAATGTATATATTTTAAAGGATAACGATGGAAATAACGTTAATATACACAGAAAGTTCGTGCGCATGTGTCAAACATATTTTGTGCTCATTAGAACACAGCTTTGTTTACAAAGCGTAATAAGGACGTCATATTAGAATTGCTAATTTTCTATTGATATGGATCAGCAAATTTATTTTGATACTGATTTTAATAAAAAGAACTGGTTATTAATCAACCTGCATCTTCAAGCCATTCCTTTGTCCTG
Source organism: Mytilus edulis (assembly GCF_963676685.1). Lineage (NCBI taxonomy): Eukaryota > Metazoa > Mollusca > Bivalvia > Mytilida > Mytilidae > Mytilus > Mytilus edulis. The sequence continues at coordinate 39,184,012 of NC_092347.1, forward strand.
ATCATGTATGAACTATTTGCCACTGGACGTTAAGCAACTAACAATCAATCAATCAATCAAGCAATTCCACAAAAACATCTAGAGAACTGATCAACCAATCCCTTTCATTATTAAGTATGTTGTTTCTCATCGCAAATTGGTGGTAAAACTTATATTTGACCTTTTCCATTCTTTCTGTTCAGCTAAGGCAGCAACCATTTGATTTTCTGCGGGGGCTATGGATTTATTTTCTAGACAAACTTTTTTTTTCACCTGTGGCGAAAAACAATCTATTTTTTTCTTTCAATTTTAGCATTAGATATAGTGGCAGCTGAGGGGGAAACAAACAATTTTTTTTTCTCAGAATCAAAAACAAATTATTTTTTTCTCCAAAAACTGGAAACAAATTTTTTTTCCAAAAAAATCCATAGTCCCCCCGAAAATCAAATGGTTGCTGCCTAAGTAATGGCCCTTGATATCTTTACAGCATAAAATGCTATTTCTATTGTAGTGATACTGTAGTATAAGTAAAACTATTTTGAAGTACAAAATGTATATCAAAAGTTTGAATTTTAAAAAATCTCAAAATTTTATACCATGTCTAGAATAGAATATAAAAACAGTATCAATTAAAATAGTAATGATAAAGCAAATATGTTCAATATACAGAGGACCAATGTGGAGGGATGTAATGGAGGGTACATTCATGCATGACCAATATAAATGGTAAAAAATCTTGCCAAATGACGTTAAACTGTAATTTTTGGTGTATGATGATAAAAAAAGCGTCTGATTTTGATGAATTATGTTGAATTTTATCAAAAATAATGGTAACGATTATTATTTGAGACCTCTGACAAATCAAGATAAGGATATTTTGATGAATCACAGTAAAATGCTAACCAATTTGACACTAACAGATGTAAAAAAAAAATACTGTTTGATTCCTGATGGTAAAGGTCTTTCTCACCCTAAGTGTGAGCTTTCCCGGTAGCTTTTTTGTATCAGATCTTGAACCAGGAAGTATAATCAATCTCCAAATAGTTGGAATTTCATTACAAAATGTCTTTATCCTGGAAGTGTAATGAACCTAGAAGCTATTAGAATTTGATACATTTAATGGAAGCCATAGTCTTTATGGTTTTTATTTTTTGCTTTATTTATTGTATTATTACTTTTTTATATGGTTTTTCAATTTATCTGTCCAATTTGTCAATTAGATAAGAATTAAAGAACATTGCTGTCTTATGTAATGACATAACTGTTTTATTTCAGAGAATAGTGTTTTGTCAATCATGTTCGGGATGTAGAACCTTTTTAAGTCTAATTTCACATTTCTGTACTTTAGTGTAACATGTTTAACTGTGTTGTATAACCTTGGCAAGACTGATTTTTATGCATCCGTTGTAGATGAGGGGGAATTAAATTTTACCCATGTTCATCTGTACGTCCCAAAGTTGGTTTCCTTTCTTTAACTTTAGTTTGCCTCAACCAAATATTATGAAACTTATACATATGCAACGCTTATTACCACAAAACACAGATCAAGTTTAAATTTTAGTGGTGTCACTTTAACTGTTAGAGTTATGCCCCTATACCAACAGAAAAAAAGCTGAACTTTTCGTTTAGGTAAATTTATGTAAGAAACTTTTGCACAATGCTTATTAAACAAAACACAGATCAAGTACAAATTTAAGTGGTGTCCCTTTAACTGTTCTAGAGGTATGCCCCTTTACTAATGGAAAAACGGCTTTATTTTTGGTTTCCTTTCTCTAATTTAAGTTTGCCTCAATTAAATGTTATGAAACATACACAATACTTATTACCACAAAACTCAGATCAAGTACAAATTTGGGTAGCGTCACTTTTACCATACATCAGTTATGTCCCTTTATCAATTTATATGATATGCAAGTGGGGCATCATGTGTGCCCAATGGTCACATTCTCCATTTGTTTAAGGTTAAAATACACATAGTCAATCTGCAGCTACATTGAAGTTGAGAAATCTAATTAATTTTTGAAAAGCAGCAAAAATCCTTTTTCTAAGAACACATGTACTTTTATCTTGTAATAGCATGATCTTTATATAGTGCTGTTGTAATGATGAACTGTTTTCACTGATATAAGAAAAACTAAAAGCACATACCAATTACGAGGATTGTTTTATAAAAAGACTGCAGATATTTCTGCACTTATAATGGCTTCAATAACACATGATACAGTTTACTTTATCCAATTTGTAAGTTCAAAAAGTTTAAAGTACAATAAACTTCTTGAATAGGCAGAAATAAATGAAGTCACTCGGCTCGAGAACACAGTTATTTTGTAGTGCATTTCTTTTAGACAATAAATTCAAATTAAAAAAATTGTACCTGCTCTTTCTCAAAAAGATTTTTACAGTGTAGTGTACTACCAGTGAGACAAATAATATCAAAATTATAGAAACTTCTATCAGCTCTAACTCAAAATATTGACAATTCTGTGTTAAGGGGGTGTAAAATTCAGTTTGACAGCTTCAGACGTGATAAAATTTGACCTTTTTGAACTGGACCAAATCACTACTCAACATAAAGATTCAGCACCCATTATTTTTTAACATGTAATTAACACCCCCTTCTTAATATTTCATGCATTTAATATCAAGAAATAAATTGGGAAAGTGTATAAAATAAAACATGCAAGTTATACACTGTTTACACTAGGGACTATATTCGTAGACAACAAAAACCAAAGGATGATAACTGTGTCCTTGGACCAGTCAATGTACTTCAAATTAAAACATGCTATTTTTGTTTGTAAAATTTTATTTTCATATATTATGCAGACTTAAATAATATTTATTGCAATAAAATGTCTAAAGTCACAATACATGTATTTGAAATAATTTGAGATATTCAAAAGCACTAACTAATTTTTTATTTTTTTTTACTAAAATCATGCCATGTCTTTAATGGAAATTAATTTTGATTTTCCAAAAGGAAGATCTTGTTATTGATAAGGGTAGTAACTGTAGTTTTACATGCCTATAGATCCATTTCATACCCGATACAATCACTAGAGCACAGTTTAGCCAATTCATTTTACATTGTACATCTTAAAATGGAAGTCAAATTTGAATTTGGCTATTTCTAATTATGCTTTTCAGGAGTAATTGCCCTTTATTGCTCTAACAATGTCACTAATGAACTCAATGTAAACCTGGTTTCCTGTTTGACATTGTGTTCTGGAAAAAGATTACAGAGAAATGTATCATTAATTTTGATTTTTAATTTATTATTTCAGACCAGTTGTGGTTGAGAAAATATGTGATCTGTTTTCATTGGTTCCAGACCATGCAGTTGATACACCAGAGTATCAGGTATGTCTTTGGTAATAGCTTATTCACTGTTTCAGAATCTAATGAATTCTGAGTAATATTTTCAAAAGCATACACCAAAACGTTGTGATTGATTAAAAATGTTCTAAACAATTGAAATTAAACCAATGATGTAAAGTTATTTTCATTTTGGTGTACAAACAGTGAAATTACCCATAGTACTTAAGGATGTACTTAGGTGAGGTTAGGTGAAAATTAATAAATTAAGAAGTTAAAATTGATACTATAAGCTGGTAGAGCATCAATTAAGGATAAAAATAAGCTAAAAATATTGATAGGTCATGGACCTCCTTTTCGAGATATTTGAGATTTAGAAATATGGCGGGAAAAGGCTGACTCAGGCTTTTACCTTATATTTGCATTGGTATTATTAGGTCTCAAAGCAAAAGAAAGAAAATTAAGAATCTTCTTAAATTTTGGTAAATGACCTTTCATGAGCTATTAAGTCTTATATGAAAAAATAAATGGGTGTTATGGGGCAAAATATTTTACACTGTATTGTATGGAAAAACACCAAGGAGTCCGAACATTTGACACAACCTCACCTAAGTACATCCTTAAGATTCTGAAAAGGCAAATTAAGTTGAAACATCAATATGTCAGCTTTATCCTGATACCAGAGCATGTAGTTGACTCAACATATATTTGTACATTTAGATGACACACCAAAATATCAGATATTGCAATATATTAGAAAAATTTATACAGTTATGACAAAATTTGTGTTTATAAACATTGAAAAGTACCATTTTGTTTTTGTTTCAGAAATTTGTATTTGACACAGTAAGAAACCTATGGTTGCTGTCTACTAGTCTGTATGATAATGTGTCTCAGGCTGCCTTCCAGGCATTGTCAATGTTTCCTGCTGATCTGTTTAAAATGTCACATCTTCCTCAAACAGTAAGTCCAGAAGTAATATTTGATATTTTTACACAAATATCTTTTAAATGAAAAGGTTTTTGAGACACTAGCCTTTAAATTTTACAATAAGACTACCCAATTTATGCACAGAAAACAGTTATGGATCCTCCTAGCTATTGGTTTATGTAGTTCATTTATTGTGATTACTTAGTTTGAAAACTCAAGGTTAACAAGTTCAAACTCTGCTTATTACTAGGTATTGTTTGAGTTTGATCTTAGTTGACAAGGATTACAAGTTTTTCCTTCTCTGGTCAGTGGTTCTCTACCAGATAAAAAAAAATCCATCAATAAAAACTGGCTGACATGATATAGCCAAGGTTGATAAAAGGCAAGTTATAACACCAACAAACAAAAACAAACCATGAGCTTAAGGTTTTCCTTTTTTGTAAGCCATATTTTATGGGTGTTGCTAAACGGCAGAAACGGAAAATGGAAAGGAAAGAGAAACGGAAAGGAAAACGAAAAGAAATATTTCCATGGACTGAATATAAGGAGGGAAATGGAAAGAACTACGAAAATCAATAACGACTGAATTAACAAAATCACAAAACAAATATGTTGACATTTCATCTAAGTCTGTGTGCATCTAAACAATGGGAATTCTCCAACAGTATAGACTTGAATAAACCATGTCAAAAATCACTCTATCTTTACTTTCTTACCCAAAATAAAGAAACTTTGACTTGTATGTAGATCTTATCTTGTTGATCATTTTTGTTTTGAAAGGTTTTAGCAATCTTTTACACGGTTTTCAAGATAATTGGCAAAAACACCAATCATCAATACCGGTGTAATACCCGAGTAGATATTTTTGCATTTAGGCTAGGTATCTCAAACATGCATTACCTGAAAGATGCTCTAACATAAAGTATGATCCAACACAATGCGTAATCAGATAGAAGTTTGCCAAAACATCGATAAGGACACGTTACAGACATATTAATGTTATGTTTTGAAAAAGCTCCATTTAAACTGAAAATAAACAGTTACAGGAAACCAGGTAAAACACAGTGTTGGATTTACTAATTCCTATGCTTCTGCAAGCAAAGAGTCGTGGTAAATTGGACAACATCAAACAGGTCCAACAGTGTTTTAAGTAAATGATATCAGTGATATCTTGAATATTATAGGATGTTTGGCCAGTTGAAACATCAAAAATTAACGTTCAGATACGAAGTGTAAATTAAAGTATTATTTCCGTCAAAAAAAACAAGAACAGAGAAGAATGGATTTTCAGTTGTCTTTACATAGCATCCAAATCTTTAAAAACAACCAATAAAAATAAAAGTAAATTTCAAATTTCAACTTTCCTCTAGTATGAATGAATTTAAATTCATGTCTATGTTGACAGGCTTCACATGTGAAGCTGGATCTTTTTATCTTTCCGGAGCCACATTTTGGTGGGATTCGTGTTGATCAGCCTTTAGTTTTTATGTTGTGTTTTGTGTAGTATTGTTTGTCTGTTTGTCTTTTGGTCTTTTGGTCTTTTTGGTCTTTTTTTAGTCATGGCGTTGTCAGTTTATTTTCAACTTGTGAGTTTGAATGTCCCTTTAGTATCTTTCACCTATCTTTTAAAGTTTTTCAACTATAGTAAAACAGCATACTTAATGAGTGACACGATTTTCAATTGTAATCTTATGAAATAAATTTCATTGCTACTTGAGAGGGATTGAATAACCTAAGAGATTGAATTTTCAGAGAAGATCTAAGCGGCATTCTATTTGAAGTAGTGTGGAAAATATGAGTTTGAAAACCCTAGGACATTACTACAACTCACTAGATAAGAGCACTGTGCAAATCGTATATCCATGTAGGATTTTAATTTTCCATCTCTTTTTTCACATCAATTCGTTATTATTGATTTAAAATTCCAGGAGTGTAATGTGTTTTCGATGTTTAAACCAAAAAAGTACTTCAGTATTGTAATCAAGCAATAAAAATAAAGTGTATTCAAATTTCTATTCTACTCCCCTGGTATCCTTACGGACGGTTGTTGTCTATTAACCATTGTCCCATTAGGTTTCTTGTATGTTTTCTTTCCATTGGCATTATACAAGAAAAGATACAATGAAAATCACCAATGCATAACAACGCGACAAGATACGCAACATCACTCATTCTAATTCAAGGCAATTGAAAAAAAGAAACAAAGAAAAAAACAATTGAAACTATTTTTCCAAAATTAGATCACTTCACAACCTTTCTATAGAATCAAGACCAATGTCCATCTTTTTAGGCCGTATGTAGATTTGTTTGTTGTTGTTGAGTTACTATCTTATTGATATTTATCCTACTTTTTTTAAATTTTTAAATATAAAGAACAGTCGAACAGCTGAAAAAACATAAAAACAAGAAAACCAATCTAGTCTATATAAAACAAAGAGAAACGAGAAACAATTATGAACAACACCAACAAACGACAACCACTGACTTTATTGAATTGCATGAACGATGTACACATGACTTCATCAAATAAATAAAACACAAAAACACATAAAACAACATAGTCTCAATTTTTTCAATACTTTATGCTTTAAAATCTTTTATTTTAAATGCATTCATCTTTTTATCTTTCTTTGTAAACATATTTTATACTACAGTATAAAAAAATACAATATGCCTATGTAGATAAAATAACCAAACAGAAAAAATGCTAATTCTTTCTTTTTCCATTTTCTGTTTCCATTCTGTTTTCCGTTTCCGCCGTTTTGCAACACCCATATTTTATACTAACTTAGTATTAAACCAGAATCAAATATTACAATGCTTAAAAGAGAGACAAAAGATACCAAAGGGACACAAATTGAAACCAAACTGACAACGTTAAACTGACAACTTTATGGCAAAAGAGACCAAAGACAAATAACTGTACATAAAATACATCATAGAAAACTATATAAAGCTTAAGCAACATGAACCCCACAACATACTGAAGGTGATCTCAAAGGCTCTGTAAGGGTAAGCAGGTCCTACTCTAAATAATCTTCAATTATGTTTTAACAGCTAATAGAAGACTTCACAGATCAGGCAAAAATAATATCAGCACAAGGGGAGACAACTCTATCTGTGGATGATGTTTGGCCTAATATTCCAGCCTTACTCTATGTCAGATTATTGAAGCATATCAGAAAAGGAAGTCACAAAGGTAAACTTAACCTTAGGAAGAGTGAGACACATGTGGCTGATGATTCTTTTATTTTAGTTTGACCTTTGTTTTCACTGAATTTGACTTTTATTGGTACTTGGGAATTTTCTAATTCTACAACAATAAAATCCATGAAGATTTAGTCTTGGTAAATTATGATTTATCCTAAGTATTGAATGGAACTGGTTTCAGCAATACCAATTAAATCCATAAAAATTAGTTTTCAATGAAGCTTGATTTAACCTCAATATTATTTTTTTTAAAGAATTTTAAAACAGGAGCAGATCTAGGATTTAAGGTTAGAAGAACATGACCTTGATAAATTCAGGGGAGAGTGACTGAATTAAACAATTTAGAAATTACTTTTAAAGCCCCAAAAAGAAACTTTTGAAATCTTAATATGGATATGCACATCATAGACCAATTTTTGTAAATTGATTCATGAAAAAGTGATATGTTTCTTAGATTATAATATTTTAACAAAACTCTTTAGACAGGGAACGTACCTGCATTCAAAGGACTTTAACATGTCTTTTTAATTACTTGTCTGACAGAACTCCCAATTAATTTGGTCAATAAATTTGAACTAGGGAAACCCTGTGCTTTATCTGCATACATCAATACATGTCTGAAGTGGTCTTATTTATGAAGTTTGAAGCTGTCTAAATGTAAATTGAATGGATTAGAATATGGATAAAGACACGATTTTCCTGGGAAAAATTGATTTAAACCATGTTACAGAATTCTTTCTTATAATAATTTCCTCCTTATAGACAAGACAATTTATGATATTATCAGTTGTAATGCTTTATTAAAAATTAGAAATAAGTAACCTAACTAACCTTCATTTTAATAGTCTGGAAAAGGACTTGTTACTAAATTTATACAAAAATTATATTGCTACGTAGACATAAATTTACGATCAGGGTTAAAATTTTCCTCAATGTTTTTAACTCTTTTATTCCTTTTTCTTAGACTATTCATTTGTAAGACTTGCCCAGTATCTTCTCAAAATCACTTGTAGTAAAAAATATTAGAATTCAGTTATTTATAATATATCAAAATATGCATGCAGTTAGATACTAACTTTTTACAAGAAAAATCCTGAGACATCTTTTTCTGCAAAAATTTAAACAGATCTTGAATGCTTTAATCTCAGTAAAACAAGGTTACAGACTATGTTTATATTTACATTATTTTAATGTTTTAAGCATTAAACTTTTTCAATTGAAAAGTTACTTCATTTTTTAGGAATATTTGGTATAGCATAAGTAATGTCTTTACAGACATCCATAACAACTGTATTTTGTTTGGTGAGATTTGGGCAGACGTCAAATTTTGAAATCCGAAAATAAGTGCATCACATGGCATATTATATTGTAATCATCCACCCAAAAAAATTGATTGGATTGTGTAGACATCCTTAAGCAGTATTTTTTCTTTTTAGTGAGATTTAAGCAGCTGTTTAATTTAAGGAATTGTCTCCATAAAAATATTTTTGTATATAGTACCAGGAAGAGGAAGTACATTTTTTTGTCCATTCACCTTAGGCGAATAGTTTTTTCATTGACCTTCAAACCAAATATCCTTACTTTTAGGTTTAAGGTTCATATGTGGAAATTTATTGAATGATTTTGTCTTGCCATTTACAAAATCCACCAACTCTATTTTCTGACTCCATACTGTTGCTTGCTAGGCAAAAAATCATCAATTTGTTTGAAAGTCTTGGTTTTAGTGGTTAGAAATTAAACTGTAACTTCGGAATGTGAGGCTAGCACTCTTGACATTCAATGTTTTTCTGACTCCAGACCCTACAACTTTAGCTAAATAAACACCAACTAAATTAAGAGTAGCTATTATCAAGTTAGTATCACAATGTCACCATCACACCTTAAAGCATGTTATTTGAAATGAACTTCAGTGCAGACCATCGTTTCACTATAATGATGCACAAATATGGAATGAGCTACCAAACTATTGTCGAATGGAAACATCTTTTGACCAATTTAAAAAATTGGTAAAAAACATGGGATCCAAGTAATAGCTCATGCCAGTGCAGTGCTTGCAAATAGTGTTTATGCCTGTTTTATTTTACTTTTATTTTTCGTGTGACTATATGATTTGTGCAATCCGTTGTTCTCCTCTTATATTTAATGCGTTTCCCTCGGTTTTAGTTTGTTATCCCGATTTTGTTTTTTGTCCATGGATTTATGAGTTTTGAACAGCGGTATACTACTGTTGCCTTATTTATTATTAACTTATGCTATGTTTTAAGTGTACTATGGTTCTAACTTATATATGTCTTTTATGATATCTTACTATGCATTATATGTTTAAAATTGTGTTGTTTTCATGACTTTTGTATGTGTGTATTGTATTTTGTTATTAAGTCGATTTGAAAAGCTCACTAGAGCTTGTGTTTATATAGTTTATTGAATATCGACTCTAAATAAAACTTTGAACTTCAATCTTGAACCATCACACTTAAGTCTGACCATTGTGGTTCGAAATACCATTGCAGTTCAGTGTCCTACAGATATATTTTTGAAAGAATGTCATAGTGTAAAATATCATAAAAATATCAAATAATAAATATTTGTATTTCTCAAATAGGATATGAAGCTTTTCTAACATCAATGGTTGCTAAGGAAGTAGAAAAGTTACCAAGAGGAATTTACCACTCATCACTACGGAGACAGGGAGCAGCATCCAATCAGGGTAAAGCTGTTGGATCTATCCCATCATTCCTGCTGTCTCAGTACCAAAAGACAAAACAACCTGGGTTACGACCTGGCTTAGCTGCTGGTTTATTGTTTAGTTATGATCCACCAGTAGAAGTTGGGAGAGATGGCAGGCCCAGGAGACATTATATCATGTCTCATAGTAAATCTTTTCAGCAGATGTTTACAACACTTATGCATGAGGTAATATAAAATTCCCATATTGTTCTCTATGAATTCTCATATGGTTTTCCATGAATTCTCATATGGTTTTGTGTCTTGTGTTATTTTTTTCTGTTCCTTTTTGATGGTTGCATTATTTATTTATGTATTAACCAATTTGCATTCAAATGTTTGATTCTATTTTTATTTAAACAAAGGTAATTCCCTTACAAACTCAACGTAAAAGTGTTTAAACTTTTATTCATTTGGAAGAAACCATTGCTATAAGATATGGGTTTTTGCTCATTGATAAAGGTTGTACAGTGACCTAGAGTTTATATCTATCTACCTCATGTGGTCTCTTCTAGAGACATTGGCAATAAAAGAATACATTCTTATTTTGATATTGTCAAGTTTACACAATATTAAAATAGGAAATTGTGTTTAACAGGCTACTATTTGAACTTGGAATTATTTTTAATTATGGAATTTGCATAATTTCTTGTCCTAGAATTTTTTTTAATAAATTCAATTTTTATTTGGTAAAAAAATGTATTATAATGTTTTGAGTGGATCATAACACTTGCCATACAATGTATTTTGTATAGATAGTGTTGTGCGCGGCACAGTACATTCTATTGAAAATGTACTATCTTCTTTGTAATAGAAAGTGTTGTGCGCAGCACAGAACATTTGAGTACAGAATAAACGGAGAATTTATTAAAAATTTCCAGCACAAGAAATTATGCAAATTCCATAATTAAAAATAATTCCAAGTTCAAATAATAGCCTGTTGTTTAATCTTATAATAATATTGTATTTCTTACAATAAAGATTCAACTTGACTATAAGCCTGGAGGGTAACAATTGATGAAATCATAGAAATATAGATTCCTACACTGCAACAAGTGTATTACGATATTTCTCCACTCGAGACAGTTAAATTTTATTATTTAAAGCACGAGGCTTGCCGAGCTCTTTAAATAACTAAAATTTAACTGTCGAGAGTGGAGAAATATCGTAATACACGAGTTATAGTGTGGGAATCTGTTTCCCTGATGATTTTTATCCTTCTTTTTCAAAGATTTTCAGAAACTTGTGTTCTTTATATGAGACGTCATCAGGCATTGCTGCCTTTTTTCATGGCGTCACAATAGGAAAATTCAGAAGAAAACAAAACATTTAGACGTCATAATCAAATTTCGACTATTCATTTGCTGAGAACAGATTTGTCACTAGTGAGGAGAAATATTTTTCTCACACCGGTCAGGAAATGTGAAAATAGCACAAAAATTAGAGAATGTTCGTTGTCTCATATGGATTCCATGCTATAAAAGCATCCCTCAGTGACATGACTGTTTTCTGTAAACAGATGTAGATCTGGCAAAGAAAAAAGCAATAACACATATTTTTCAGAATACAAGCTTTTGAGAAAGTTGACAAATATAAAAGCTTATAAGTTTGAAGAGCTTTTCTTTGGTTAACTTTAGACAGTTGTTTTACCATTTGTAAACAATGCTGAGTTAGTATAAATCTTTTAACTGGTAGTATTAAAATCTATGCCTTGATGAACTTTGTAGTTTTGAGATCATAGCATATAATCACTGACTTAAACCTTTTTGTTAAAATGAATACATTTAGTAGAGTTTGAAGTGATTTCCAGAATAGCAAATCTAGAAAGCTAGAACCAATAAACAATTTGCCATAGTCCAAGTTTTCTCATGTAACTGTTTTGGCTGGTTTTTTGTTTGTTTGTTGTTTTTAGGAGGGGGATGTTCTTGTATGGTTTTGATAATTCCATTTTAAATTAAGGCATGAAAGATTGATTTCCAGTAAATGCTGAAGATTGAAAAAAAATCGTAAACATTATACCTAGAATGTACTTTTGTTTGTAAAATGTTGGTTTGTCTCTTTGGATGATAAGCTACACATCACCAGCATTAAATCAAATGGCACCTTGAGTACTTTTTAATTAGTAAATTGTTCCTCCCTTTGGTTAGGGATAACAAAAAAATCCTCTAACAACTGTATAATTTCCATCAACTTATCAATCATTTACTGTCATATATAGCAACAATTGACCATAAGAAAGGTTTTAATACTGAAACTTGATGCATTCTTGTAGGTAAAAAGAAAGAAATTATCCCACAATCTTGCTTATTATTATATATCCCTGAGTGGTTTTTGTAATAAAACTTTTGATAATCTGAAAAACCAGACATTGTAAAGACCTAGCCTTTCCTCCATAATGATGCCTTTTGACGCCTACCCCTTTACTCCATAATGACGCTTTTTGACGCCTTTGTAGTACCTCATTTGAAATGTCTTGCCTCTGACAATCTGTATCAGACTTAATAGAAATTTGTATCTGGCCCGAGAACACAGTTATTTCGTAGTGCATTTCTTTTAGACAATAAATTCAAATTAAAAAAATCGCACCTGCTCTTTCTCAAAAAGATATTTACAGAGTAGTGTACTACCAGTGAGACAAATAATATCAAAATTATAGAAATTTCTACCAGCTCTAACTCAAAATATTGACAAATCTGTGTTAAGGGGGTGTAAAATTCAGTTTGACAGCTTCAGACTTGATAAAATTTGACCTTTATGAACTGGACCAAATCACTACTTAACATAAAGATTCAGCACCCAAATTTTTTTAACTTGTAATTCAATCCCCCTACTTAATATTTCATGCATTCAATATCAAGAAATAAATTGGTAAAGTGTATCAAATAAAACATGCAAGTTCTACACTGTTTACACTAGGGACTATATTCATAGACAACGAAAACCGAAGGACGATAACATGTGTCCTTTGACCATCTAATATAAAAAGGATATTCATGAGAATATCTAACTTGAATTTCATTGATGAAATATTTGTTTTCGCAACGTATTAATACTTTAACACTGATGATTTTTTATTGTTGAAAAAATCCTATGCGAATTAAGCATTTGAAGAAAAAAAATCCATGGAGGAAAGGGTTTAAGAAAACAAGATTTATATGAGATAGTAAAGAACTGAAACGATTCTTGACAAATGTAATTTATGAAGCTTATCTTTTTTGGATGGGTCGATTTTTAATTAAATTCTCTATATATTAATCACACTTTCATACTATGGATAAAGTTCCTCTGTTTGAATTTTATATTTCTCTGGCTTATAATACTTTTCAAAATGAAAATTGTTTCTTCCTTTGTATAAGTAATGGAAATTATTGTATATAATTTCTTTCAATCTACTTAATTGCAAAAATTACCATATAGTTTAAATACTGTATTTCTATAATTTTTGTGCTATTTTCATATTTCCTGACCGGTATGAGAAAAATATTTCTCCTCACTAGTGAAAAATCTGTTCTCGGCAAATGATTAGGTAGAAGATTAATTGTGAAGTTAAATTTTCTTGTTAAAAAATTCTTTTACCTGTGAGAAAATAATTGCTTCTGTTATTTCACAAGAAAATAATCCTCCCACGGTGGAAAGTTTATTATTACATAGCTGACCATGAGTTTTATTTTCTTTGATGATCTGAAACATGACAAATATTTTTTTATAATTACACCTTATGTAAGAATCCTTGGTTTTGATTGGTTGATAGCCAGTGTATTTTTTAACGCAGCCGGGGTATATGCAAAAAGGATATGCCTTTTTTACCCTCTCTGCCGTGGTATTTGCCAAAAAATACTCAATCCAACTGGACGCTTGTAATGTCACGATCATCAATGCGTTTTTGAATGTTAACATTCGGTGTAATTAAACAGATATAGCATGTTCTTGAGGGGTATTTGCAAAAAATACCAGTCTTGAGAATGAATTTCCTCGACTGGTATTTTCGCAAATACCCCTCCTTAACATGATAGATCTGTTTATTACTCTTCTTACTAATTAAAAAAAATTTACAACAAATTTTATTTTGTATTTCTATTTTTCTTTTCTTTTTCTTTGATGATCTGAAACATGACAGACAAATATATTTTTTTATAAAATGGTTCTTACTATTGTAATTTATAGTAAATTGATAAAAAAAAACTATCTTGTATTTGTTATTTTTATCTAGGTATACAATATCAAAAGCAGCTTTATGTTTATTTGATATTTATATTTCATCTGATCAACAATAAGGAGTGTCAAGTTTCAATTTGTGTCTTTTGAAAATTTCATACTTTTCTCTCTTTTTGGTCTAAAAAGATGATTTATTATGCTTTGAATTCGTTTAAAAAAAACAAAAGTTTGTGAGTACTGAAATAGAAAAATTCATACTTTTCTCTTTTTTTGGTATAAAAAGATGATTTATTATGCTTTCGTTTAAAAAAAAATAAAAGTTTGTGAGTACTGAAATAGAAAAATAATTGTACTTGTAGCTTAGACATTTTTCTACGAAATCTTTACAAAGGGGAAATTGATAAAAGAAACATGTTTGAATCTTCTAACATAACGGATTACGTAATATTTGTAAACTTTTTGTTCAAACTTTTGTGTTTTATGGTTTTTCAATTTAAAATGCTGTAATTAATAGCCAATAACCTGTTGGAGCAAATAAGGAAGATATTTGTTGTCCTAAAACCAGAGTTTCATCTATCATAAGCAGACGAAACTCAATTTGCCTATTTTTGTTTTTTTTATCAAAATGAAATTGAAAAGTAAATGGACAGATTAAAGGATTGATAGATAATAGCACTTGTATCAAGGAAGTTTAAACTCAAGTTGCAAAAAACAGACAACATCAAGAATTGTTCTTGAAATAGTTTTTTAGTTCTTCAGGAAATTACAAGATATTATAAGAGATGATGTTGTCAGTTAAAAGGATGATACATTTTTTGTTATCAGATATGATAAGCCTGAGTTTTGAAACTGTCATATGGAAAATCTAGCTTGTTTTTATGGTTTTTTTTACATATAAGAATTTAAGCTTTTAAGAAAACTTCTAATAATTGTTTTATATACTTACCTCCAAAACTGTAGCTCTTAGGTCCTTATGATATTTTTAGTTTTTTTACTATTTGCGGATCATAGACTCTGGATTCCTCCACCAATAAAAACTAACATCCATGTAATAGTGCAATAGTGCTGGAACCAATCAATTAATCCATCAAAGTTTTAAAAAATAAACATTTATTTCTAGTTTCTTTAATTTTGGTTTGATCTTATGTGTGACAATTTTCCATCTCGAGCTACTCGCCTGAGAATGTCTTTTTTTAATCGAGTAGAGTGAGAACAGGAGGTTGTCAAAAGTCATTGACATTGCCTAGGAAAAAGACAATAAACAGTTTAATCTATAGTGTTTCAATTCAACTAGAGCAAGTTTTCATCTATGACTCATCTTAGGATTTTTGCCTTTCGAGGAGATTATAACAGAGAAAATTTCTCTTGTTTTCAAAATCTTAGATAATCTTCAATTCTCAGTCATTTTCTTTGATTTAAGTCATTGAAAGTTTGGTCTTTTCTTAACCAATATATTTTTATTCACATTTTATTTGAAGTCAGTCAAGAAAGACGTAAAAGTATTCCATTTCTTACTTAATAGATCTGTCATGGTAAAGTCAGCTCTATTTTAGATAATTTAAGCACAGTGTTTGATATAATCTGTAAATATTTGCTTTTATAATAAAATAAATAAGGCCCTATTACTATCTTTTTAGTCTTTCCCTATTGTAAGAACTTTTAAGTGATACCATAGAAAATAGTCCTTTTTTTATCCAGTCCATTATCACTAAGAACATACATTATTGTTACAAAATCACAGAATATCCGTCGGTAATGGAGTTATTTTTGATTTCAGGTTCCAATCCAGCCCTCAGAGTGGCACCGAACACTAGTCATTCCACAAGGATGGACATCATTTATGGACAGGTTGTTCACAGCTATGCTAGAGGTATTTGTGCAATTGAATAAAAAGAAAAAGCATATATGACCAGTTAAAACTCATTTCTTTACTGTCCAGTGGCATATATTTTCTGCAACCAATAGATGGGGTATGTAAAGTTGGTAAACTATTAATTAAGGGCAGGAGATTTTGAATACAAAGGTCACCTACAAAGCCCTGAAAATGGTTGTCACAATGGCCCTTAACATGCATAGGACATTGGAATATGACATTACAACCTTCTCATGAATAAAACAAGTCATCAAATAAACCAAATACAGTACAAAGTTGAAATTCATTGAAAGATACCAAGCTTAAAATTTGAAAGCGTAAAATGTATTGCTTTTCATTTAGATAAGAGTTCACCAGTGGGCTTGAATCAAAACAGCTGGGAGGGAAAATCAATCAAAGATTTAAAAAACAGTGAAAAACAAAAGTTTTAAGGAAAGTTGCCCCAAATCTGGCAAAGAGCATCTTTACCATGGCATTGAAAAAGAACATGTTTTGAATAATTTTTATTTTTCATGAATAAAAATTTTGAATTGTAAAATGACAGAATAGATAATGTTTATTCATGTCAGTACAGGATTTGACTATTCAACTGGTCATGCTTTTAAGGGAAAAAACATCCATGAACAGTGGAATCTTTCCAGTGATTGTAAAAATCATCAAATTGGAAAGAAAGAAAAAACTTGTCACCTTGACAGTTGCTTGAAGGTCACCAATAATTATCTGAAGTGCTTATACATTTTGCACAAAGATCTTGTATGTTATCTTTTATTTGACAGATAATTTGTCATTTATTAGTTGCTTAGAATTTGTTTTAGGAAACTACCATCTTTATTTTAGGGTAGAACAGCAGAGATTGAGCTTCAGTTGAAGAGAGAACACACAACAGAACATGAGGCTGAAGAAAAACAACTGGCTGCTTGGCTTTGGTATATATGTGTTTCAATATAGTGATTACTTGATCCGAAAAACTCTGCTGGCCTGAGATTTTGTCCAAAAAAACATTATTTTAATTTTCTTTATATAAAATTGTGAATGGAAATGGGGAATGTGACAACATTCTGACTTAAGATTTCCATAAGATACATAGCTATGTAACATTAACTTTCTGAGATTTATAATAATTAATTTCCAAAAGGATCAATAGGTTAGTAGGGTTAAAAGCCTTTATTTATAAGTGACTGCAAAATTCATATTTCTTCAATCCTTTTAAAATATTTTTTTTAGTTTCATTGATAAATAGAAGTCTGATGATTTTTAGTGCTGAAATGTCATTTGTGATATCATAAAAATACAATGATTGACATATATGACCGAAAAGGTCCATTTACAGAATTTTTTTTTTTTTTCAAATTAAACATGACTAATTGTCTTCATAAAAAAACATTTTACTCCCATCTATATTTTAGAAAAACATATCCTGTGACAAATATCAAAATGGATAAGGTTATTGCACTTGTCTAAATATTAATTGAAAGTATAAAAAGGTTGTAGCAATTTGTGCAGTTTTTCACAATTTCAATAAATTTGCAGACCTTTAGCAAGTATTTTAGTCAATTAATGTCAAGTGTATTATTACTGGAATATTAAATTGGGTTGTTAAATATCCCTCACAATTTTATGATCAAAGTCAAAGCAACAATTGATATTAAATTGAGAATGGAAATGGGGAATGTGTCAAAGAGACAACAACCTGACGAAAGAGCCTAAGGCCACCAATGGATTTGCAATGAGAATAGACTGATATTGGAATACAATTTAAAACCATATATACCATCTTGACCACCTTACATATCTGCCAACATTTAAAAACCACAGTTACTTCGATTGAAAATGTTCCTTAGCAAGAACAACACCCTTGTACTTTTTTGTGTCAATTACCGTCAAGGGTCAAGATCACACTACCTTCAAATAAACTGAATTTTGCAAAAAAAAATTGTTTTTTTATTTTCTTTGCAATCTTTGAATGTTCTGGTATATAGAAAATTATTGGACAATTAAATAGAAAATGGGAAGGCCTTTAAACTACATATATTGTCCAAAAAGACCTTCAAAATTCAATTAATACCATATACTGGCTGAACACACTTTAACCTAATTGAAACAATATTTAATTTCTTCTTTCATCTCAGAAGATCTTTAAGGATAGTCATTGCCAGGACAAAAGATTGACTTTTCTTTTCCTTTAAATCAAAATATTTTGATGATAATAATTAAGTTCATTAGTGTCTGAGTAACTTTAATGTAATATTCCTGCACCAGGAAAATTTGTGAAAAAAAATTAACGGGATGGGACCAATTTAGTGTAGATTTCATTTAATTTTGATTGGTTGGCGCAAAACATGTTTAATTTCAGACCAATCAAAACCAGAAAAAACATTGTTTAGATAAAGAATGAATGAGTGTCCTTGAAATAAAATATTTTTTTCCTGAAAGTCCTTTAAAAGCTATTGAATCCTTTCATAAAAAAAAAATAAACCCTGGAGATAAATAACAAATAGAAAATAATTTGAAGAAGGAAGTCTGAAGAAGAAAAGTTGTCAGACAATCCTAATTATTCCATTATCATTGTTGGAGTCCTGGAAAGAGGTTTTAAAAGTATCATTGACAGGGACATTAAATCAGGAAGAAATAGTTGTAAATACAAATTTATATCCTCGACTTTCTGTACTTGAAAAGTTCAATGTTTGTCATCTTTTGATAATTTCATTTCAAGTTTGTTTCATAAGAATCCATGATTTTAATTAGCTGACAACAATTGATAGACATTTCAAGTGTATTTCCTAAAAAAAATAAACATTCTTTTATAATAATGTGACAATGTAAATGTAAACAAGGCATAGGAAACCAAAGGAAAAATAATTCATGTTTGAAACGTAGGGTTTGTAAAAGCATTGGTCAATGGCATATCTGAACTTCATACCAAACATGCTTTTCAACCAGTCAACACTTTAACATCCCAATAAGATTACAGAAAAAGTTCTAAATTGAAATTGATATTTGCAATGGTTATACAATATATATATCTATTCTTCATTTTAGGGTTAGAGGAGAAATAACTGGTATGATCAAGACTGCTTCTAGGTAAGGGACATGCAGTTTTAATTCTGACATTAACATACAATAATTAATGAAAGGCTCTGATTAGAATGTGCAACTGTGGTATATATCTTTATTCTCATAAACCAAAGTACAATGGTACAGAGACATATACAAATAAATTAACATAGTATAAATTTTAAATACAAATGTAAAATAGAGACATAAAGTTATTACCCAGGAGATTCTAGGCATTTAATAATAATTCTTATAAACTTGCACAGATTGTTTAGTTCAGACGGGTTGCTACTATTCATTAGACCCTGAAATTTTAAAATATTTGGTCTGTTTACAAAATAATGCTTTAGTAGCAGTTGTCTACTATCGCCTATTGCCGAGCATTCTAAAATATAGTGGAATTCGTCCCCAATGTCACCGGAATTGCACAAAGTACAAATACGATTTTCTCTCTGAATGTCTTGCCATCTACCAATTTAGATAGGAAGTTTAATGGTTCTCTTCAGGCACTTTGGCTTCCTCCACCAATAAAATAGACTGACACGATTTGCAAAATATTGTTGATAGTGGTGTTCAACACCAATCAATCAGTAATGTTTTATAGAAACAAAAATGGAGAGAAAATGATGCAGTCAAAAATATGGAATACAAATTTGATGTATTGAAAAACTAAAAATATTTATTAAGACTAATCAAAGTATTTCTACTATGTACTTGATTACAAGATACAGGTACACAACATTAATGATATCCTGTCAAGGACAAGAGTTTACTACAAGAGAGTGCAATGTCACATCAGAATAAAAATAAAAGTACCTATTGGTGTGTTGATTAATGCTGTTCTAACTATTGATTCAAACACTTCAAATCATTTCACAAAACTTGAGTTATCTCCCATTTGCGAAAGAGCTGTTGTCCTTAGTTAAAGTATTCACTGTTTCATGTGTTAAGTTTAGAAATCATTTTTTTTTTCAATTTTAAGGAAATGGCAAATTTTGACAAATAATGACATTGTGACTTAATATTATACATTATTCTGAGCTTCAACAACTCGTGTGTATAGAAAAATATATAATTCAAAATATTGCTGGTTTAAAATTGATTCATAATTAAAACAGTTGTTTTTCAAATAAGACAGAAATTGGTAAAAAAAAAGACAACAATTGTTTCTTAAATGTTCTCCACCACTTACAATGTCTGCCAGTATTCCATTTAAATTAAGAATGCATTTGGAGGAAATTAAAATACAAATATCATTTATGCAAAATTGCTTAGAACATCATTTGAATCAGGAAGTTAAAACAAAAATATGCAGCATCTGCATCTGCACGAGGATGTCAGTGCAAGCTAATGTTTAAGGCACACCAAACTAATTAATTAGCATGAGATGGGATGGTATATGATGTAATAACTAGAGGAAGTCAGGTCGTTTAAGGCAACAAAAAAAAGTTCTTTGTTATGACAGTAGTAATATAAAGAAGAAGATGTGGTAGGCAGGTGGTAGGTATGATTGCCAATGAGACAACTCTTCATAAGAGACTAAATGACTTATAGGTTACCATAGTAGTATAGTTGTTTCTGCTGTTTAAATCAAAGGTATCATTTTGAAGTTTCCTGTATTGATAATGTATAAGATTTAATGTTTTTTTTTAGTTTTTTATTGCTGTATTATGACTTCAATTTATATTGTAGATTCTGCTTTGTTAATTGTCTCTATTTGTGTTCTTTGCAACTGTTAAAACATATAAATTTTCTTTTCAAACAGCATATTATTTCACACTTTCATAAAATATTTTTTTTATTATATTTATATTATTTGCAGGGGCAGATCCAGCCATTTTAAAAAGGGGGGGGGGGGGGTTCCAGCTATATGCTCCCATTCAAACGCATTGATCGGCCAAAAAAAAGGAGGGGTTCAACCACCGGAACACCCCCCCCCCCCCCCCCTGGATCTGCCAATGATTTGAGCGCCCTTGCACAATAGAATATTTGCTTTACAAACACAATAAGAACTGACACTTGCAAACAAAAGCATAGGGTTTGTCCATCTGTTTAGAGAATTATTGGATAGCCAGATTGCATTGGACAACTGATACAACTAACTTGTCAATTTTAATTGAAAGCATGAGGAAGCTTTCAAAAATCAAATTATTTTAAAATTAAATTTCCCTGCTTCCTCGTCAATTTGCACTTTACTTAATGGGTTTGATTATGATTTTTTTTTTATATGTTTAAAATATGATTAGCTTGCATGTGTGGAGATTTTCTTCCTGTTGTCTGGTTTTTCTTTTGTGTCAGCATTTTTAGAAGCAATCATCCCTAATTACACCTTACACGAATAGTAACATACTGTTTTTGCAAGAAAAAGCTTACATATCAACTAAATAGTTATTGAAATAAATTCTTCAAATGATTCAGCGTTTCCCCATTCTCAGCAGTTGAATTTCAAAATATTTAGCATAGGTTTGAAGCAACATTCATGCTATGGTGACATTCAATTGACATTATAATGGAGATTTGTCAGCTTTCATGAATTAATGCCCTGTTGCATTGTCCAGTTTTACTTTTGGACATGTCTTCAAAGTTTGTATTAGGTTTTGACCTCCAGCTTCAGTATAGAGACATTATTTTTTAAAATCCCTGTTTGTTGCAGATCAATGGGTAATATTATTTTTCTTGCCAAAGAATGAACTATTTTCAGAAACATGTTGGCTAAAAAATCAGAGCACACAGGTGACTCAAAAAATGTGTTTGCCTTTGAGTGGATACACTACCATCTACACTTTCTGGAACTTCATCTTTATTGACAAGGCTGTGTACTCTATATCATTTTTATGCATCAGTCTGTGACATTTCACTATCAAGTTTTTGTATATTTTTGCAATTTTACCAAATTATTGCTATTTTATAGCTGTTGAACCATAAAAAGGAAAAACTTTAGAAAAAAAAAAGCATTGTTTTATTTTAATAGTTCACATAGATTCAACATTAATGTGCTTATTGTAGATCCTTGACAGTATTATTTGATTTAAAGCCAATTTGGCTCTAAACTGTATCATGTTCTTTAGAATAGAAGAAATACAATAGTTATGTAAACACAAATGTCAAAGAGGATAAACTTCACAATAATACATCTGGCATTTTAATATTTGTCCCCGTCTAGTCAGTAATTTTTCTACTGTTATATATATGTGTATGAAATGTGTTTGCATATTTGTTGGTTGATGAATATAAATGCATGCTGTGAATTCACAAGAAACAATAGTCCATGTATGTTTTGTTATTTTCTTTGTAGGGGGAACCCAGGTATCCAGTCAAATTCTATTTATGCTTTGGCTGGTTTGGCAGTTACTATAAATAGATATGGATCCAACTTGGATAAAGAAAGTCTAGAAGTTGCAGAAGGGAGCACTGAATATTTGAGTCATTCTCATTGGTTAACAGTTGTTATGGATACCATAATGTGCTTGGCAGATGTCAATCATAAACCCAAGGGATCCTTGTTGGGCCTATGTCAACAGGTATATACATAAAGGCCACTTGTGTGTAGATTTTTGCCAAACCCATGACATCAAGTACCTAATAAAACAAAGCAAAATTGGTATCTGCGATTATAAATGAATCCCCAGTGTATACTCTGTGCTCAACATGATTAAATTTACATTTTACTATGCACTGTACCTAGTCATGAATCAGACTGTTGCACTTTCTTAAAATGTTATTCTCTATTTGTATTTGAATTAAGTTTAATTTTTCTAATTAACCTGCTTGCTTTGTCACGAAATAGAAGTTCCTCCATAATATTAGTTCAAAATAGAAAAAGTATTATGAAATATCACTTCCACAGGTAACGTGACGGTACCCAAATTGCACCTATTTTGACAGTTTTTTCATCTACGTTTTTTTATGATGAAACAAAAATGTCCATTCTGTGTTTATTTTGTAGCCCTATCCTTCTTTATTATAAAGGTACACCAATTTGATTTTTATTCCATATGGAATCATAGAAAAATAGGTCTCGTACTGACCTCCAAACCATCAATGATTCTGAAATGAGGAGTACCCAAATTGCTTCCATGCTTAAATTCACATAGTTAAAAGTCTAATAACAGAGCTTTTGTTTAATTTCTTTAAATATTTTGAACAATTGGATATTAGTCCATGCTTACTCTTCATTATTCTTTAAATGGATACTTGTAACATATTGTATTTGCTCATTTTAAAAAGATGACGTTTTGATGACGTCGCATGGCAACGTTTCAGTACATTTTGCTTTTTCAGTAAATACTTCATCTGTTGATAGATACTGTGAACGTTTTGTGCATATCTAAATAGTTTTACCTATGTTGAAAGATGTGCTTAGTATCAAATCATAAAATTACAAATTGTTTAGTCTCTAGAAAATCTTGTAAGATTTTCGCTGCTAGTTTTGCTAAATAGGTGCAATTTGGGTACTCGGTGCAATTTGGGTACCGTTACGTTATAAGTATTACACAGTAAATGTTCCTAACAGCATAAATATTACAGTAAATGTTCCTAACAGAATAAATATTACAGTAACTGTTCCTAACAGCATAAATATTACAGTAAATGTTCCTAACAGAATAGATATTACAGTAAATGTTCCTAACAGCATAAATATTACAGTAAATGTTCCTAACAGCATAAATATTACAGTAAATGTTCCTAACAGAATAGATATTACAGTAAATGTTCCTAACAGAATAGATATTACAGTAAATGTTCCTAACAAGTTTTCAAGTTTTTATTTCTCAAGACCCTTAACCAGGGTATGTGAACAAATACAATTGAATACAATTTAACACAATATAACAAAATAGGTTGATTAAATGAACAAGTTAACATATATACATGATATACATTTCCAAATATATGGAAGACTAACATATTATATAAACAGTAACTTCAATCATTTTACTAAAGAAAGTATGATTTTACAAAATTTTGCAGCTTTGAATATTACATTATAATTGTCTGAGTTAAACAAAGCATGAAATTTATCAACATTTGGATTTGTAGTGAATTCTTTTGGCAATAACATTTTCCTCTCGTTTTTGAAATAAGAACATTGGAATAAATAATGAAATTCATCACCTAATGAGTTACATTCACAAATATCACAAATTCTATCATCTCTTGCTATTCCCCAAAACCTGCCCTTTTCAACTGGCAGTTTATTATTAACACATCTAAAATTACATAAAGATTTCCTTAAATCTGTAGGAAGTTCTATTAAATATTTTTCAAAACAATGCTTTCTTTTAAAAATTCTATAATTGAGACATTTAGGTGATTCATACACAGTAGCACACCATTTCTGCTTAAATTGGTCACATAACCTTTGCTTTACAATCTTAGCTAGGTTGACAGATTTAGACACATTTTGAGTTAACCAATATTCAGAACAACCACATTCATTTAGAGTATTTTCAACACAACGTATCCATTCTGAATGGTACATATTTCTGTTATGCATGGTGTATAACAATTTATACAAAATAGATGAAATCTTATCTTGCTTACTACACATGAATCTTTTCCATAGACCAATCATCCTACTTTTAATAAATACATCAATAGGATATCTACCTAGTTCTCCATATATAATACAATTTGGAGTTGACTTCTTAACATTTAAAATAATCTTATAAAATTGTAATAATAAAGATTCAACAGTATTATTGTTACTATAACCCCACACTTCACACCCATATAACAATATAGGTGCTACCATTGTGTCAAACATTTGTAATTGCAAATCAATAGGCAATCCTAGACTTCTACATTTTCTTAACATACTGTACATGGCTTTTCTACCTTGTTCTAACAATTTATTCTGGTTATTTTTAAAGGAACCGTTATACATAAATATAATACCTAAATAAGCAAAATCATCAACAATATTCAAAACCTCCCCATTCAGTGTAAATACAGGTTTATCAGGGGATTTACGTTTCCTAAATACAACAACTTTTGTTTTTGTAGCATTAATTTCAAGTTTCCAAGTCTTACAATATAAATACATGGAATTAAGTGCAGCTTGTAACGCAGCCTTAGATTCAGCAAGTATAACAGTGTCATCAGCATATAATAATAGATACAATCTTAAATAGACAGAAATTTCATCAGTATCAAGAGCAGTATGAACAGCATTACAAACATCTGACAACCCATCATATGCATTAGATACAAACTGGACTAAATCATTAAGAAACAGCGAAAAAAGTACAGGCGACAGGTTTTCTCCCTGTCTAACACCAACATTACTTTGAAAATAATCTGACATTTGACTACCCTGTCGTACACAAGATTTAGCATTTTCATACATAGCATGTACAATATTAAACATTTTACCATCAATACAGTTTTGCAGTAACTTATTCCATAAAGCTGTTCTATTAATGGAGTCAAAAGCCTTGCGATAATCAATAAAGGCACAATATAGTGGTTTATTCTTGTGTAAGTACAAATCAATTAAACATTTAAGATTGAATATATGATCATAAGTTCCATAATTCTTTCTAAAACCTGCCTGTTCTTCACAGAGAACATTCATATTTTCAAGATAAACATTAAGTCTGTTATTTAGTACAGCTGTAAAAAGTTTACCATAACAACTAAGTATTGTAATCCCCCTGTAATTGTCAGGGTTAGTGACATCACCTTTGTTTTTATAAATTGGACATATAACACCAATCGACCATAACAGAATAGATATTACAGTAAATGATCCTAACAGAATAGATATTACAGTAAATGTTCCTAACAGAATATATATTACAGTAAATGTTCCTAACAGAATAGATATTACAGTAAATGTTCCTATCAGAATAGATATTACAGTAAATGTTCCTAACAGAATAGATATTACAGTAAATGATCCTAACAGAATAGATATTACAGTAAATGTTCCTAACAGAATAGATATTACAGTAAATGTTCCTAACAGAATAGATATTACAGTAAATGTTCCTAAGAGAATTGATATTACAGTAAATGATCCTAACAGAATAGATATTACAGTAAATGTTCCTAACAGAATAGATATTACAGTAAATGTTCCTAACAGCATAGATATTACAGTAAATGTTCCTAAGAGAATAGATATTACAGTAAATGTTCCTAACAGAATAGATATTACAGTAAATGTTCCTAACAGAATAGATATTACAGTAAATGTTCCTAACAGAATAGATATTACAGTAAATGTTCCTAACAGCATAAATATTACAGTAAATGTTCCTAACAGAATAGATATTACAGTAAATGTTCCTAACAGATTAGATATTACAGTAAATGTTCCTAACAGAAAAGATATTACAGTAAATGTTCCTAACAGAATAGATATTACAGTAAATGTTCCTAACAGAATAGATATTACAGTAAATGTTCCTAACAGCATAAATATTACAGTAAATGTTCCTAACAGAATAGATATTACAGTAAATGTTCCTAACAGCATAAATATTACAGTTAATGTTCCTAACAGAATAGATATTACAGTAAATGTTCCTAACAGAATGAATATTACAGTAAATGTTCCTAACAGAATAGATATTAGAGTAAATGTTCCTAACAGCATAAATATTACAGCAAATGTTCCTAACAGAATAGATATTACAGTAAATGTTCCTAACAGAATAGATATTACAGTAAATGTTCCTAACAGCATAAATATTACAGTAAATGTTCCTAACAGAAAAGATATTACAGTAAATGTTCCTATCCGAATAGATATTACAGTAAATGTTCCTAACAGAATAGATATTACAGTAAATGATCCTAACAGAATAGATATTACAGTAAATGTTCCTAACAGAATAAATATTACAGTAAATGTTCCTAACAGAATAGATATTACAGTAAATGTTCCTAACAGAATAGATATTACAGTAAATGTTCCTAACAGAATAGATATTACAGTAAATGTTCCTAACAGAAAAGATATTACAGTAAATGTTCCTAACAGAATAAATATTACAGTAAATGTTCCTAACAGAATATATATTACAGTAAATGATCCTAACAGCATAAATATTACAGTAAATGTTCCTAACAGAAAAGATATTACAGTAAATGTTCCTATCAGAATAAATATTACAGTAAATGTTCCTAACAGAATAGATATTACAGTAAATGTTCCTAACAGAATAGATATTACAGTAAATGTTCCTAACAGCATAAATATTACAGTAAATGTTCCTAACAGAAAAGATATTACAGTAAATGTTCCTATCAGAATAGATATTACAGTAAATATTCCTAACAGAATAGATATTACAGTAAATGATCCTAACAGAATAGATATTACAGTAAATGTTCCTAACAGAATAGATATTACAGTAAATGTTCCTAACAGAATAGATATTACAGTAAATGTTCCTAACAGAATAGATATTACAGTAAATGTTCCTAACAGAATAGATATTACAGTAAATGTTCCTAACAGAAAAGATATTACAGTAAATGTTCCTAACAGAATAGATATTACAGTAAATGTTCCTAACAGAATATATATTACAGTAAATGTTCCTAACAGCATAAATATTACAGTAAATGTTCCTAACAGAAAAGATATTACAGTAAGTGTTCCTATCAGAATAAATATTACAGTAAATGTTCCTAACAGAATAGATATTACAGTAAATGTTCCTAACATAATAGATATTACAGTAAATGATCCTAACAGAATAGATATTACAGTAAATGTTCCTAACAGCATAAATATTACAGTAAATGTTCCTAACAGAAAAGATATTACAGTAAATGTTCCTAACAGAAAAGATATTACAGTTAATGTTCCTAACAGAATAGATATTACAGTAAATGTTCCTAAGAGAATTGATATTACAGTAAATGATCCTAACAGAATAGATATTACAGTAAATGTTCCTAACAGAATAGATATTACAGTAAATGATCCTAACAGAATAGATATTACAGTAAATGTTCCTAACAGCATAAATATTACAGTAAATGTTCCTAACAGAAAAGATATTACAGTAAATGTTCCTATCAGAATAGATATTACAGTAAATGTTCCTAACAGAATAGATATTACAGTAAATGTTCCTAACAGAATAATTTAAATATTACAGTAAATGTTCCTAACAGAATAGATATTACAGTAAATGTTCCTAACAGAATAATTTAAATATTACAGTAAATGTTCCTAACAGAATAGATGGTATAAAATATTTGTTCTAACAGGAAAAAAATATTATGACGCTGTTTATAACAAAGTTTCCAGTGAATCTGCCTAGTTTAACAACTAAAGTCTAATTTGCTGACATTGTGCATTTATTTCATTTATGTTCATGAATGACATCATCTTGAATCAAGAGTAAAATACGGTTTATGATATGGATACTTAAAAATTGAATAGGCTTCAAACATCCAAGAGTTCAAAATTCAATTTTAAAGCCTTTGTTTCTAATGACTTTTTTTGTAGTAAATTTGATTAATTCCTTTTTAAAAATGAAATAGAAATGAGACTTTTCTTTGAAATAGTATCTTTTAAAATATAAAGGATTATTTTTATTTCACGTTTTGCCTTGAGTCTTTTTAGAAGTTCAACTCATTGTTTGCTCAGGTTTTATACATCACATTTCAAACTCTTTCTCTTGTTTGATACACTATATCTTTGAAAAATTTTAAGGTTCAAAGATTTAATCATATTAATATATTTTTGATTTCTATTAAATATTTGTTGGCATGATATTATATTACAAAAAGAAATTACTATTTGAAAAATCATAGAAGAAATTCAAGAAAATGGTTTTCAGATTTTAATACACGTACTATAACTGAACGATTCTAAAATGTTTGTGAGGAAAAATTTAATAACAACATTCTCTTATGTGATTAAATTTTTATATGGCTGCTAAAATAATAATTTCTAAAATCTTATCAAATTTCATATTATGGTAGAACTCAGCCAATATGTATTACATCAAAACAATGGATATAAATGCATCTGGGAGATTAGTTTTGTGTTTTGTGTAACACTTGTTAATTTTAGTTTTGTATAACATTTGTCAATTTCAAGAATGACTTGATTTCTCCTGTCACAAAATTACAGAACTGTTATTGATATATTTGCCTTATTTGTAAATGGCAAAATAAGAAAGATGATCAAGTATATTTTAAAACTTTATATAGAATTTATATCAGTAGTTTAAAAAGCTTGTTATTTTAAAACAGAGCCACAAATATCCTGAAGTACTTTCAAAACAAAAAAGTTAAATGTATTTGAAATTTTAATTCTTATATTCATATCTGTGCGTTGATAACTCATAGGACAATTTCAGATGATCAGGAGATGAAACTAAATCCTTTATTTATTTAATTGTGATTAATTTTTCTTGTCCATTTTGCAGACCTCAAGTTAAATGAAATATATAGGACAATTAATATAAATGATTCAAAATCAAAAATTGCTGTCACTTGCAAATTATTCAAATGACCGAATTAGCTTTTTCATTTCATCATGTCATATCTTAAAATATTGGGTTCAATGAAAGATGTGACTTTAGACAGAAGGGAGACATATGATTTATGTGATATACCACAACACACAAGAGGGTCTGGATAAGGGGTTCTTCAGTTCCTTATTCTTTGAATTTAACAAGGTTCCCAAACAAAAATTTTGGATATTTATTTGGAGATGAATGCTGGGCAGCTTGGTGGTTGGGTGGGCGTCTGGCTTACAATGTCAGTGCAACATTTTTATTTTGAAAACCCTTTGAAGAAATCTTTTCAAATTTAGATATGTTATTCCCTATGACTAAATGAAGGTCAAGTTCAATTTCAACAGTGATACTCAGATTGATTTTGGCCTTTCCATTTCTGAACCCTACAAAAAAAAACATTTATTTTTTTACTAGATCTTTTTTTGGTGTTCTGTAGCCCTTTTCACAAAAAATCTTAAGTGTAAAATTAATCTTATGATAAAAGTATTTAGTTGAGTTGTTAAGGAATATTTTAGACTTGCAAATATCATTTTCATGCAGGAAAAATATGGTTTTCTGTCAATCTGATACCTTGTTGTTTATAACATTTTATCTCTTTTTTACCCATTATTCTTTATTCCTTATATTTTAACATTCCTTTATGCTTCAGTCTTTATTTTTTGACGTGTATTTCTTTATTCTTTTTTTTGTGTCTTTTATACTTTTTGCCCATTATTCAATAAGATATCCTGCAAGTTCTGCCGAGGCTTTAAGTACATCAGTCAAAACAATTATTTTTTTTAACCCGTTAATATTATCATCATAAAAAAATGTAGTTATTAATAAATGATTTATACTCATAGTGAAATAGATGTTTCATTGTAAAAAATAAATTATGTTTTCTGGTCTGGGCATTCATTAAGGTTCATTGTTGTTGCCTAAAGATTCATTTAAATACTAAACTTGTAGAAAATAAAAGTGTAATGGAAGGAACAAATATAACACAAACTAGTACCAGTCTAGTTTTTATCGCATATTTAATATTTATTCCTGGGGGATCTAGAAATTTTCAGAAGTGGGGGCCCACTGACTGCCTAAGAGGGGCCCGCTCCAGTCACACTTCAGTGATTCCCTATATAAGCAACCAAATTTTTTCCCAAAAAGGGGGGGGGGGGGGGGCGGGACCCCTGGGCCTTCCTAAATCCGCCTCTGTTTATTGATGATTCATGTGTCAATTGAAGGAGCAGACAATTTATGTTATTATTTTTGCACAGTTGTTATTGCTTTTTTCCATCCCTGCATGAATTGTTGCCTGTATGGATATAAATATTACCTATACAATTTATTTTTCAAGTAAAATTAAATATTGTAATTAAAAATGTATTACCTGAAAAATAAATTGTTTTGCTAGAAATACTTTCCATATACTAGGTAAATGTAACAGTACATAGTAATTTTATGTAGATAAAGCAGCTTGCTCGATAAAAATTAACCTAATTTTGAGAAAAACATTTCATGGCAACATTGTTGTTTAAAAAAATTATTTTGGTAGATCAGTGTCAAAAGAGAACATGATCTTCATGTCAACATTTACTCTTCAAATTCAAACAAGTTTCTAGGCATATGTAAAGTTCTATATTTGGTTTATAGCAAAGAAAACTAGAGGCCAAAAATACTTGATAAGTAAGAGAGCCAAAAATATAAAGAATAGCTTGGGGAAACTGAAAACTTGCTTAAAGTTTTAATTTTGAAATCATAGTTTCCAATACTCAAAGACTTAAAAAAAAACAAAAACAAAAGCCAATGTATCATCAAGTGGTGATCATGAAGCATTAAGTTCCGATTATTTTTAATACGGTATTGGTTGAAAGTATGCAAAAAGATTGTTCCAAAATTTAACATATTTTTTATTTGTTTTACACAGAGATCATCAGGTGACAAACTGCCTGCTAGTACATTGGCCCAGGCAACAGCCAGTGTGGCCCTCAGTCAAATCGTACCTATATTGATATCTAATGATTCCTCCAGAATTCTGCCATGTATCAGACTATTGTTGTCAAGGTTACCGGGGTCGAAAGAAGAATCACCAGTTTTACAGTTCCATGCAGGACTTGGACTTGGAATGTTCTTGGCTAGAATATTTGAGGAACATTTCTCTGATGTTTGTGGTTCACAGGTAGGTCTTTCTTATTTGGGTATATTTATTGCTAGGATATTTTAGAATAAATTTCTTTTTCAACAGTGGTTCTTACATATTCATAAATGTAAGGATCTGGTTACACTTCCAGAGCACCTGAAATAACCCATAGTTTTTGGTGGGGTTCATGTTGCTTAGTCTTTATATTGTGATTTGTGTACTACATGTATTGTTTGTCTGCTGGTCTTTTTATGCCCCACCTACGATAGTAGAGGGGCATTATGTTTTCTGGTTTGTGCGTCCGTTCGTTCGTTCGTCCGTTCGTTCGTTTGTCCGTTCGTTCGTTCGTCCGTCTGTCCCGCTTCAGGTTAAAGTTTTTGGTCGAGGTAGTTTTTGATGAAGTTGAAGTCCAATCGACTTCAAACTTGGTACACATGTTCCCTATGATATGATCTTTCTAATTTTAATGCCAAATTAGAGATTTTACCCCAATTTCACGGTCCACTGAACATAGAAAATGATAGTGTGAGTGGGGCATTCCTGTACTGAGGACACATTCTTGTTCTTCATGCCATGGCGTTGTGAGTTTATTTTTCAAAATATTTGCTATAGTTTGAATGTCCATCGGGTATCTTTTGCCTCTTTTTTCCAATTGTTAGTGGATACAATCTTTTTTTCAAACTTAAAGTTCCATGAAATTGCATGATGCATGTGAATGTTTATGACAGAATATTTGATGAAATTTTTACACAGGGTATTTGGTTCTATCTAGGAAAATGAAAGATGAAATACTGAATTCAAAGATATTTCCAAGCCATTAAAGTTGTTCCCTTTAAGCATAAAAAATGAGTTTAAATACATGTACTTTTCTCATTTTTTTACTGCCAAATGAACACAATAATATTAAAATAAAATATACTACAGTAAGACAGCAACCCAGTAACACAAAAAAGTCAAAATATCGTATAAAGGGAAATATCCAGTCTTTAATGATAGACAAAAGTCTATTAATAGATCAAACAAAAAAATCTACATTAACACCAAATTCTCAAAATAACAGTACAGTAATTGAGCTTTTTAACTTAGGCTTTTAAGCTAATGAGACATCTCCTGTTAAAAGAATATTGAATATGATGTCAGATTGATGCTTTTTAAGACTTGCCAGAAAACAAGTTTTACAAAATAAGAAAATTTTGAAAAATTGCAGCAATTTACAAATAATTTCTAACAAGAAGCTGTTTAGCCCATAACTTATGCATTTATGGATAATAAGGCTAATATTGTTAAATCATAAATAATCTATTACAAATTACATTTCAAGGGATTTACATTTTTCACAGATAATTTTGTTACCAATATTATAGCTAGGCTAGACAGAGACCTTCAATCTAATAGCAGAAAAGTGATTATTATTAGTCTTATCTAATGTGGGGGAAAGAAACTAGGTTTGTAGGGTGATAAGTGGGAGCGTAATTTATGATTGCAATTATTTTAGGCATTGTCAACATACAGAAAAATCTTCTGCTATTAGTTTTGTACCAAAACACATAGTTTTAAGTTTCAATTTTTAATTGAATTGATGCTGTGAAATTTGTATTGAAAGCTTTTACAAAACTCATACATTCATGCCACTTTTGACAAATTTAGGTTGAAATCTACAATTGAATTAGAGTTCCATTGTGATGTTCATTTCAAGGATATGTAATATAAAACTAGATTTTCAGAGATTGAAATGTCACTATATAAACATGATAAATATGGTATTAATAGAGAAAATGGGTCATTAATGTAGGTTTTTTTGATATTATATCATTCTTCTCAAACTTGTACTATTACATGAAAATGGAGGTGGTAATTAATCAATAGGTCAAATATCAGCATCATACACCCTATCCTTTTTTTTATACGACTGCAAAAAAATTTGACCGCTAAAAAATTTTGCGGTCGTATATTGGTATGACGTTGGCGTCATCGTCGTCGTCCGAAGACACATCGGTTTTCGCACTATAACTTTAGTTTAAGTAAATAGAAATCTATGAAATTTAAACACAAGGTTTATGAACACAAAAGGAAGGTTTGGATTGATTTTGGGGGTTTTGGTCCCTACAGTTTAGGAGTTAGGGGCCGAAAAGGGGCCCAAATAAGCATATTTCTTGGTTTTTCGCACCACAACTTTAGTATAAGTAAATAGACATCTATGAAATTTAAACACAAGATTTATGACATTAAAAGAAGATTGGGATTGATGTTGGGAGTTTTGGTCCCAATAGTTTAGGAATTAGGGGCCCAAAGGGTCATCAAAAATAATTGGGGTTCTTTGATATGCCGAATCTAACTGTATATGTAGATTCTTAATTTTTGGTCCCGTTTTCAAATTGGTCTACATTAATAAGGTCCAAAGGGTCCAAAATTAAACTTAGTTTGATTTAAACAAAAATTGAATTCTTGGGCTTCTTTGATATGCTGAATCAAACATGTACTTAGATTTTTTATTATAGGCCCAGTTTTCAAGTTGGTCCAAATTGGGGTCCAAAATTAAACTTTGTTTGATTTCAACAAAAATTGAATTCTTGGGGTTCTTTGATATGCTGAATCTAAACATGTACTTAGATTTTTTATTATAGGCCCAGTTTTCAAGTTGGTCCAAATCAGGGTCCAAAATTAAACTTTTGTTTGATTTTAAATAAAAATTGAATCCTTGGGGTTCTTTGATATGCTGAATCTAAACATGTATCAAGATTTTTGCTTATGGGGCCAGTTTTCAAGTTGGTCCAAATCGTTGTCCAAAAATAAACTTTGTTTGATATCAACAAAAATTGAATTCTTGGGGTTCTTTGATATGCTGAATCTAAACATGTATTAAGATTTTTGATTATGGGCCCAGTTTTCAAGTTGGTCCAAATCAGGGTCCAAAATTAAACTTTGTTTGATTTCAACAAAAATTGAATATATGGGGTTCTTTGATATATGTTGAATCTAACCATGTATTTAGATTTTTGATATTTGGGCCTGGTTATCAAATTGGTGCACATTGAGGTCTAAAGGGTCCAAAATTGAACTTTATTTGATTTCATCAAAAATTGAATTCTTGGGGTTCTTTGATATGCTGGATCTAACCATGTATTTAGATTTTGGATACTGTAAATGTCCAATTTAAATTTTTTAAGTTTTTAAGTTTAAGTTCTTAGACCACACTCATTCTGTGTCAGAAACCTATGTTGTGTCAACTATTTAATCACAATCCAAATTCAGAGCTGTATCAAGCTTGAATGTTGTGTCCATACTTGCCCCAACTGTTCAGGGTTCGAACTCTGCGGTCGTATAAAGCTGCGCCCTGCAGAGCATCTGGTTTTAGAAAGTTTGGAAAAAAAATGGATTGTCATTTCATAATGAGAAGAAACACATGTACTTATAATTCTGTTCCATTTTCTTGTAGTCTGCAAATAATGCTGAGAAGTATGTCTACAAAAAACTATAATCACCATCTCTCTTTTACAGGGTATGGTAGAGATCTGGAAGACGCTTGACAGTTTTGAAGAATGTTGTTTTTCAACAAAAGATAATAGGTGAGAACAATCCTGCGCTCAATCAACCTTTAATGGGAACAAGGATATGGCGTTAATTCATGGCATAAAAAAAACACGGACACAGAGCAAAAATCAAAGAAAAGCAACAACATTTGTATCGCTGTTCTTCATCTCAAAGTCAACATTATGCAAAACTCTTAATTAGTTTAATGATACCCATAAAGCACTGATTTTAGCATAACTTACAGACTATAACAGGCAAAGATTTATAACATATACTCTCATTGCCTGATAATTTCATTGTAAATTGTAGAAATAAATACAGAAACTTGCAAGTGCATATACAGGTTTTTAAAACAAAATAATGTAAATACTTCTTAAACAGTTTTTTACAAATTATTTAAAATATGAGTCAGAAAAAAAACCCAATGAATTACACGAAGCTTACTGTAATACTGGCTTAGTGTCACAAAAATATTATGGTAATTTTCAAAATTTGAAACTTTCTGAACTTATTTAATCAGTTTTTCTCATGCAAGATATATATGAATTGTACTTTAGACAAGGGTGTTTACTAGGACTAGCTATGGCTATAAGTGCCATGTGTGAGGAAGGAAAGACTGAAGCCAGAGCACACGTCTCCTCAGTGTTTGACAAACTGTCTGGGCAACTAGAAGCTTCAAAGGAGAAAGATACAGCTTATCAGGTCAGTAACTATGAACAATATTAAGGTAAATCTGCCTTAACTTTATAAATAGGAAATTTTTTTATATTTGAAGCTAAAATCGAAAATATATGTTTACAGATTATCTTATGTCCACATAAAAGATAGAATCACCAAAAGTAGTTATGGTAATAAGGGCAGAAATAGATGCATTTGATTGTAAATGAAACAATTTTCCATCACTGACTAAAAGACTAAAAGATAAAGGTTTGAATTTTAAATAGGTTTCTGACACAGAATAACTGCAGTCAAAGAACTTAGGATTAGTTATATGATTAGAATTTATACTCAATATTTGGCTTTTGTGATATAAATAATATAACGTATTAATATATGAATTAGTTTTCTTTTTAATTTCTGAAATCTGAAATGAGAAAAAAATGCCCCCCCCCCCCCCCTCCCCAACCCCTCCAAATTTTTTCTCACCTCCTGTACCCTTTTTCCAAAAATGAGTTATTTCCCATAGGATATGGTCATAATTTCAATTCAAATTTCCATTGGAGATGCAACCATGATTACCCATTTAAATACATCATAAAAGTCTTATAATAGAACATTGATATTCCTTAATCAGCATAAATTTAATAGTAACTTCTTAAAGTAAATTGACAGCTAATCACCTCAAGAAAATACAATATTTCTGAATAAATAATTTTTAAAGCAGTGTAAGGGAGGTAATCCAACATATTATGTTTGGATTACTTTTGGATTACCTCACTTACACTTCTTTAAAATTGTCTCAGTTGTCCATTAACCAAGAAACCCTTGATTTCCGCCCTTTTATGTCCCTAGTTCCTAAACAATTTGAGCCATGACCCCACAAACCAATCCCAACCCTTCTTTAGTGGTTATAAATCTTGTGTTAAAATCTTATTGATTTCTATTCACTTATACTAAAGTTATTATCCAGAAACCATTTGTCTTTGGACAATGCTGACAAAGATGCCGACAACGACAAGGTGATACCAATATAGGACCAAAATTTTTACAATTTTTGCGGTCGTATAAAAAGTCACTTTACAAACAAAAAGAAACAAAATTTTTAAATGATGGATTAAAGTAAACCTACAACAAAATAATATGTATTGAAATTAAAATATCATGAATATTGTTTTATATATTATGTAGGCTTTGTCTGTATGTTTGGCATGTGTGTCTGGAGCAGCCTTCAGCAGTAATATTGTATCACCAGACCAGGTCAACAAGGTCATTGATAGCTTTCTGAAGGTCAACACAGATAATCCACAGGTATGTTATCATAATAAACTCATTATGTTTCCATGACAACAAGGTCATTGAAAATTTTCAAGGTTAGTACACAAAATCATTAGCTAGTTTTGTCGCTATAGCAACTAGGTCATTGATAGCTATTTGAGCAGGTCGATACAGAAAATCCTTATAAATTTTGTCACTTTGGCATCAAGGTCTTTTATTGCTTTTTGAATGCTAAAATAGAACGTTTGCACACATATATGATTGTATTTGACATCATTGTCAACATTCTTAATTCAGATAAGTCAAGAGTATATTATACTAGTAATGGCTTCTTGTAATAATCATACATTGACTATGTAATAGTGACTGATTCTTAATCAATGAAATATTTTTTTTTAAGACTGCATGAATTGTGTAATGACAAGGGCTGTATAAAGATCAATAAAAATAGACATTTTGCTAAAATAAAATTTATAGTAAAGAAAACATTTTTCAAATGCTTTGAAAATCAATGCTTTTGAAAGTAAATATAATTCCTTTCTAAGCACTGTTTTGAACTTTCCAAAACATTTGCAACAATAGAAAGAATTATGTATTGTATCTTCAAAATTAATGCTTGAATTTATAATTGCATTCGCTGAACAAACAATAACATACAAGATAACATATTACCAATAGACTATCAGGAATTTTTTTCCACATATAATGCCATGAAAAATATGAAATGGTTGTTAAATGTTTCACACAGTGAACCCATCCAGTCACAACTATTTGGGATAATAAAATCATTGCAGAGATATCTGAATTAACAGTACTAAACATATGTTGCTGTCTCAATAATAATATCTCTTTCTCTCCTCTGATTTGTCTTTCTTTCCATTACAGATTACAGGAGTAAGTCTAGCTCTTGGGATGCTGTGTTACAGTATCAGTAAAACTGGACATCCTACCATTGGTGAAGTCAAGATCAAATTGTATGGCAAATGGATGGCTACTCTGAAGAAAATGGTAACCAAGAAATTAACTCCTGCTTTTGTGTTTTGACAGTATTAAAATTCAAAATGGCAAAATCATTATTCCATATTTTTAGGTTTTTTAAACATTTTGAATGAAAACAATTCTTTGATATATTCTTCATAATTGCACATTATATAAATGTCTTTGCACAGTGTCAGACATTTTGGTTTAGGTACTATCTACAAATTAAATGAGTTGTTTAAATAGACAAATTTGTTACTTTGTATTCAAGTCACTGAAACCCATTTGGTGATATTGGTTAGAAAAGTTGCTTTATTTGCACTTATTTCAATATATATGCTTAAAACCTTGGTTTATTGTGTTCAAAGCAAAAGATATAATACGAGAAATGCCATTTGAACTATAACATAAGAGCTTGTAATATCTTTTAATGAGGTATGAAAGACTTCTAAAGTGTAAGGTTTTGAATCTTGAGATGGAAAAAACAGATTTAATATATAAAATTAAGGTAAAAAAAAATTGAAAGACAAATGCACTCAAGACAAAGTGAAAGAAACGTGCCATTAACCTCCAAAAACCTTGGCAGTAATTGAGAGAAAATAGATTTTAACAGGAAATAAATTTCAAGATTTATTTCTAGCTTAGCCATTGGATAAATTTCATTGTCAACAATTTTGAAAGCTTTTAAGATTGAGTAGATATTTATTAAAGTGGTAAAATCTTATTAAGTGATGTCAAGTTTTCCTGCTCCAGTACATTACAACTGAATTGAATTTTTATTTAAGAACTACAGGCTTTTTTTGTAAACTTATTGGGTTGACCGAAATAAATTTTGTATGAAGCGTGAAAGCGCTTCATTCTAAAAACATGCGTACAGTCAACTCGTTTACAACCCTATAAAATTACTAAAAGAAGTATTCAATACTTATACATTGTAATTTTATTTTTTTGCTAGGATCATGAAAACACGATTTTTTAAAGTTTTTCTTTTATTAAAATTACCTGTGTTCTTTATTGTGACAGTTAGTGTCATCATGAATGTTGCATTTTATTTTGAAGTGAATGTTAACTTCAGAATGATGCGAGATTGCTGTTAGCCAATCACAATAATGTATTATAATGTAATGTATTTATTTACAGGAAGAAGATTCCATGGTGACTTTGGCCTGTTTAAATGGCTTGATAGCTTTGGTTGGATCTGAAAGGACTTTGATTCCAGTGAGTAAAAAAAAAAAAAGTTAGTGGGTTTTTTTCTGACAAGAATGACCCAAAGTCCTGCTGAAATGAGTCATTAGCTATTATTCAAAGGTGTTTCACGGGTGAGTAATTCTGTGTTTATGGGGGATAACTCTTTGAACCAGTGATGTGATTTGTAGTAGTCAGTTACATCAATGTGTTTTAGGGGTGCTTGAATAATTAAAATAGTCTGTAGAAACTGACATTTAAAATATATTTATGGTAATCCTTGACACAGATGTACAGCAGGAGTTGAAAATGGGGGCAGCCATTTTAAGAGGCATGTAACTTAACAAAGGTCTACCTCTTAAAGTAGATGAAAAAAAATTACATATAAAAGTAAAGATTGCACATCTGAATACTGAATCAAAGTTGTTTTCATGTTAGTGTCAAACATAAATGTTATCATAGATAACATCACACAACAAGAATTTTATTTTCAGGTACAAAGTAATACTTCCATGTTAGGTGGGGATGTAAATGTAGATGTAATTATCAAACATGCCATGGATACTGTATTAAAGGGAGATAACTTTGGAATACAGAGTAACTGTTCTTGGATGTTAGGACATCTGTACTTGTCTGCCTGTGCTGTGGCTGAGACTAGAGCAAGTGGTAGGTCTTTAAGGTCAAACATATATATAGATTTTTTATAAAAAAAAATTAAAGCACTGAATAACATATTTTTTGTACTGGCATTTATGCTGCCTCTTGATAAGTCTTCATGTACAAATGTGAATTTTGTCCATTAATGGGGAATTATAATGTTAAATCATGAAAAATTTGGCACAAAAGTTTTTACAATGTGTCATTCATCCTTTAAGACAATTATTCATGCAATGAAATATACCGCCAAGAAATGGATATTAATTGTGTCTAAACATCTGGAGGTATTGTTGAAAATATTTTATCAGGTGGTGTTTCATGTTGTTTTTATAATGGTGGCCATATATGATAATATATAACAGTATAGATACGCATATGCAGTAGGAGGGACACAGTTTGTTCCCATTGGAGTACCAATTAATTTGCAATATACTGTGTCACCAAAATTAGTATATATAATATATATATGATAGAGCAAAAAAAAATGTTTGTATTTCAAATTAGTGTATATATGACCACAAACATACATTAGACTGTTGGTTTTCTCGTTGGAATGGTTTTACACTAGTAATTTTGGGGCCCTTTACAGCTTATTATTCGGTGTGAGCCAAGGCTCCGTGTTGAAGGCCGTAGATTGACCTATGATGGTTTACTTTTACAAATTGTTATTTTGATGGAGAGTTGTCTTATTGGCACTCACACCACATCTTCCTATATCTGTAGAAAGACTGAGATTATCAAAATACAAATCTGTTAATTAGGGAATTTTTTGTTTCGATAAGATTAAATGTTATAAATAAAAAAAGAAGATTGGGTATGATTGCCAATGAGACAACTCTTCACAAGACACCAAATGACACAGATATTAACAAATAAAGGTCACAGTACAGCCTTCAACCATAAGCAAAGCCCATATCATATAGCCTGCTATAAAAAGCCCTGAAATAACAAATTTAAAACAATTCAAACGAAAAAACTAACGACCTAAGGTTTAATACAGTCTTATCGGGGCCTTTTATAGCTGACTATGAGGTATGGGCTTTGCTCATTGTTGAAGGCCATATGGTGACCTATAGTTGTTAATGTCTGTGTCATTTTGGTCTTTTGTGGATAGTTGTCTCATTGGCAATCATACCACATCTTCTTTTTTATATATTCTATGGAAACAGAGTGTAGAAATTATACTTCAAAGGAAAAAATTCTGGAAAGTTGGCATGTCTGAGAGGAGACACACTTTTTGAAATGCTTTTGGTTTTTTTTGCTTATAATTATCAAATGTCCCGCACTACTGAATTTCAAATAATTTTCTTATCAGATGAGTTCCTTATGTACAATACATATGTCAAAGTGAAATCTATTGTAATATAAATACATTAATTTGACAGCTTAATAATTTAAATTTATAGATTTATCTTTATAAATTGAATAAAAAATGTTAGATGACTTAAAAAAAAATCTTATTATATTTATTGACTCTTTAGGGATAAAAATATGAATACAAATTGATTTTGTAAACATTAATTTTCAATAAAAAATATAAAATAATAACACAGGACATTTAAGATGTTAGAAAAAAATTGGCATGTCAATTTTATAGAAAATAATTAACAAAAAATAAATAAATGTAATTGCAAAGTATGAATGATAGAATTTTCCTTTTAAAATAATTACAATATGACGGAAACTTTAAATCAATGTGATTCAAAAATACTTTAATGAAATCAATTAATTATTTGACTAAAATGTCAAGGTTAGAGTATCTATTTTCGTATTAAGAAAAATCTAAACTATACAAAATATCTTTCTTTTATTTGTCATGTAAAAGAGCTTTAGTTTCTTGAAATATATTTACTTTAATTGTTTTCAGGGAAATAACTAATTACAAAGGATTTTTTTTATGATTATAATGTAGATTTTAGGGGGATGGAGGGGCTAGAATTTGGTTAATTTTTTCAAATTTTTAAAAGAAATTTTTCATTTGATAGAATAGAAAAGAAAGGATATGAGGTATTCATTCATGACACAAAATAAAAACATTCACAGCAAAAAACATACAACAATCAAGAAAAAGCATTTAAATTGCTGTTTTTATAATCTTAGTCATAGCGAGATCTTCAACATGGAGCCAAAAAACTCTGATCTCATTGCATTTAAGACAGCCACTACCACATGTTTAGGTGGAATTTTTTGGCAAACTGATGATCCAGCCAGAACTTGGAATTGCAGAACAAAAACATGGAGTTATATTATACATTTATTTTTAAGACTTATTGAATTTATGTCCTGCAGGGCAAAACTATTTTCCGTTGTTCCTAAGTGTCATGAACTTGCCAGCATAACTACCTTGTAAGCATTGACGTTTTTTCTTTCTAATGATGCATCATAATTAAGTCTGGACTTTTCTTTAACCTCAATCTGATTAAAATTAAATCTCTGTACTCTCCCATTTTTTATCCTTGGTTAGCACCCACGCAGCAACCAAAAATTAAAAAAAAAGTGCTGAGATTTAACTTTAATTAGATTGTTTTCATCCTCAAGACTCTTAGATTGTAGATTAATTTCCTTTCACCTATTTTTCACTAAAAAAATGTATGATATAATTCTGTGTACTTTTTATATTTTCAATTACAGTTCCACCCAACTATTCGTATTTGCCGGAACACAGCTTCGTAAGGGCTCTCACAGACTGTCTTCTGGAAGCTTCTAAAGTTGGTACGTAATTATTGTTTATATAACGAAGTTCAACAAAGCTAGATGTACTAATAAAAATGAAACATTTTAAGACGTAGAAGATTAAGAGGAAACTTATAGGGAACTGTGCTAAATTGAAAACCATGCTCTTATTAACAAAATTGAAATGGTATTGAATTTAAACAGTGATGGGTACAATTTCTTATCTTACTTTTACATAAAAAAACAACAGTTATTTAGTTCGATGTTTAACTTGTTACTAACAAAACCTTAGGTGACCTTGGTAACAATGGTAATTCGACAATTAGCCTGTCCCCTGATCTTTTCAGCAGCCTTTTTGGATCTCAACAATTTACTGAATCTGTGCCTTACACTTAACAGTACTGCCTGCACCTTTTACTTCAAAATTACCAGATCTGTCACTGCAAATTATGAAATCATTTGTGTTGGGAACCTTGAGACAGTAAACTGTAATGTAGATATTTAGTTTGTACAAGTATGTACAATTTGATTCATTGTATGAATTGGATTGATTTTTTATGTGTAGATTGAAGTTCAAAATTGAACTGAATAAAATATTTTGAAGGAGTTGTTCTGCTTGTCAGAAGAACATGTAAGTGTACATTTTTACTTTCTAGATGCTGAAATAATGCCATTGACATGGCATTTTCCAGGAAAACTAATTGTTACTTAAATATAAACTTGTGAATAGTGAATAGATTGAAGATATGCCTCTTTCAAGACAAATAAATTTAAACTCCCTTTACAGTTAAAACGTTGCCACCTTCTGGAGCACCTGATTTCACTCCCAGTTTTAAGTGGAGTTTGTGTTGTTTCTTATTTATTATTTATAACTGTTGATGTAAATGTCCTTTGTTTTTTTGAGTCTTTGTTTACTCCTTGGTTTTGATTGTTATTGTCTTTACTATGAAGTTTTATAAAAAATTATATCCTAGAATAGACAGTTGATATGCTCTACTTTTTATTCAAAGGTCAAAACATAGTGCTGTGTGGCATATTTTCAACATTTATATGCCCCAAACTTCTGAGGGCCCTCATGGGG
The DNA here is from genome assembly GCF_963676685.1 of Mytilus edulis. Taxonomy (NCBI): domain Eukaryota; kingdom Metazoa; phylum Mollusca; class Bivalvia; order Mytilida; family Mytilidae; genus Mytilus; species Mytilus edulis. Next base: position 39,227,901 of record NC_092347.1, read on the forward strand.
TTTTTGATTATGTGATTACTTGGCCGTTTTTTTAATGATTATTTGATTATTAAGCCAAATTTCATGATTATTTGATTACCTATGACTGTATTTTTAGTTTATGATTATTTGATTACTAAAGATAGCAAATATTTAATGATTATGTGATTATATTGGCAAAAAAATGGTGATTATGTGATTACTAGGACCCCCCCATGAGGGGCCTCACTTCTAATAGTTTAAAGTTATACTTATGCTGGCTCGGGCCTATTCGAAATTTCTATCAGAAGTGCCGTATTTTTTGTTATTTTATACTTTACAGAAAGTGAATCAAATTGGTCGAAAAAAAATAGGGCGTCACGGACCATTTTAGCTCAAAATTTTACTTTTAAACTATTATGTAAAAGGGACCATTTTTCAATGAAATGATAGGGAAAATAGAGGTCTTGACATATTTTTATTGGAATATCAAAAAAACGTTCTATGACACTTGGTCCAAAACTGTAATATAAAAAGGTGAACTATAGCTTCAAAGAATGAGCAAATAAAAAACATAGGTCACGGATAAGGAAAAAAAAATATTTTGCCTTAAGACCAAAATTTTGGCGGGAAAATGGTGAAAATGGGTGAAATGTCATCTTGACCCTTTAACACATACGGATAATAACGAAAATATTCTATTAGTCACATAACTACAATGATTCAACATTTCTAATCAATCAAAATATTTTAAAAAAATATATAGAATTTACGTCAAATACTTTGGTTATTCATGCCTGAAATTATGCGCAGTTGAATGGTCCCGAGCCACCTTAAATCCTACCAACCCCTCCATTCACTTTGGGTATTAGAACTAAATTCCATCGCTTACCATGTGCATTCATAAAAGCGTGAAAACCCATGCAAAGAGGATATTATAGATCATGTAAAATTATCCTATATTTATCTGAAACATTGAAGAAGATGTGTTTTTTTTTATAATATTTGTGTTCTCACTTCCTTTTACTTAGTCGTGTATTTAAACCATAGATATTTAACTAACCTCAAACTGTGTCTGAAATTTGAATAGATCAGGAATTCGTCCGAGATTACTCTGAAGTCCAACGGCTGTTTTGCCAGACAAGCTGGGGCTGTCCCACGGCCCCAGCTTGTCTGGTAAAACAGCCGTTGGATGTCAGAGTAATCTGGGACTAATCAGGAATATATAAGTACAAGAAAAACACATGGCATTATTAAAATTCACCTAATACAATAAAGATAAAAAGACTATAATATTCAAGTTCATAGAAGTTATTTAGTAAGAGATATTTCAGACTTTGAAGCCACCAAAGGTTTCAGGGAATGTGTTTAAAAAAAGATTATAATTTAGTTAGATAAAACACTTGACCTACTGATCTTTAAAGAATCTTTAAAATGTAAAAAAATCATATAATTCAGATCTTTGAAAATAAAATGAATTTATTGCATTTGTGTTATTTCGTATGGATAACAGCTGGATAGGATAACAGCCAAACTACTACAAGTTCAATGCTTTTGAATTTAAATTCAGTAAGAATTAAACTAAAATCTGAGTATCACATTACAATGAGACTAACTTAGGTACAACACAGTTCTTGAATTGACCTCAACTTACACTAACTAAGTCTAACAACAGAAATATTTGTTAGAAAAGAACTCTTCAAGAAACTGGGTTAAAACTGAATAGATTTTTGTTGGTATGGACATTTTTCACATTCAAACTACCATGGGTGATTTTAATACAATTTAAACTTACCGGTAGTCCATTGTTTTATGGCATTAATGAAACTATCCACACTGATAAGAGTCATATATACATGCACTTAAAAGAACAAAAATATAAATACTTAATAGATATAAGAAGATGTGGCATGAGTGTCAATGAGACAACTCTCCATCCAAGTCACATTTTGTAAAAGTAAACCAATCTCGGTCTAAGTATGGTCTTCAACATGTAGCCATATAGCTTACACCAAGCAGCAAGCTATAACGGGCCCCAATTAAAAATGACTATTGTTAAACTATTCAAACAGGAAAACCAAAGGTCTAATCTATATATAAAACGAGAAACTAGAAATTTAACACTCACTCACTTATGAGGAACTGGAAACTTTGAATTTAAAGTCACTGTTTTTGTTATCCATTGGTTTGATGTGTTTGAGTTTTTTATTTTACCATATGATTAAAGACTTTCTGTTTTTGAATTTTCTTCAGAGTTCAGTATTTTTATTATATTTTTTTTTTGTACAACAAAGGAAAATGTTCGTTAACTGACGAAAAAAGCTTGTATGTTTGTTTGCAACTGATCTCCAAGTCAGAAAGTTTGGAGTGACAGTTATAAAATGAAATATTGAGAGTGCTCTTGAATAACCTTTTGAAATTACATAACAATTCAATTGTCATCTGGATTATGTAAAAATTGTAATTTTATATGTTTCAGGAGGTTTATTATTGAAGGAAACCTAATAATAGTTGTCAACTGCTATGAAACAGGACAGTTTATCGGCTTTATACATTTGTTAGTTCAGAAAAAATATGTGTACTCGTTCGACACTTCTGAATCTTGTGTAAACAATTGAAAGTTTAAAGTCATAAGAAACGAGTGACCGGTGAAAAATAATGTTCTACCAATTCTTGAACCAATGCATACAAACATCATAACTTAGTCTTCTGTGCACGAATTTATAATTTTTTTCGTGTTAGTTTCGTATAATCATCATTTTTTTTTTCAATCAGTCAGTGTTGTTGTGAAAATATGGCAGGTAATTAAAGTTCGTGTTTTGAAGCCGAAGTTTTATGATTGTCACCTGTTTGTCAACAATCGACAAAAAATCAACAAAAAGCATGAAAATTGAGCACGTGTTTAACATGTAAATTCAGATAATAGTTTATTTTAAGGACATCCATGCGTATTGTGATCACCATTTTTTTACGAGATGGGTCACACTGAGGTCACTTTGCATACGGAAAATATGTCGGGGGAATTGGGAAGCAATTAAAATAAAGTAAATTTCTTCTAAATATGAATAAACTAAAGAATTTTCTTCAGAAAAAAGTATATTTACATTCAACTATCCATTGAGTTATAAAAAAACATAAGCATTATTTTTTTTGATTTGAGGTTTCTTATGACTTTAAACAAAAGACACAGTAAAATCCTTCTATGATTTAGAATAATCCCAATTTCATTGATAAGTGAATAGGATAATATAATCTTTAAACTTCAGTATAGAAATGTCTATTGCACTATGAAAATTGACATAATTGACCTTAAATTGGAGTAATTTAGAGTAAAGATAGTTTTTAGCAAATTAAATAAAGTTTACAGGTGTACCAAAAATGTCTTTTGAACATCTAAGAGATTTTATTGAAAAGATTTATGAACTTTTTAATTTTCAAAACCAGAAGGATGAGAATGTTCACATTGTACCTTTTACTTCAGCGAAGCTACATGTATCTTATATTGACATCTTATTTTTATTTGAAAGTACATAGCGATTGATTTTCTATCTGGATTATGTAAAAGATAATAATTTTATTTGCTTCAAGAGGTAACACTGGTTTATTGTTGAAGGAGACCTAATAATAGTTGTCAACTGTTATGAAACACAACAGTTATCTACATTTTATAGTTCTGAATTCAGAAAAAAATATGTGTACTCTTTCACTTAAGGTGCACTTGATAACTGTATTTTATTTTAAACTGATGACATCAATTGGTAATTTGATGGTTTCAAATGAAGTTTACAGGCTTCACATCTGCAAAGCCAGTAAAACGGTATTTGCGATCATCAAATCGCCAATTGATGCTGTCCAAGCTTAAAATTCAATTTTGTTATCTCAATTCTAATGAATCTGACAAAAAAAACACCTGTCAAATCATACATTTATAAAAAAAATTCATACGTCATTTTGCGCTTGCCTGTACTTTTTCATAGCATCAACTGTGAATTGGTGTATCTTATGTTCATTTATAGCAATTGCAAAAAAAAATTAAAAAAATACATCAATACATCAAATAGAGGGAATTTAATTCGTCCATATCCTGTGACATCATTGTCAACATGGTTAATGTGTTTTTACGTTGCATTTATAGTTGGTGCAATGTTCTTCCAATTAATTACTAAAACCATTTCTGTTTTTGTGCCTAATTTCTATCAAAATAACTCATTTTACAGTGACCTTTAGATTTTATTCTCTTATTTTGTTTATTTTATTAAATAAAAACAATATACTACTGAAATCTCAACAAGAAAACATTGATCGATTGTAAATTGTTTACAATATTGGATTTTTTTTATAGATATTTTACCATAAAAAAAGCCAGGAACTTTTTTATAGCAACATATGGTTATTATTTGTTCTTCAGAAGATGAGTATATCAATAAAACAATTTCTTCAAACAACAAGGTTAACAAAACAGGCAATTTTTATGATATTTTAACTTTTATAAAAATACAATTCTGTTTGTAACCAGAAGTCAAGATTTCCTAATTTAAAAAAAAAAAATTTTTTAAATCGAAAACGAGGTCATTGAACCCTTTGTTATGGCTAGTTTAAAACCTTTTACTTGGATAAAGGAAAAATAAGATTTAAAGAATTATTGATAGACTGATATGACTATAAGGATTTGTCTAGAACATCCACTTCTCCAAGTGCCTGCCATTGATAAATATCCCTTATAAAATAGGATGAACTTGTATCTAGAAAAAGTTTAGTTTAAAGGTTAAGATGTCTGAATATAAAGTCAGCCTTGTTTATGGATAAAAAATTTCGGAAAACTGCGTCTTACTATTATCACTGCTAAACATATACTCATTTGTATGTTATCAAAACTAATTAACTTATTTTTAAATCTTTGTGATTATTTTATAGACGACATGATCTAGTGTTCTGTGTTCAAAGGTTATTTGCTGAAGTTAAATATTTGCCTTTTGGAGTAATGTCTTTTTTTTATCATGGGTATTCAATTATTTGAATCTAGAATAATTTTGAATTCTGGAAAATTGATAAGAAAAATATGATGAAAACTAATCCAACTTAATAGGGTTAGCCATGCTAGCCATATGCATGGCTAAGGTTAATTTTACTTTCATTATCATTTCAGTATGAACTATATAACTAACCCTATTTAGTTGGGTTAATTTCATCATAAATTTCTCATAAGTTTTTCCAGAATTCAAAATTGTTCCAGATTCAAATAATTCCTTGTTTTAAACTCTTTTTCAGTTTTGTACTCTAATTGTAAAAACAATACAAAAAAAAGGAATTCAACTTTAACTTAGTTTGAAGTAACTTTGAGTTGACATTTTTCATTATGCATGTTCAAACTGTAACATTTGCATTAACAATTTTTGCCTAACTGCAATCTAATTTTGAATAGAATAAAAAAAGTACATCATCATCAACTTAGTATTCACTTTTGTTCCAGCTTCATGATAAACATCCATCTAGTTGTAAGCTTTGCAAAGGAAGTGTTTAAGACAATTGTTTTTTTCTAAAGTTACTCAGACTGATTTCCGAGAGTTGATTAACTTAGTCTGGTAAACTTTCTCACAGACAGATTTCTTAAAGAAGTTTATCATATTGTCTTTAAATGAAATCAAAAGTTGTTCATGCACCATTCATAATAAACTGGAAAGAATGTCTTAATTCATTCTTTTTTTCAATCTAAATTATTTAAATGATCAAAAGTTATGTATCAACATTTGTACTGTATTTTGGAATAACAACTAGTTTAAATAGACAAATCCCCTTCAGATTGAAAGATTCTCGGCTGAAAATATACCCCTAAATGTTTTTGTGACCTATCAGTCTAACCTACAAAGTACCATTTATGTCAAGAGCTTAAATCACCTCTGAAACTCCCTAGGAACTGCAATTTAATTCTTTACTTTAAAGGTATCAAGTACTTTTAAACGAACTAAAGGAATACATATTTTCAGGACATTGACTTATGGTAAACAAATTCTTATGAAATTTTATATGCATGATGAAATGAAAGGATGTCATTAAAGACCATCTTATGACATGTATTGTGATGGAAGATACATGCAGAACAATATATGCTCATCAAAATGTCTGACCTTTGATTATTAAAAGTTAATATATTTAAAGAACAGGAAACAGATATCATGCTTTTCAATGTAAATTAAAGAGTTATTTCCCCTTAGGCAAATCGTTTTATCATGAATACTTTTCTATAGAACTTTGAAGGGAGTTTATGCACTATAATTACAATGCAGAATTTCTTTTTTTCATTTTTTTTGCTAAGTCTTTGTTTTCATAACACTTTGTATATAAATTGAATGTGGGATAAAAAGAAATCCTGGTTTTAACAGTTTTCCCACTAGTTTCTGTAAAATATTGTTTCACAATATAAAAAATTGACGTCATAATTAAAAAGCGATTGTTGAAAGAGGTCAATGACTTATACCACGGATTTCCTTCTTATACGACTGCAAAAAAAATTTTGGGATTGTATAATGGTATGATGTTGTTGTCTGCGTCTTCTGAAGACACATTGGTTTCCGGACAATAACTTTAGTTTACATGAAATGATCTCTTTGACATTTTATAAGAAGGTTCAATACTACAAAAGGAAGGTTGGGATTGATTTCAGGATAATAACTTGTGTATAAGTATTTCAATTGGTCTGAATTTGTTCCACAATGTTTAATTCAACAAGTAGAAGGTTTGGATACATTTTGCGGGTTATGGTGCAAACAGGTTAGGAATTAAGGGCAAAAAAGGGGCCAAAAACAAGCATTTTTGAAGTTTCTGGACAATAACTTGTATGTAAGAGTATGGATCTATCTACATTGCACCACAAGGTTCCCTGTCATAAATGGAAGGCTTGGATTGAGTTTGGGAGTTATTGCCCCATTCATGCAGGAATTAGGGCCAAAATGGGGCCAAAAACGAGCATATATCTATAGTTTCTAGATAATAACTTGTGTTTAAGTGTATGGATCTCTCTTAAATTTTACTACATGTTTCCATACTACAAAGGAAAGGCAGGGATGGAGTTTTGGGGGTTCCAATTTATTCAAGGGTTTCATTTTTTTTTCAAAATTTTTATAAAGTTTCAAGAAGAAATCTAGACAGTATTGTGCAATAGATTTGTAAGATCTTGATATTTGTTTTGTGTCAGAAACCTATGTTATGTAAAAAATTTAATAACAATCCAAATTCAGACAGTATCAAGCTTGAATATTGTGTCCAAGTTTGGCCCAACTGTTCAGGGTTCAACCTCTGCGGTTGTATCAAGCTGCACTCAGTGAAGCATTTTATTAGATTATGTGACCCTGAGTTGTTTTCTGTTCATATGACCTTGACTTGCAAAGATCTCCATTTCAGTTTATGTGTCCTCTTTGTCCTTATACCACATATCTCCTTTTTAGTTTATCTGTCATTGACTTGCTGTCTCATTGACCTCATACCTCAGATCTACTTTTCTCATATTACACTTTACTGCTTTCAACAATGAGCAATCGGGGAAAATCTGTGCCATCTAAAAAAGAAATAATTGCATACAGTTAACAGATCATGCAGTCCTTCAGATATATTGAATCATTAGACTTTGTTTGCTAAGGGCCTTTTTAATTGGAATCACTGCTAAATCAACTATTATCTTACCAAAAATTCAAATCGATGACTTAAATAATAATATACATGTGACTATTTTACAGGTCCAGAATCTATACCACCAGAACTGGTACAGATAACCTTGACCTCTATACAGGAGGAGGTCACAAGAGTGCTGCCACCTGTGAACTGGGCTGGTATTCTTACTCCACTGATGAGGATTAATTTTGGTATTTATTTCTATAGCAAAGCTGTATACATTTTGAATTAAATTAACTTGTTATTTTTTTTTTATTACCATGCATAAGGTATAAAAAGAAAACTGTTTCTGGGTATTTTTCTCCATATATCTTAAATATAGGTATTGATGGTCTGACTGATAGATTGCACAATTGATTGTGTTTGACACAGACATTAGCAACAATAGTTTACTGTGCGGCCTTAAAAATTAGCAAAGCCAATATCACAAAGTCAGCTATAAATGGCTACATACCTACATATTTTTTTAATTTATTAAAGATTTAATCGTATTTAAGAAATTTTAGAAGAAGGGCAAAACTAGAAAAATCATCAACATTCAATGACGAGGCTGTATGCCTAATTTGGCCCGAAAATTAATGTTTCTTAAATTGGAATAAAGACTCAGACATTAAGGGTTGAAATTAAATTTGCTGTAAACCTTAATTTGCAGAAAAGTTAAGTGTTCAAGGATGATTCCGACCTTGTTTAGCATGATTATATTGACACAAAATAACTTTCAGTAGGAGTGAAGATTCTCGAGTTTAAGTAGGCAACTTTTCATAGATTTAATTTAAATTGTGGCTCATTCCTTTCTTTTGAAACTTTTATTTTATAGATAAACCTGTTTGTTATCACTCATCAATTTTCTTTTTAACAAACGATCATATATTCTGACACAAAATGGCCATGTTTGTAATTTTGGTCACATTTTTTCCTCAGAGACAACAAATAAAGTCTATTGGCAATCAATGAAAACAACCTTTTATAGCTGACTATGCGATATGGGCTTTGCTCATTGTTGAAGGCTGTATGGTGACCTATAGTTTTTAATGTCTGTGTCATTTTGTCTATTGTGGATAGTTGTCTCATTGGCAATCATACCACATCTTCTTTTTCATATTTATTTGATTTTTTTGTAGCAGTGTTAACCAACTTCTTGAAAACACATGGAGTAGGAGTGTATAGATGTCTTGTGTCATAATTTAAGTAGGCAACTTTTCGTAAGATTTAAATTAAAATCGCAGCTCATCCCTTTCTTTTTAAAGTTTAATTTTTTAAACAAACATGTTGATTTCTTATGTTGTTCCTGTTATTCCAAACTATCTTTTCATCAAGACTATGCCCTGTAGACATTTTAGGCTTTTACATAGAAAATATACTCTAATTATCTTTTAGCAGAAATATAAACTAATAAACTTCCTCTACTTCCTTTCTTTTTTATTTCATGACGAAAGTCAGTCTAGGATTTTGTTGTTGTTACTTCATGAATGGCAGACATTCCTTATTCATTTTCAAATTCATATGCCCTACTTCTTAAAAAAAAAGTATGAATTACTAAGGGAGTTATCAATTTGATTACTGGTAGTAAGAATAAGGACAGACAAACATGACCAAGATAAAAAGGATGAATAAGCAAATATTATTCTGCTTAAACAATATGCAAAAACCTAAAAATGGTCACGCAACACCCCTAAAAAAACTCTTTGATAAAAACTCAGTGGGTGATATACTTTTACAATGGCTTAATTCTATATTGATGATTATTTTTGCAAGGGTGACAGATAGTTTTTAATCTTACAGAGTGTTACCAAAAATGAAGGTCACAGTACTCTTACAAATTAAAATGGTGCTGATAAATATTGCACAATTCACTCGTACCTGCAAGAGCAATCTTGATTTCATTACCTAACATTTGTTCATTACATTAATTTCCATAATGCTTTTTTAAATTGTTTTTTTTTTCTCTATTCAGGTGATGAAGTACAGAAACTATGCCTACAGTTAGCTGTTAATCAGAGTACTGCCTCACCAACAGCTGTCATGTTTTTATCCTCCTGGATGACAGCGCCACTATTTAACACATTAAGTGTAAGCTGTTGTTTTTGTTTAATTGATCAATTCTGGAAGTTAATTTTTTTTCCTTGTATCATTAACTAAATTCTGCAGTCTCTGTAATTTTGAAAATAGCATTTTAACCAATCAGAATGTCAAAAACAGTGGCATTCCCATAAGGTATTACATTTTTGAATTAGACTATTTCATATACAGAAATGATTTAGAAACATGTTGGTATAAGCATATGACATAGACCATGCAAAATTTTGATACATGTTATGGACCTGTTATTTCAATTTCTGAAATGAACCATTCAAATAAGTTTAATTTAAACTTTTTGTTATAAGGCATATACAGGGAGGGTTTCTTTTCTATATAAAGGTATACCCTAATGTGCCACTGGAATGGGTCACTTTTCTGGAATGTAATTTTTTTTTAATGGAATGCAATTTCACAGATCTAAAGTAACTTTGGATAGAAGATCTGTTGAAGATTTCTGTAAAAACTGTGTACTTATTTTTTTATCAAATAATACAAATGATCCCATATGGATAGAATTTAAATAAGATGTTACAGATTAAATATCGAAGTTGGGAAATATATAAATGGGTTATGATATTCCTATGAAATACATGATAGGGATTTTTTTCAAAAATCAATATATGAATGGGGGTTGGCTATAATTTATACTTCAGCCCACAAACATACCCAAATATGTATGTTGAGAACTCCTTGTTGGCATATGAAGACATTACATTATTCTTATGTTGACAGCTTTATCAATTATATGATCCTAATTTGATTTTAATTCTAAAGCATCGATTGTGAAAAAACTAAAGACGGACATACTTGAACTTCCTGCGTCTATTATACATTTCTGGATTAACCTTCTTTAGAAATGCTTAGAGATGGAAGAAATATTTAAAAGCATTCATCTTATTTCCTGGCCTGCAACCAATATTGCTGAATGAAGGACATAGAGATAATAGAAAATAGTCTGGTCAAATATTTTCTAGTTCTACAGAACAGAATGACTTCATATGTGACCATCCATGACATTTCTAGACTTATAAATGTAGAACGTCATTGTTAGAAACATGCTGCTAACTATTATAAACATGATAATTAACGAGATTTAATTGATAAAGTATTTGTGAAGAAGAGATATTAACACACTTCTCATTTGCGGACACAGAACTATACATCAAATATAAGTTTTAAACTCTGATCTACAGATTTTCATAAATGGAGTCTGAAAATGACTGAAATATATGTATATATCTATCTACAATGAATGCACTGTATAAAATGCATATATGAGGACAACTGCTTATAAACTGTTACATGACATGGTCTCTCAGTTTAATTATAGATAAAAAAAGAAAAAAAAGGAACTCTAAATGCTTACTTTGTCAATTTTTAAACTTTTAAACTTCATTTCAACAAGTTTAAAGTACATGTTCTTAAACAGAGCTTAGCATTGTTTGTATAGTAGTAAATTTGATTCTTTGGAATTTTATTCAAATACTCTGTTAAAGATTACTAAGCACCAATAAAATACAATAATTTGGTAATTTGTAAATCAGTGTGTTTATTAAATCATTAAATAAAAGTTGTCACCAAACAGTCTAATTATCATGGCAGTATTCGAAACAACTTGTTTCAATGCTATCACAACAAATATGTCATAATAACATGACAGAGAGTTTTGTTTCTTCATGTTCTAGATAATTATACAAAAAGCTAATTTTAGACAATGTACCCTTACTTACTTACTTACTGCCCGGTATGCCATCGGCATGTAGGGCAGCAACAAAGGTTCTCCATTTCTGTCTGTCTTTGGCCATCTTTTCTACTGTTCCCCATGTATTATTCATGGTCTTCAGTTCTCCTTCTACAGTACGTCTCCATGTGTTCTTTGGTCTTCCTCGCTTACGCCTTCCTTCTGGAGTCCAATGTAGAGCTGTTCTAGTGATGGAATTTCTATCTCTTCTGATGACATGCCCAATCCATTTCCAACGCCTTCTCATTAATATTGTACCCATGCTATCTTGATGACACTGTCTCAAAAGGTCTTCATTAGATATTTTATTTGGCCAGAAAATACGTAGGATTCTTCTTAAGCTTTTGGTATGGAAAATTGACAGTTTGTTTAGGTCTAATTCTGTCATCCTCCAGCATTCAGATCCGTATAGCAGAGTAGATAAAACACAACTCCTGTACAGTTTAAGTTTGGTCTTCTTACTGTACTGTGCTGATTTCCATACATTGTTTAATGATCTGAAAATATTTCTGGCTTTGTTTAATCTGTTCATAATGTCATTTCCTGCACCTCCATCGTTTCTTATTGTACTTCCAAGGTATGTAAATGTTTCTGTGATGGGAAGATCTTTTCCATCTACTAGGATAGGAGCTGGGTTATTGATGTTTAGGGTCATGACTTCTGTTTTGGTTTGGCTGATTTTAAGTCCAACTTGACTGGCAAATGTATTAAGGCGATTTGTCTTCTCTTGTAAATGGTGGTGGGTATGAGATAAAAGAGCAAGATCATCAGCAAAATCAAGATCTTCTAGTGTTGCTGAAAGGTTCCATCTTATTCCTCTTGGAGCATCTTCTGTTGTTTTTCTCATTACCCAGTCAATGACAACATTGAAAAGAAGAGAAGACATCACACATCCTTGCCTAACTCCTGTTTTTACCTCAAAACAGATGTTGCTATGCCCTACACTGCAAGTGAAATTGTTGTAAAAACTTTTTTTTTTTTTTTTTTTTTTTTTTTTTTTTTTTTTTACAATGTACCCTTATAAGCCTGAAATTGTCTAGTCACATACAGTTAATGGCATTTTTTTCACACTGACATTCTGCCTCTATAAGCCCCAATGTGTGGTTGCAGGTCATCTATTTGGTCAGCATGGGCTAGAATGTTGATAAATTACACACATGCAAAAAAAATATGACAAAAGGATGATTTGTTCATTGATGATTCACTGTCAGATTTACACACTATATTTTTTTAAATGAAAATCACAAAAATTATTGATATTATATTTTGGTTTTTTTAGATTAACTGTAAACAAACATTATACAAGGCCTTGCCAGTTTTGATCAAATCAGTGGCTCCATCTGTTATCAAGACATTTTTAGAAAGAGGAGGAGTTGACATTTTATCGTATGCTGATCTGCAGGACAAACAGGAAGTGCTGAAGGGTTTACACAAATCATTACAAGTTCCAGACCCTCCAGATTCAATCACCAGTGTATTATATCAGTGTCTTGAGTGTCTGTACAAACTTGATATAAAGGAGGTATGTAAAGTACTGTTCAATTTTGCAATCTAGGAAAAGCCTTTCATGAACTCATGAATATTATTCATTTATAAAGTTTCATAGATAAAAAGATACATTTGTATTTAAACCCCTGCTATCAAGGGAGGGGATACAATGGTTTATGTTAGTCTGTCTGTCTGTCAGTCAGTCAATCATTCAGTTACTGTATGTCCGTCCATCTATCCCAGTCTGTCTGTCTCAGACTCGTACAACAAATCAGAGCTTCCTTAAACGTCAAAAAAGCATGCTATACTGTGTGTTGTTTTTCCGATTCATAACTCATCCTTTATAAATTAATGTTTTCCAAATATTCATGTATTCCTACACAAAATTGCCATGTGTGAAATTTTGGTGAAATTTTGTCCTTGGAGAGTACAAATCAAGACTTTTGGCAATTTGAAATCAACCTTCATTTGTGTGTATCTGAAGATTGACCAATCAGATAATTAGATTATGTTTATCTCTTTAGATATTAGAGTTAAAGCAGGGACAAATCATGGGGTTTTACCATTTGATTTATAATACTAAAAATTTCAGATTCAATATATTTTTTGTTGACTCACTAAAATTTAATTTAATATCAATTTTGCAAATCTCCTGATCATATATGACCTTGGTCTAAATATCTTTCTGGTATCTTTCACCATTTTTTTTGGAGTTAAAAAAGATTGTGAATTCTCATAGAGTTTGAAGTAAAACCTGCAGAATCTCACCTACTACAAATTTAAGGTGCCAGGATGTTCAAAAACATGTAAAGATTATATTTGATGCCACAATTTCTTTTTTTAATTTCAGCCATCTTTGATGTGTATATTTGGAGAATGTTTTACTGAAGTGCCAGATCAAATATTCGACAAGATTACAAGTGATGATTTAACGACAGAAGATTCATGTTACAAGGGAATGTTCATCAGATGTTATCTTGTGTCTAAAGGGAAACAACCCATGGCAACTTTGAATTCTTGTATTGATCAAGCAATCAACAGTACTAGTTTGTAAGTAATGGTGTTTAATGTGGTTACAAACACCTGGACTAAAATTAGTTTGGTTGGTTTGACTTTCATAAAATTTGGCAAAATATTTACTTTGACCCTTTGACAAAAATACAAAGTTTCAATAAACTTGAACCACACACTTCATTGGAAAATTTCTTTTGATATATAGCAGTTTGTTGTAATATTATTTGTCTGTTTGTCTTTTTATTTTTTAGCCATGGCGTTGCCAGTTTATTTTCAATCTATGAGTTTGACTGTCCCTCTGGTATCTGTCATCCCTCTTTAACAAACACTATTTTTTCATCATTGAGAAGCTTAATATTTCCTTTTCTATAGAATGTGAATAAAAGTTCCAGCTAATTTTTACAGAGTTATCTCCCTGTAGTGTTATGTACCACTTTAAGTACAGTAAGAATCATCTTTAATCCCAAATATTTCAAATAAGCATGAAAGGATTTTTTAGATGTGTGTATTGTTAACAGAACTTGTTTTTATCTTACTACATGTATTATTTCAAATTCATGAAACTTGGACTATTGTCTACTAAATGATTTCAACGATGTGACTGTGATGATTTACTGTAGTTGCAGCTATGAATAAAATATACCTCTTTTTTTTGTCTCCTGTGTCCATATTTCACCCTTCCCATATTTTGTTTACCTCATTTTGATCATTTTTCTATTTTTTTTTTTTTTTCAACAAATGATATAAAGGAAAATTTAAATGTCAAAAATAAAGTAGTAAGGACAGATTATTTAATCTCATATAAAATAGATATTTATTTTAATATTTAATTTAATAAATTTCAGAGACACTGCTGATGTGACAAGGTTATTACAGTGTACATTATACCAGGTATTGCATTGTCAGTCTGACTATACTGGAACAATTCAGTGTGTCCAGTGGTTCCTAGAGCTGTTAGGACATACCCGTAATATATCTAATGGTGTGATGGAAATTTCTAAAGATGTTCAAATGGCACAGGTAACTATATTCATTAATCTCAAAGATTCTAGTTCATTTTGATAAAATTACCAAAAGACTTATTAGTGTTCCAAATATCTAAAATTGAGAATGGAAATGGGGAATGTGTCAAAGGGACATTTAACAACCTGATCAAAGAGCAAAAAAACAGCCGAAGGTCACCATATCTGATTTTATTTAAACACCGTTGTTTTATAATGCTTTTACATTTTTCTCCCATTTGCTAAATGATAATATCTCAATTCCAGATGGTTTTATAAAAGAAGAAGCAATTCAATGTTCAAAATGGTCTTTCTACATAATAAGATAGTTTTATTCCAGCCTGCAACTTTTGTACATGACTGCCTGGCATGGTTCATCTGACCTTGACCATATTTTCATGGTTCATTGGTCTTTGTTTAGTTATCTTGGTTAATGTTAAGTTTATGTGACAGTTGTAATAAATCTTTATACTTAGGACTACGTATCAACATAATATCAATGATTAGTAAAGAAGGCGAGAAATTTCAGCGTGTGTACTCTTGTATAAAGATAAAGAGGGTATAAAGATTTATTACAACTGTCACATAAACTTAACATTAACCAAGATAACTAAACAAAGACCAATGAACTATGAAAATATGGTCACGGTCAGATGAACCATGCCAGGCAGACATGTACAGCTAACAACACTTCCATACAACACATGTAGTTGACCTATTTCTTATAGTTTAAGAAAAATAGACCAAAACACAAAAACTTAACACTGTGCAATGAACCATGAAAATGAGGTCACACTCAAATACCTGCGCGACTGACATATAGATCATAAAATATTTCCATACACCAAATATAGTTGACCTATGGCATATAGTATTAGATAAAAAGACAAAAACTCAAAAACTTAACTGACCACTGAACCATGAAAATGAGGTCAAGGTCAGATGACATCTGCCCGCTAGACATGTACACCTTACAATCATTCCATACAACAAATATAGTAGACCTATTGCATAAAGTATGAGAAAAACAGACCAAAACACAAAAACTTAACTTTAATCACTGAACCATGAAAATGAGGTCAAGGTCAGATGACACCTGTCAGTTGGACATGTACACCTTACATTCCTTCCATACACCAAATATACTAGCCCTATTGCTTATAGTATCTGAGATATGGACTTGACCACCAAAACTTAACCTTGTTCACTGATCTATGAAATGAGGTCGAGGTCAAGTGAATACTGTCTGATGGACATGAGAACCTTTCAAGATACGCACATACCAAATATAGTTATCCTATTACTTATAATAAGAGAGAATTCAACATTACAAAAAATCTGAACTTTTGTATCAAGTGGTCACTGAACCATGAAAATGAGGTCAAGGACATTGGACATGTGACTGTTGGATACTTGAAGCAAAAACGAAATATTTTTCACCAATTTTGATTTTTATGAGACCTATACTGATTGCAAACCCTTTCTGAATTTACAATGCTTACATAAGAATTGAAAAAGTTTATGATAAATAATACACAATTTAAACACTACAATATATCTTCTTTCAGGTTTTAGATTTCTGTTGTAATATTGTGTCAAGTGCTCTGTGTTTATGGACATCAACTATAGCTGTCCCATTTCTGATGATTAACAACAATTACTTCTCCCCTGATGTGGAACAAGAATTCAACAAAGGAGCCCTGCTACATCCGGGATTGTCCTGTCTGCCATCATGTATAGAAAATGTTCAAAATAATCCTTGGGATCAGCTTTCACCAAATGTAGGTTATCAACATCTAGCAATTATACTCAACATCTAGCAAAAATCATGCTCAACATCTAGCAATAACTGTACTCAACATCTAGCAAAAGCTGTACTCAAAATATTTTTATGCCCCACCTACGATAGTAGAGGGGCATTATGTTTTCTGGTCTTTGCGTCCATCTGTCCTGCTTCAGGTTAAAGTTTTTCGTCAAGGTAGTTTTTGTTGAAGCTGAAGTCCAATCAACTTAAAACTTAGTACACTTGTTGCTTATGATATGATCTTTCTAATTTCCAAATTAGACTTTTGACCCCTATTTCACAGTCCACTGAACATAGAAAATGAAAGTTGGAGTTTCAGGTTAAAGTTTTTGGTCAAGGTAGTTTTTGATGAAGTTGAAGTCCTATCAACTTGAAACTTAGAACACATGTTCCCTATGGTATGATCTTTCTAATTTTAATGCCAAATAGATTTTAAACCCAATTTCACAGTCCATTGAACAACGAAAATGTAATGCAAGTGGGGTATCCTTGTAATTAGAACATATTCTTGTTAGGGACTGTTTTGAACATGCAGGGAGACTGTAAGGTTTTGCTGTGTATTGAAGGTTTAATTATTTTAACTTTGAGATAAAGAACAGCAATAAACACTGATGTTCCTCTGCTTTTGGTTTAGTCAATTAAGTATTTATAACATAAATTTATAACGCTTCCTTTCCATCACATTTAGTTTATATTTTTAGAGTTTTAAATTACTTATTCTCATTTATTATTATTTATAGATATTTTATTTCATGAAATACGCCCCTTGATATAAAAAAAAAAGAACATGTGGTATGATTGCTCATGAGACAACTCTCCACAAGAGATCAAAATGACACAGAAATTAACAACTATAGGTCACCATATGGCCTTCAACAATGAGCAAAGCCCATACCGCATAGTCAGCTATAAAAGGCCCCGAAATGACAATGTAAAACAATTCAAACGAGAAATCTAACAGCCTTATTTATTTTTCAAAAAATGAACAAAAACAAATATGTAACACATAAACAAACGCCAACCACTGAATAACAGGCTCCTGACTTTGGACAGGCACATACATACACCATGTGGCGGGGTTAAACATGTCAGTTGATGACCAGTTTTAGCTCACCTGGCCTGAAGGGCCAAGTGAGCTTTTCTCATCACTTTGCGTCCTATGTCCGCCGTCGTCATTAACTTTGATAAAAATCTTCTCCTCTGAAACTACTTGGCCAAATTAAACCAAACTTGGCCACAATCATCATTGGAGTATCTAGTTTAAAAACTGTTTACGGTGACCCAGCCAATCAACCAAGATGGCGGCCATGGCTAAAAATAGAACATAGGGGTAAAATGTAGATTTTGGCTTATAACTCTGAAACAAAAGCACTTAGAGCAAATCTGACAAGGGGTTAAATTATTTATCAAGTCAATATATATCTGCCCTGAAATTTTCAGATGAATTGGACAACTGGTTGTTGGAGTACTGTCCCCCTATTGGTAATTTTTAAAGAAATTTTACCGTTTTTGGTTATTATCTTGAATACTATTATAAATAGAGATAAACTATAAACAGCAATAATGTTCAGCAAAGTAAGATCTACAAATAAGGCAAATGACCAAAATGGTCAGTTGACTGCTTAAGGAGTTATTGCCTTTATAGTAAATTTTTTACAAATTTCATTTATTTGGTAAATTTTTGTAAATATTTTGCAAAATAATTTCCTTTGTTACTAATGGGCAAAGTTCATTATAGATAGAGATAATTGTAAGTATCAAGAACGTTCAGTAAAGTATGGACTTCAAACACATCACAATTTTGTCATGAATCCATGTGTCCTTTGTTTAATATGCACATAGACCAAGGTGAGCGACACAGGCTCTGAAGAGCCTTTAGTTATATTGTATTAATCAAACACAAGTTTTGTTTCATTGCAGGTGATTGACTGGATAGGTATAATTGCATCCTCCTCTGTTATTCCTGACAAAACGAGGAATATGGTCAAAGGTAGGTAACTTGTTTATATTTTGCTCAAGAAGCAGAAAGAGGGTCTGGATGGTAGAGCCTTTCATTTCCTTAATCTTCAATTTTCATTTTTCTCTATTTTTTATTTATTTTGACCATTATTCTTTCTCCTTTATTTACTTTGATGTTATTTTGTATTCTGTATTGTTGTCATTATGTCTCGTCAGGGGACCTTAATTGGAAAATAAAGAACTTTGAACTTTGAACTTATTCTTAAATTTTAAAATCTATTTTGTTCTATTCTTTCTTCATTTTGTCCTTATTTTGTTTGCCCTTTATTTTTGACTTTTTGCTCATTATTCTCTATTCTGTAAACCCCATTATGACCCTTAGAAAGGGGACAAGCATATAAAAAGTATGGTTGCTAATATAAACATTTGATGAAAAAAAAAACATTTTCTCACAAATTTTCTTAATTCACACATAAATTTGAATTCTTATATAAAAGGTTTACAAAATATTTTTTTATACCCCCGCTTTGAAAAAAAGGGGGGTATACTGTTTTACCTCCATCTGTCCTTCCGTCAGTCCATCAGTTCATCAGTCCGTCAGTCTGTCAGTCCGTCCGTCCCATGAATATTTTTCGTCACATTTTTCTCAGGAACTACACTACCAGGATTTCTGAAATTTGGTTTCAGGCTTGATATATGTCAGCTATACTGTGTGATGCGTTTTTAGATTCATCACTCGACAACTTCCTGTTTACTGAACACTTACCATTTTATTTCGTCGCATTTTTCTCAGGAACTATAATTCCAGGATTTCTGAAATTTGGTTTCAGGATTTATATAAGTCAGCTATACCGTGTGATGCATTTTCAGATTCGTCACTCGACAACTTCCTGTTTACCGAACACTACTATCATTTTACACATGATGTCCAAGTTGAAAATTTCCTTCGCATTTTTCTCTGGAACTACAATGCCAGGATTTCTGAAATTTGGTTTCAGGGTTTATATAAGTCAGCTATACTGTGTGATGCACTTTCAGATTCATCACTCGGCAACTTCCTGTTTACCGAACACTTACATATTTTTACACTATTAACATTATCCACTTGCGGCGGGGGTATCATCAGTGAGCAGTAGTTAACAGTTACACTTGTTTTATTTAAATGTAAAAAAAAATATCAGATCTAGATTTATTGAGTTTCAACAAATATTTCTCACTATTGCTTATTGTATATTTTTTTCTCTCTTAAATCAAAGTATCCAGTTAAATAAATGTATTTCTATAATTTTTTATTTCAAAAGATTAATTTTCTTTTACAGCCAGTGGTATGATGCAAAGACACATCAAAGATTTTCACAAAGCTGCAGTGTGGACAAAGTTTGTGCATGACAATATATAAAACAAATTATGAAATTGAATAAATAAAACTATGCTTATTTGTCTCTTGTTATGTGTTTTAGTTTCAGTAGTTTTGGTTTTTCTATTAAGAGTTTGTCTTTTTAGTTTCAGTAGTTTTGGTTTTTCTATTAAGAGTTTGTCTTTTTAGTTTCAATAGTTTTGGTTTTTTCTATTAAGAGTTCGTCTTGGTAAGAATCAGGCAATTTAGAAAAATTTCCAAACTTGGTGGGGAAAAAAAACACTGACCTAACCATCATATTTTGAATTTACCCTAGTCTTGAGTTAGAAATGGCATGTCTTTCGTTTCTACACTCCAAGGGTGACTTGGGTATAGAAATATGGTCACTTGGTCTTCTCCCGACCGGCAGTAAAACACTTGCCGAAGTGGGGCGTCCGTTTGGCTGTGCGGGATATATCAAGTTCGCAGTCACGTCCGGTCAGAAGGGGGACGTTAAATCTGATGCCTCGTATAAAGAGAGTGCCATGCTCTTTGCACGTTAAGAACCCTTGCAACAACTCTTTGAGGGGTCGGTAGGTGGCCTGTTGCAAGGCAAAATTTCTGTCCCTATCCAATATACCCTCATTTTCCAGTGGCAGTCCAAATTTCCCCGACCATCATCCTAGATGGCCTCTATTACAACAACCTACCTATTGTATTTATTGTTAACTTGTTCTCGTCCTGAATATGCATGAAATATTTGCCACTGGACATTAAGCAACCAACAATCAATTAATCATCTTTCGTTTCTATGTGTATTACTTAAACAGGAAGGAAACAAAGGTTAATCACATGTACCATTATACATTTTAATAAATTGATTGTTGGTGGCTTTACGTCTAGTGGCAAATATATCATGCATGTTCAGGACGATTTATTATTTTGAACATGAATAAATGTAAACTTGAGTGGGTTTTTGTTTGTCATGATTTCACCACTGCCTGATTCTTAGGAAAGATTGGCTTAAAATGACAAATTAATCTGATTGACAAGAATTATTTTAATATATTTTGGATTTGTAAAAGATATCAGCTGTAAACAGAATATCAAAGAGGTGGTGGGGGTTCCACAATTTCCTTAAAAACATTTTTAGGTTTCAATGATAATTCCAATATCACTATAAGATTTGTCTCATTGGCAATTACTTCATCAACTCATTTTTGTAGCACCTTCAAACTTCATTGAAAAAGAGAGACATAGCAATCTTGCATTCGAATTCCTATCATTTACCTTGGAATTATTTATTTTCTTTGGTTCCAATTTTGTGCATGGAGGAAAAGTTGTATATTCATGGATACTTGATTTTGCCCAAGCCTGTTTACAAATCTATAAATTTGGGGTTCACCTATACCCACAAATCAACCGAAATTGGTATTCAACGAATAATACTTAATCCAAAGTAGAACATGATAAATATTTATGCAAAAATTTGTTGATGATAGGGATATATATTCTACATCAAGTAAGATAGGTTTAGGTGTAATACCACCATTTATTTTCCCCTGTTAGTCTTTGTTAAATTTGCACTTTTCAAAAAAATTTGCAGAAGTTATCTTTGTTTCAAATAAAGAAATACTTGGCATGAGTAAAGTTTTATCATGTCAAGTACTATAGACAAAAATTCACATACCATTTCATTGCATGCAATAAAATAACCATCCCTGGAAGTTAACCGATCAAATTTCTCCCCTTATTTAACCGGTGTACAAGGTTTAGGAACCATGTAACCTCAAGTTTACTAAATATTCTAACCCAAAATAAAAAAAATAATAGTGATTTGTAATACCCAAGACATATGTTTATGAAACAGAAATGTTTTACTGCAATAAAATGTAGGATTAAATACCTACAACTGTCAAATTCAAGGGAATATTTTTTTCAACCTATTTTGGTATACAACTGGATGTGACGTACCATGCTTTGGTGGTATTACACCTTTATAAACCTAATTGCAAAATAAGCAGATGAGGAAATTATCCTCTAAAAGACCAAAGAACAAGGATGCAAACCAAAAGCGGTTCATGGTACATCTTCAACAATGACCAAAACCTATATGCCCTACCATAATATATTTTGGAAGACTCAAAAAGCTTAAGGTCATAAAAATCTTAAATTTAATAAATACCACAACGTATAAGAAATGGCTGTCAAGAGATTGGTAATGATATGTTTATCAATTTAAAAAAAAATGATGAATTTTAGATCTGATTTATACTTTTTGAAATTGAAAATTTTCGTGTCATCTCAGCTGTTTAAAAAAGAGAAACAGTCCTAATTAATGATTGATTGATTGATGTTTAATCCCACTTTCAACACTTTTGTGCTATTTAATGGCTATTTACTTATTGGCTGATGAAACTAGACTGTGTCGGAGAGAACAAGGATTTGAACTTTCAACCTCAATGTTGACTGGCTACTGATACAATAGTTGGACTACTTAGACCACTCAGCTACTGTGACCCCGATAGATGACGTAAGTCATTATAATGTGATCTTACCACCTGACCAAACAATATCACAACTATTCAAGGTAGCAAGGGCAACAACTCCTAGAGTCTAAATACATGACTTACAAATCCACAAACACTAATCTCAGTTTGTATTTAATCTGTAAATATTTCAAAAGATTTGGTGAAGCAGTTCTTTAAATGCCATTGACAGTGATCAAAAGAAATGAAAACAAGTATGTGTCCCAAGTACATGGATGCCCCATCCGCACTATCATTTTCTATGTTTACTGTGGACCGTGAAAATGGGATAAAATCTCTAATGTGGCATTAAAATTTTCAAGTTTCAAGTTGATTGGACTTCAACTTCATCAAAAACTACCTTGACCAAAAACTTTAACCAAAACTTTAATCTGAAGTGGGACAGATTAACGGACGAACAAACGGACGCACAGACCAGAAAACATAATGCCCATAAATGAGGCATAAAAAGACGGACATAGCTATTATTATCATTGGAATTGCTTCACATTTTGTAATATCAAGGTCTTAAAGCTGACTATACCAAGTAAGTTTTGCTCATTGTTGAAGCTGTATGGTGACCTTTTGTTGCTCACATCCAAATCTTATAATCTCTAAAGGAAAGTTGTCTCATTGTCAACCATACCACATCTAATCATTTTTAACCAAAAATCAAAGCAATGTTTTAGTCTGATTTACAAAAGGGATCTTGTTTGTTTCATTAGTTTATTAAAGGTAAAATGAAAAATCTAAAAAAGAAACATCAGTACAAAAATAAAGTCAAACAAAAATATTGCACATTATGCTCTTTGTTCAGATATCACAGTTTTTCGCTATGGAATTCTCTTTTGACAAGTAGAACATCTGGTAACTTGGCATGAAATCCTTTCTTCTCATTAAACACCTGGAAAAAAAGAAATTGCACTTTTGCTAGTATCCTTTAGAATGGTACATAACAATACAGGGAGATAACTGTGTAAAAATCATCTGAACTTGTTTAATCACCTTTTATTGTTATTAATATATTAAGCTTCTTCCGGCGCAGATCCAGAAGGGGGGAGGGGGGGTTCAGGTGGTTGGAACCCCCTTTTTTGGGGTGATCAATGCATTTGAATGGGGACGTGTAGTTGGAACCGTTAGGACCCCCCCCCCCCCCCCCTTTTTATGCCTCGTTCACACAGACATTTAATTCGAATTGAATTTTTTTTTTAGCCAATTCGCATTATAAATACATTTTTGTTAATACGAATTAAAAGTTAACGTCGTTTGGACAGTAAAGCGAATTAGACGCACATTGCAATTCGAATTAGAATTGACGTTAGGACGTAAAACGTTTCGAAAACGAATAAAACTAATTCGAATTAGTTAATGCGAATCGAATTTGAATTACGTGTGAACTCAGCATTAAAATGGCTCGATTCGCCCCTGTTCTTGATCAAAATTGGTGTTTTTCGAACAACTATATATCCAATGAAATTTTTTTCTGATAAATTGTTTGGATTTCTTAATTTTTTTAATTTTTTGTCAAGGGGTCAAAGTTAATATTTTGTCAAATTTCTATGAAAATTAAACGAGCAAAATTTATTTTAGTCAAGGTGTTTGGTACCACCTTAATCTTTTTTGCATTTTCATTTCACCTGAAAGCTAATAATATATCACTATACTCCACCTTATACTCCTCATTTTTCAGGTTATTTAAACATATTAGTCCTTCCTTAAAGCATTTAAAGATTTAAATGCAGTAATTTTAGTCATGTGACCTTCATGAAGTTAATAAATGAACTTACCTGAGGAAGAGTAACCAGGTATCTGCTGCTCATTTTTTCAACAAGAGTTTGTACTGAGATAGTTGTATGTATGTTTTTATTACTGAAATAAAATGGACAAAATACTTGTAATGCAAATTGATTGTAGGAAGTGTTCAATTTTTATCCATTGTTATTTTGTGTATGAAATTGTCTTTATTCCTCCTCGATCTTCTTCCCTCTTTTGTATTGTTTTTATTGTTGACATTTACATTTATAATTCATATTTCATAATATTTTCCCAGTTTTTGCTTCTTTGTCCTTTTATTTATACAAATGCTAATGTAACTATTGGTTGATGCTTGCTGAATATTCAGGAGCAAATATTTCATGCATGTTCATGGGTGCCTCATTTGGAACAGGATTCGCTTAGCCTTCTGGAGCACCTGAGATCATACCCAGTTTTTGGTGGAGTTTGTGTTGCTTAAGTCTTCAGTTTTCTATTTTGTGTTTTGTGTTTGTTTGTCTTTTTAATTTTCTAGCCATGGCATTGTCCATTTATTTCCAACTTATGAGTTTAAATGTCCCTATGGTATCCTTTGCCTCTCTTTTTCAAGATAAGAAATTATGTTTTCTTCCCCAAAAAATATTCTGATCCCTAATTTGATGAAAAAAACAAATATTTTTGGTCAAGCAGATCGATGCCAAAAGTTAAATGGTTTCTCCCTAATTCCCTAATATACATTTAACTTACTCTGATGCTGATGTAAGTTTCCTGTCATTTGTTTGAATCTCAATCAATCTGAATATGTCCTGTTCAATCTGAAAAAATCAAATTGATTTGAAATTAGATAGTATGTTCTTATTGGCTAAGCCCTTTATCTTAAATTGTATTATCTAATGAGATAGTGGACACAGAGACATATTATAATGTCAGGGTATTATATACAACGCTTATAAGTTTATCCTGCCCCGAAAATATCTCATGTTTCAGAAGCTGTTCAGTAAATGCTATTTCATCCTTATCTACCCTTCAGCACATTCATTCAAATTTATTAAAAATTAAAAACACAGAATAGAAAGAAAACTGAAAGTGTAAGGTAATTGAGTTGGCTTGGCCACCCAGACCCCTCTTTTTAATTGATTAAATCGATGTGTAGGTTTGTTGGATTATGAAGATTTATTTACCTCTTTGATGGATAATCTTGTCTTGGATTCATTTTCCATAATAGTTTGGTACTTCTCTTCTGCCTTTTTTGCTAGTTTTAATTTTGCCTGAAGATGGTTCTGAACCTTAGATATTGCTGTTTGCTTTGAGCGCATTTCGCGTTTATTTAAAGTTTCTGCTACATGATCATATATCTTCTTTAAAGTATCTAAGCAATGTTGGTATGTTGTAACTTTGCTGTTAGCAAGCCAACACACCTGAAAAGTAAATTAATTCAATTATTATTATAATTATAACTGTAACAGTGTACTAGGAGAGACCTATAACGTATCCAGTGGTGGATGCAGAACTTTTTGTAAGGGGGGCTTACTGACTGACCTAACTAGAGTCTCTAAAGAGCTTGTGTCGCTTAGGGGGCTACCATTTGATTTTTATGGGGGGGCTAGGATGAAATTTGAAAAAAATAGGCAGGACAGGAGTTTTGAGTTAAAAAAAAGGACAGGATGAGACACTTGCAAAAAAAAAAAAGTCAGGACGACAATTTAGGTAAAAAAAAGTCTGGATAAACTAAAAAAAAAAAGTCAGGACCGAACAGAGTGAAAAATAAAAAGGCAGGACAGAGATTACAGCTAAAAAAAAATGTAGGACAAAATTTTTCATCCTAGCCCCCCCCCCCCCCCCCCCCCCCCATAAAAATCAAATGGTAGCTCCCTTACCGTGGTCTATGTGCATGTTAAACAAAGGACACAGATGGATTCATTACAAAATTGTGTTTTGGTTATGGTGATGTGTTTGTAGATCCTACTTTACTGAACATTCTTGCTGCTTACAATTATCTCTATCTATAATGAACTTGACCCAGT
Organism: Mytilus edulis; assembly: GCF_963676685.1. Classification (NCBI taxonomy): domain Eukaryota; kingdom Metazoa; phylum Mollusca; class Bivalvia; order Mytilida; family Mytilidae; genus Mytilus; species Mytilus edulis. Next base: position 39,254,250 of record NC_092347.1, read on the forward strand.
AGTTACAGCGAAAAAATGTTTTGTAAAATGTAAAGGACAATAACTCCTAAAAGGGTCAATTGCCCAATTTGGACATGCAGACTTATTTGTAGATCTTACTTTGCTGAACATTATTGCTGTGAACAGTAAATTAAATGAGTTTATCTCTATCTATAATAATATTCAAGATAATAACAAAAAAATGGCAAAATTTTCTTAAATTTACCAATTCAGGGCCAGCAACTCAACAACGGGTAAAATTTCAGGGCGGATAGAACTTCACCTGATAAACAATTTTACCCCCATGTCAGATTTGCTATAAATGCTTTGGTTTCAGAGATATAAGCCAAAATCTACATTTTACCCCTATGTTCTATTCTTAGTCATGGTGGCCATTTTTGTTGTTTGGCCGGGTCACCGAACACATTTTTAAAACTAGATACCACAAAGATGATTTGGGCTGAGTGTTGTGAAATTTGGCCCACAAGTTTCAGAGTAGAATATTTTTGTAAAAGATAACGACGACAGACAACGGACCACAAGTGATGAGAAAAGCTCAATTGGCCCTTTGGCGACAAGGAAGGCTACAGTCATGCTTCATTGATTCGCTTTATAATCAACCATTTTTTTTCTCAAAAGGAGAGCTCTAAGCCCCCCACCCCGATCCGTCTATGGTAGTAGGGTACTACTGTCTGACTATCTGAATAAAAAACACCGAACTTAATCTTCAAGTGTTGCTATTTATAAGCTAGTTGTATACCGGCCTCCTCTGTGAAATGTATTGTTGCAAAGTTTTTTTAAAGTTTTAATGACCCATTTCGTAGGTGTCCCTGAGAGAATAACTAATTATGCATTGTATATCTTTCTTATGTTTAAACAATTTCCAGGTTGCAATCTTACAATATACCTTTATTGTTTCTCCACGCCCTTTTTGCTTATTGTAACATTATTCCTGACTTTTTTTTCCTTTTTTTTGTACGATCCCCTGAGGAGATCTTGCCAGTTTTTTTGTCTGACACTTTTTGATTAACTGTATACTATTGATGAATGGTGACTGCCCTGTGATACCATGTTTGTGTTTTAATTATAGACTTCTAAACTAACCTTTTGTTGCTTTTGCAGTTGCTTGTAAATTTGTCTGTGTAGCTTAATCTTCTTTTCCATTTTTCTGACCATCCTTTCACATTGATGGAAAAACTCGTCTTCAAATCTATAAATCAAAATAAGAATATGTAAAACCAAAACTGTACCATTATAAAGAATATAAATCTAGCTGTCAAAAACAATTCTCAATTTTCATTATTAACAAAAAATTCAAAAGTTACAGTTATTAGTTTTTTTTTATGCTTAAAACGTCAAACTTCTATCCGCCCTTCCCAAACCAAGAACAATTTTTAAAATAAAAGTTAGTACAATTCGTGTTTAAATTATTTAACATACTTACATGATTCCATAAAAAACATAACATATTCCGTACATCCTTGGAATAAATATGGTCATGATGTCGTTTGTTTCTTCCATACTCTTTTAATATTTAATAAGTTGCTGAATCTTTGTGTGTATTTCTTTTAACGTGGTTGTGAAGGAAAGAAGAGAATGATGGGAAGGGCCGACGTCACAATAAAGACGTATTCTAATTAGACATAAGAACGTTTCTTTTTGTCAACGTCATTATAGTTTTAAGTTCAACGGATCTCTGCCGCTGGGAGTTAGCTTCATTATTGAAATATTATATTATATATAATACTTCAATGGTTTTATTTAAACCCATACATGCATACTAATAGTTCATTACCGTAACAGTTGCCACCATCATTGAAAGATTTTTTTTAAATCGAAGATGGCTCTTGAATGAACATGTTGTTACTCAACATTACGTTTAAAGCGATAAACAAGTATTCATTGTATAAGGGAACAACCATTTCATTTCAAAGAGGGAGAAGGGTATTTTTTTTTCTAAAAGAAATATTCTTATCCCCAAAGAGATCATGCAAATTCCCCCATACCTTATAGTGTTAAATTATATAAAAATTAGATTGATTGCAACGAAAAACTAAATCAAGTTTCGTCGTTTGCAAGAGAAAAAAAATCTAACTATAAGAAAGAAAAAAAAACACATAACCCTCCCTTTTTTAAGCTCACCTGGCCCGAAGTCTCATCACTTGGCGTCCGTCGTCCGTCGTTGTCGTCACTAACTGTTTACATTTTAAACTTCTTCTAGAGAACCACTGAATGAAACCAAATATGACATGCATGTTCCTTACGAGGTGCTACCCAAATGTTTAACGTGTTTCTTTGTAGCTGATCCGTGATCCAAGATGGCCATCAGCAGGGGACTTAGTTTAACATAGGAATCTATTAAGGAAATACATGCAAATGTCTTCTTTGAGAGAACCACTGCTTGGACATGTCATAAATGTTCCTAATGAGGTTATGATGAAGTGTTACTATTGTTGCTGATTTTCTGTCTAAGATGGCCACCAGGCTTTATTAATAAATTATGGGGCCAATGTCAAACTTTTGGCCTTAACCACTATTTAAGTATCTGTTATGATTTTCATCTTTTTTATATGATTTCAAATACCCAAGTAGAGTCAGATGAGCGACACAGTCTCTTGAAAGCCTCTAGTTTTTGAAGTTAAAAGTTACTTATGTATGTTTTATTCTTACCTACATGTACGACACGCCGTGACATGTTCATCTAGCTGTTATGAATAGATAATCTGGAAACAGCCTTCAACTTCCTCCCTCTTAGAATATCAAGTGGTCCTCCCATTATCTTGAGTCACTTTACTTAAAGGAATTGAATGGCGAATGACATAGCTTTTTATGGTACTGTCACATATATATAATATATTAATATTACCATTTAAATTAATATCTTGGCGTAAGAGATTTGTTAATAACGGTTATGGTTGTAATTTTGTTGATTTCGATTTCCTATAAACATAAATAATTGACAGTGATTAGTGTGTCTAAAATGTCCCGTTTGTTAATTTGGGTCTGGTTGTTTGTTTTTTTTTTTTGTTTTTTTTTGTTTTTTTTTTTTTTTGCATTTGTTTCAGAATACGATTGATCTTGGCGTGGCACATGACCATATCTTACTGCATCTGCAGTTTTTGAATATGTGTTTGATATCAACTCTGGAGTACGGCCTATGATATAATAGGTCTAAAAATACATGTATTAGGGTGTGGATGGTGTTTTGCACAAAAGAGACAATGCATGAACACAAAATATAAAGATTAGATGAAAATGGTAGAAATGTAGGACCCTTTTCCATACCCTTATGTATAAGGTCACCGTTAAGTAATGCATAGGTCAAACAATTGAAATTTCTCTCAATACTTTAAAAATTTGCAAAGCCGCGGGGCTATTAGTGATTGAGCAAATTCATTTTACGCCTGCCTATGGTCACCGACTTTATATATATATATTGACCTTTAAATGTCTTGTTGTTTTTATTTGTGCAGTTTCGTTGCTGTCCAATTGAAGCATATATCTTACATATTTTTTGACTCATAGTTACACTGAAAATTTGAATATAAACAATGATTAAATAAGAAGATGTGATATGGCTCAAGGGGGGGAATCTACGTCATCACGCAGGGTGTCGGTGATTGAAATTGGACCACCATTTTGTCGCTTCAAGGTAAGAATTTTACTTATTATGCCAGTTATATGAGGGTTATGATTATACAAAATAGTCCACCAAAGACTATATAAAGTAGGAAAATAAATGAGCCATCGCTCAATATTATTGGTTATCTCAATTTTGCAAACACTTCGATACCAGTTTTAGGAATTAGGTCAACATGCAGGATATCGGCAAATTTTTTCATAACAACATCTTGATTATCAAGAACCGCCTACTTTATCAACAAATGAACATGTCCGAATTCTTTATTGTACTCGGGGAAAATACTTGTTACTCACAAATATCCGTCATTATGGTCGAAAAACGTCTTATTTTTAAAAAATGGAAAAAGGATGTCGGCAACACATCGAATATCGAAGGATGTCGGGGACACACTATAAATATATACTATTTTTAACACATACGTTAATCAACATGTGACTAGATCTAATTTAAAACTAATGACAAGCCGCAAATCAAATTTAAACTTGTGCAGGCGGAAACGATCGCGAATACAATCTGATGTTGAACAGAGGACCAACAGGGCCATGCATACGATTGTTTGTAGATCAACTTCAAAACGACATGTTACATGAAATGGAACATGAAATAAAGGATCCCCCAAAAAATGACAAACTGCAAGAATTGATAGCACTTGCTCCTGTAGTTCTTCCGTATTCTAATGTGTGGTTGAACAACGTGTAGTTATATAAGATTGCTTTTTTAATCTGGTTTCTGGGTGGAATGCCTTTACCAGCATAGTTTCCCATGAGATCTTTTTGTACTGTAGAGACATAAAAGTTCGATTAAAAAGCCAAATTAACTACGGTATCATCTGCAAGTAAAATGTAACGAAACGCACGTCTGGCGTATAAAATTTTAAACCTGATACTTTTTGTTAGCTATTATTAGTGAATTTCTCTGTCCTATATTTTCTCCCATTTTTTTGTAATGTAATCCTGTCAGGTAACATCGTCATTTTAATGTTAAATTTATCATTGCCATTAAAGTGGAAGGTATTGCATGTCACAAAACCAGGTTCAATCCACCATTTTTTTTATCCTTAAAATGTCCTGTACCAAGTCAGAAAAATTGCCATTGTTATATAATAGCTTGTTTCTGTGTTTGTTACATTTTATGTTGTATTTCTGTTGTGTCGTTGTTTTCCTCTTATATTTGATGCGTTTCCCTAAGTTTTAGTTTGTAACCCGGATTTGTTTTTATTTCTCGATTGATGAATTTCGAACTGCGGTATACTACTGTTGCCTTTACTAAACACCCGGTAGATGTAGGGCCAAATGAAATGTCATATATATATATATATATATATAATGTCTAAAAATAGCAACAATCAACATTCAATCTATTTAAGCGTGGATCAGTTTGTGAAAATAAACTGATACAGTTACTGAATTAAAATTATATAAATGTCTAAGAATATAACTTAAACACACTAAGTAATACATTAAAAAGTTCTATTAGATGTTAAATAGAAATACGCAATATTTCGCTAAACAAATTAGCTTCATCAGGCGTGTGCATCTCTCAAGGTGAAATCGGATGCATGACAAAAAAATATTTTTGTAGCTAAATCTATACAAGAGTTGAGGAAAAGTGTAACATATTGATTGATGTTGCATAAAATATGTTTGTAGCTACAACTACATGAACTTGGAATAAAAGTTTAACACATTTATAGATGTTCGATTAATCCAATATCTCTCTCTTTTATGTCTTTCTTGTGTATCCCAATTTTGATTTTTCTCAATGATTTGAAATGTGACGTTTTCAAAATCATGTCCTGCTCTTAAAAGGTGTCTTGTAATTGGGCAGTTCCTTTGTTTTGTATAAAATGACCGATGGTTATTTAGTCGGATGTTAAATGGTGTTTCTGTTTCACCAACATATTGTATTTTGCAAGTTCCACACGTTAGAACATAAATGCAATTTTGCGTTTTGCAATTTGATGTTATGAATATGTTGTATTTTTATTTGTGACTGTGCTGACGAATTGGGTTTCGATAGTGGCGACTCTGCAGCACTTACAATTGCCCCTTCCGCATGGTGTATAACCTCCGATTGTTGATATCTCCTGTTTAGATACTTTGGATGTTATTAGAATATCTTTGAGGTTTTTGTGTCTGCGGTAAGCTATAACGGGAGGTGATGGAAAAATCTCTTTTAAGGAAGGATCATTTTCAATAAGTCGCCAGTGTTTGTGGACAATTGATGAAAGATTTGTCAGGTCAGGATGAAAGCTAACAACAAACGGGATTTTATTTGTCTGGGCCGTCTTTTCTTTGTATTCAAGTAGGTTTGTTCGGTCTTTTTCTTTTGCTTTACCGAAAGCTTCTGAAATATTTTTGTTCTTATAACCTCTTGATTTAAGTTGCTGTCTGAGTTGCCCCAAACGATGGTTTAATTTTGATTCCGATGAACAAATCCGTTTTAACCTGATAGCTTGGCTGTACGGAATGCTCCGGGAGCAGTGTTTCGGGTGGCAACTCTTTGGAGAGAGAAATTGGTGTTTATCAGTTTTTTTGGTGTGAAGGTCGGTTGTCATTACTACGTTTTTTTAAAGTTATGGTGGTGTCGAGAAACGCAATTTTCTCATTTGAAACTTCAGATGTGAACTTTATCGATTGATGAAAGTTGTTACAGAAATCGAGAAATTCTTGCAGACGTTCTGCAGTTTCGTTCCATTTGATGTCGATGTCATCAATATAACGGAGTCAAGACAAGGGTTTGTATGGTACATTCGAAAAGATGCGTTCTTCGAGACTCCCCATGAAAATGTTGGCAAAAGAAGGTGCCATTTTGGTTTCCATACTGGTACCGTCAACCTGCAAGTAGTGCTGGTCGTTGAATACAAAATTGTTGTTTTCCAGCACTAGTCGCAGCAACTGAACCAGACAGTCTGTTGGGGGATGTTTATCCTTACGATATATATATATAGTATAAAGTAAACTCATCATAGACACCAGGACTAAATTTTATATATACGCCAGACGCGCGTTTCGTCTACAAAAGACTCATCAGTGACGCTCGAATCCCAAAAAGTTTTAAAAAAGCCAAATAAAGTACGAAGTTGAAGAGCATTGAGATCCAAAATTCCTAAAAGTGTTGCCAAATACAGCTAAGGTAATCTATGCCTGAGGTAGAAAAGCCTTATTATTTTAAAAAAAGTCACAATTTTGTAAACAGTTAATTTATAAATAAAAAGACTTGGTCCAATAATTGACCCCTGTGGGACCCCTGGCTTAGGCTGAAACGAAATCTGACTTTCACCTTCTAAAACTTTTTTTTTCTCGAATATTTACAAACATTGAATCCTGAAATTGAGTGCATGAAATGGAAGCAAGCAAGGAACACTAATCCTGTTTTTTTTTTATCGTATCTTTATTATGGTTGATATATAATCAAACTTTAAGGACACTTACATTATTAATATATTAGTGTGTCCCCGACATCCTTCGATATTCGATGTGTTGCCGACATTCTTTTTCCATTTTAAAAAAAATAAGACGTTTTTCGACCATAATGACGGATATTTGTGAGTAACAATTATTTCCCGAGTGCAATAAAGAATTCGGACATGTTCATTTGTTGATAAAGTAGGCGGTTCTTGATAATCAAGATGTTGTTATGAAAAAATTTGCCGATATCCTGCATGTTGACCTAATTCCTAAAACTGGTATTGAAGTGTTTGCAAAATTGAGATAACCAATAATATTGAGCGATGGCTCATTTATTTTCCTACTTTATATAGTCTTTGGTGGACTATTTTGTATAATCATAACCCTCATATAACTGACATAATAAGTAAAATTCTTACCTTGAAGCGACAAGATGGTGGTCCTATTTCAATCGCCGACACCCTGCGTGATGACGTAGATCCCCCCCCCCCCCTTGTGGCTGCCATTGAGACAATTTTACACCAGAGAGCAAAAAACGCTAAACTTAGCAGTATCAGTCTCCGCACGACCTTTAACAATGAACAAAACTCATACTGCATGGCCAACTGTAAAAATGAATTTGACATATAAAAAAGATATAAAAACAGTTCAAAACCCTCAGTACAGGTAACTTGGAAAATCAGTGTTGGGAACTAGGTGATCATGGACTACTTGAACAGTCACCAAGGTTCATTCTAAATTGCAAGCTAATTTGATTTTCTATAATCTTTTTTTAAATTAGTGCGACTGTAATACAAATAAGAGGTTTAGCTAGCTTTAAAACCAGATTTAATGTACATGTAAGAAATGCCGATACCATGTCAGGAATAAAACAGTTGTCATCCATTCATTTGATGTGTTAGAGCTATTGATTTTGTCATTTGGTTAGGGACTTTCCGATTAGAATTTTCCTCGGTGTTCGGTAATTTTGTTATTTTACTCTATTCCGTAACTGAATTATTTTTATTAGCCATTGTGTAGATGTTTTCTCATACAAATTGATATTTAATGTACGGAGTCTCTTCATATACCTGTAGACATTTTATATGCCCTGTACAGAAAATTTGTTTTAAGATTGTACAAGTATATCGTTTATGAATAGAATGCTTCATTTTGTAAATTTATTTGGGGTGTAAAAGCGTTGATCGAAGTATATTTTGTATGAAGTTCAGAAGAAATTTCGAAAAAAAAAGGCATTCAATTGAATACTTATAATTATATTTTTTAGCTAGGATCATGAAACACGATTTCTATCAAGTGTTTCTTTTATTTACCAGTGTGTTTTATTGTGGATGCTCGCGTCATCATGAATGCTACATTTCATTTTGATATGAATGTTTAATTCATGATACTGCTAGATTGCTGTTAGCCAATCAAAATAAAGTATTATAATGAAACATACATGTAATGGATCTATTTTATTACCAGACAAGTATTTCATGATTATTTGATAATCTAAGACTGTATTTTTGATAATTTGATTATCTTGTTTAAATTTTTTTTTTATGATCTTTGTTTCTATTGCCAAGTTGGAGTTTTAATGATTTCAGATATTATATGGTAGAAAGTTTAAACAATATCACTTTTTTAATTTTCATTTTAAAAGAAGAACTGAATGAGCCACGAAATCAATAATATCGTGTAAAATGTAAATTGTTCAATTTGTATTTGGTATCTATCATATTCTTATGCTTTACTTATGTTCATACAATGCTGTTTACTGATTTCGGAATAATAAGCGATCGGCAACATTCAAATTACACTATTATTGTAATTGATTTGTTCTGTATTTGGTGAACATTTAATTTATGGATCATTATTATTTAATCAGTAGCATTGACTGAGGGTCTGGATGGAAGGGGAGGGGTCTGTTAAACATTTAATTTTCACATCTATTCTAATTTTTTCTCTATTCTTCAAAAAATTTACCCCTTTTTTCTCTAATCTTCAAAATTCATAAATGCAGCCTGATTCCATTGAAACTTAAATAAGAAATAAGATAAAACGTCTGTTTGTGTAACAAAGCAAATGTTTGCGTTATATCGTAAATTCATGCATTACAACGCAACGCAAACATAGGAAGAAAACATACAAATAAATGTGCGTTTCCGTATGTTAGTCAAATTCAAAAGTTAGAACATTTGTTTTCCGTCGATCTTTATTGAAATTACAAAGAACATACATTTCTATTTCCGTTTACAAGTTATACCTTATATACAAATACTATTAAGAAGAGATGTAAAATCATTGGCAATTTTTGTGACCCTTTTATGCAGAAAAATGGGTTTTTTTTCGGTTTACGATCATAGGACTGTTAAAAGAGGAGCTATATGTAGATAGGACCTTTAAAAAAATTATGAATGTAAAACTATTAATAAATCTTCTGAATAGAGTAATACATAAACTACACATATTTGTGATACAGAATTTACTCAAAATTGTCCAAAATCTGCTCTTCGGGTCTAGGCAGAAACAAACTTCTGTATTACTTTAATTGTCAATATTCACACTGAAATCCCGATGAATATGCAGTAATGCTAGTAACTGTCGTTCATTGTTGATCGTACATTTTTTTTCAACATACTTAGTACACTGATAGATCTCCATGGTAGCACTCGCGAGATGTTATGAACCAGCGTACGTGTTCGGCATCGAGCGACCTCCCAATTGAATTCATCCAAATCACATGCCAGGTCAGTTTCGTATGTCTCAGATAATGTTGAGATTTGTTCGTTTGTTATGTTTCTTACAACACGATGGAGCAGATACAGCGCAAAGAAGCGACTCCACTCTCCAGTTCCCTTATCATATCATATGGTCTATGAACGCAAAAAATAATGAGACTTTCCAATACTGTTTTGGCGTGTTTGCAGGGTGATTGGTTCTGGTAGTCTGTCGACCACATCGCCTCGGCATATTTTCAACGATATCGATGGGTTCTGATAATTCTAACGCCGATTGGTACATCTCATTCCAAACTGATGAACCGTGTACTGTAATATGTGCTCCAAAAACTACATGTCTTAGACTGAGTATTACAAATTCAAATCTAGTAAAAGATACAAGTTACTGTCCGATTTTTTCCTAATCTCCAACGAAACTTTTATTTTGAAACCAAATGCCGTTATTTAATGATATTTCATCAATTAAAAAAGTGACAACATAAGTGTTAAACTTTCCTTTAACATTCAATCTATAAATTTTTATTTGCCATTTTTTTTTTGCATGCCGAATTTTTTTGCATGCCGAATCGATATGCACGCAACTGCGTGTTAGCGTATAGGTAGCTACGCGCCTGTGACAGAAATATTGCAATAAGCTCACAAGTGACATATTCTTAGGCAGTTTTAAACTTTTTTTTAATTCCCATTTCAGGTATTGCAAATGAGGTTTTATTAGAATTTGGATCTTTAGATCCGTCCGTATATATTTTTAAAAACTGGCGGTACTGCGTATCAATCATGAAGTTACTTTCACTTCGAATTAAGTGTGGATTATCCTTTTTCGAGATGAGATTTTAGAGTTGTGTACATACACTGGGTTTCGTCAAATGCCAAGAGGGTGTTGGGAAGTATTTATATTTATATATTTGGTTAATATCTACATCATGTTGATTAATCATATCTTTTGAAACAATAACATATGGTTTTTTATTCTGTTTTATTACCCTGGAGTAGCAAAGAAAAGCTGACTTTTTTGCTAAACTTTCCTTGGTTGGATGGTTGTCCTCATGACTAGGTATGTTTAAAAACGATTTTGTAATAAGGCACTGACTATGTTCTTCGTAGGGTGGGTCACCCATTTCTTCTTGCAGTCCACTTGTGGCTACATTTTTTTTTATATGTACCGGTACAAATTCGAAGTGCTTGACTTTGCACCCGGTCCAGTATTTTCTTTACGGAATGGGAGGCGGAATTATATACTTCACATCCGTAGTCTATTTTAGATCTTATAAATGCAATATATATGTTACTAGGAGAATGGCTGTTTGCTTCCCACTTAGTACCTGTTAGAAGTTTCTTGCAATTTAAGACTTTACTGCATTTTGCCTCTATATATTGTATATGTTTTAACCAAGTCAATTTACTATCGATATAATTATATACATCATTAATTTTAAATTGATAGCACAAAAAATTGTTTGTGCACATTATAATTATATTGAGTGCACCACATATATATATTAAGCGTAGACTATATATTTTCTCTGCATAGGTCTTTGAAAAAGCTCCTTACATTTTGAAGTATTAATTCGATTTGATTGGTTTGCCAAATATTTTTTTTATAAATATTGTATTTATTTTGTGTAATAGATTAAATGTATACGTGAAGTGTATTTCTACTCTTTTTTTGTTTGTTTATATGACTTTTAGATAGAGTTATTTTATTTAAATTGACCGTTATTTTTTCTGTTTGAATTGTTTTATACGAGTTATTTGACGCTCTTTATCTTGCTGTTTAGTGTGAACAGAGGCTCCGTGTTGAATGCCGTCTTTTTTACCTATAGAAATGTTTTCTTTTTACACATTGTGACTTAGATGGATAGTTGTCTCATTGGAACCCCATCCCACATTTTCCTATTTCTATGGTGTTTTTGTTTACACTTATCCGTTATGTGCTGGTGAATTTTTTGAAGAGTATAAACTCTTCCTTTATTTAGAATGTTCAATTTGATACCATAATTAATGGAATAAGTCTAAAATCACCTAATACTGTTTTTATTTTTCACAGTAATTCTTTATGATTTAGCACCCCTTTAGTCTTCTTTTCTTTATTATATGTTTTGCTCATTTTTTACTATTCTGTATATTTGGTAATTTTTGTCTATTCTGTAAACCCCATCCAGACCATTTTTACCTGATACAGGACGAACAGAATAACTAGCAGCAGAACGGAAAATCAGTGCACTAGACAATATATGATAGGGCATTAAAACGAACCACACTGATTTACCGGTTCCTCTCAGATATAACTGATATTAATTTCCACATAAATTTTATCAAACTCCAATGAGACTATTATTGTAAGTGCAAGAGCGCTTGCGATTATTAGATTTAAACTTTAATTATATGAGGGCGTTAGCCTCGAATATATGAAACGGCTACATCTGATTTATATAGGAGTAATAAACAAATATTTTATATTACCTTTTGTTCTGAAATGAGCAATAAGTCTTTACAAAACAGGAATGGTGTCATTATCGCAAATTTTCCAGATGCAGTAACATTTTCAGATGATATTTGATTGTTATTTATTTGGAATGAAGTCTATTTTGTCTCTCATCAAACTTTTAAATTTATACCTTATCACTGCTTTAGTAATGCTGTATTATGTCTTTTTCCTGGTTTATTTGCTTTAAAATCGTAACCTTTTTTGCTGATAAATGATAACACTTCGTTGTAAATATGTATTTAGATACACCTGGAGGTTGTTAGTCCGAATTGATATATCTAATTTGCACCAAGATATTATTAGCAATGCAGCATTATTGATTTCAAAAATTAAGGATGGGGATCTTTCAGAGTATCTGGTTTTCATTTTTGACGAGAATGTCCCACTTTTAAATTTTACGGAGAGATACACAAAAATGCAAAATTCTGACCTACTTGCATTTTTGTGCAATTGTGGTATACCACTGTTCAAAAGTCGTTTATCGATTGAGAGAAAACAAATCCGGGCAACAAACTAAAAGCGAGGAAAACCACACAAACTATTAGATAAAAAACCGACGGAACAGCAGAAACACTGGAATGCAAAAAACAAACAGACTTTATCTGAAAAAAGATGGGTTGAACCTGGTTGTATGGCTAACCAAACCTCATGCTTATATGGCAATAATGTTAAATTAAACAAACGCAAGATCAACTCTGCACAGAGAAACGCATGTATACCGCAGAATAACAACTGCCATCTTCCTTTAACAACAACACAGTACACACAAGCAGTGACGTATTTTTGTAATGTATATATAATTTTGAAATTCATACAATTATATGAAACGAGATCCAAAAAATTATAACTATTTTCACACTTTTCAAATAATTATCATGATTATGACGGTCTTGAAAGGCTTTTCTAGATTAATGCTATAACGACGTAATAAGTATTTTGACTAACACAACACTTTATCCACGGAAAATGAAAATAAACTCAACTGAACTGGCACATAATTTGTTTAAAATTAGTTATAGTATTGTAAGTATTTATAAGAACACCCATGGAACTCTGATAATATGATTTTGAGTAAAGATTTTTTTTTTATTTTGATTATTGCTATTGTGTAATATATATTTGCACCTTCGACTTTAAAGTCAAGTATACCTTTTATCTGAGTATACATTTCTATGTGGGCATAGGAATTTGAAGATACTTTCGAGAGATACAATATATTTGACATTTTATACAAATACGAATTGATCGGACTGCGAATATTTATTGAATTTATCATCGAGCGTTTAAAAGGTGCCTTGCACTTATCTCTTTTAGTTGTCCTATTCGATGTCAACCGTCTATTCCAACAAAAAATACCACATTGATAAATATAAATTGTTTAAATATTTATCGTCCTAAAATTTATTGCAATATCTTATACTGGATATAAGAAAACAAATGTAGTATTTTAAGCCGTTTTCAGAGAGATTTCATTATTTATTTGCAAGCCATCAGATGTTCATTAGGTTCATTTACAATATTTCCCATTCCAAAAATCTCCAATCATTTCAATTGAAAACATATATAATAAATCTTCCAATAAAATACTGTTTTGGAATTATACACTGTCTTTCATAGCGATATCAACTTTCGCTAAATATTTTATATATGATGTTGATATTTATATTAGATGAGAAGAGAAATATTACATAATTCTACAAGAATTTAGCTTAATGAGTAGAAGATGGCTTTTGGTCAAAGATTTTTCCTCTTGAGCATTGTTGCTTTGAAGACTTTAGGTAAGACTAACAAAAGATAACTCATCATATTGCTTAAAGCATAGATGCTTTATGTACATGTCTTAGATTTGGTAAGACGTAATTCAACAGGATATAAATACATATAGTACGGATTACAAATGTGTCGAGGTTTGTGATTGGATAACAACACAGAGACGTCAGTATATATTCAGGAAACAGCCGGGGTATATACGACGTTTTTATCCCCAATTGGAACCTCAAAAACGTCATCATAACACCCGGTTACTATGTGACATAGTCATGAGCTATCAGAATGTTAGAGGCTCATAGAGGGAAAATAATGACGTGCTTCAGTTAATAATACATTTTTGATCACGCAATTTACACTTTTAATACTTTAATTTAATGTTAAAAGTGTTATTATAAATTATTACATACATGGTAAAATTATGTTCACAGTAAATTAGAAATATCATCACGTATGCCGAACATATCAGGTTGGGTTTTTCAATATATATGTGTTGTCAACAAATACCTGCACTGGAAAATAACATTAAGTCAGGGGTAATCCGACTTAATGTTATTTTCGGCTCAGGGGCTATAAACTCTAAGGCGGGAATGTCACAGTATATATCCTGTCTGAGACCTGAATAACATATAACATGTACATTCTATTGTGTTTAGTTATTTTGAATAAAACAGACTTTTCATTTTTTCCGTCTCAGGTTTTTTGGACAACGATATTTATTAAAAAAAAAATCCACTCTTCCGTTTTTTCTGTTAAAATGAAATTGTCGTTCTCTTAAGAGAAAACGGGATTTTTTGTGATAAAAAATGTCCCGTTAATAATTTGAACCTAAAATAAAGATTTAAGATGCCTGATTTCAAATTGGTCTTTAATTTAAAGCTGTCATTTTTTCCCATTTTTTTATTTACACAGTATAATCGTTTTTCTGAGAAATATATGAAATCATTGTATATCAATTTCTTTTCTCTCACTGCAATCAACGACAATTAGTTATATCTTTACAACTGAGTACTTGCTAGGAATATTTGTGGCGTCATTCTGATTTGATTGTGAGAGTAGTCTTATTATAAACACTTCTGTTACTAACCTGATTAACGTTTCCTCTTATTTAAATTGAATTGAAAAAGTATGCCATAGCAAATTAATTTTTAAAAGGTAAACGAGATTTTAGTTCTTTCCCGCAAAGTAGAAAGGGATTAATATAAGTTGCAATAAGTTGTTTCCTAATCCACTATAAATAAATATGTGTTAACTAATTGAAATTTTAGTTCTTTCCCTGTTGCTTTCAATGTTTGTTTTAATGCTTGGTGCACTGTTTGTCTTTTCGTCGTTTTTTTCTTTTCTTGTCTTTTTTTTTTTAAGCACCTTAGGACAAATATTTTATCCTCTCTTTTTTATTTTATACATTTTCCTGTCTAACTCTGCATGAACTGGATTGGTTTATATTTATCATTTTATAGGACTGGTAATTGAAAATACATTTACAACACCAAACATTGGAACAAAGGATTTTTTTCACGTCGTCGATTTTTGGCAGTATGTTGTTGATGTCAACAAATATGGTCTTGATTTAAGTGGAATTACGACGCTAACATTTGAGGTGAAAGCGTGTGGAGAGGCTTCAATTGTCATGTCAAATTCAGAAGTTGGAGACCCCAAAAAGCCCATGTATAATTTTATCATTGGTGGCGAGAATAATACAAAATCAGCTATTAGAAGACGCTTGGATAATTCCCTTACTGGGACGAGCCAGCGAATGATCCTTTTCCCAACTTCTGATGTTTGTAAATGTGATGAGTACCGACCATTTTGAATCAGTGCCATAAACGGAGAACTAAGGATAGGAAAAGGACGTATCGTTGGTATGGATGCTATAGCTGGGTTTAACTACCCTCATTTTACAGTAAGAGGCATAGGAATATACACAAATCAGGAATATATAGGAGAATGGAAGGTACAGATAGAAGGTAAAATTGTTTCATTTTATTAATTTCTCAATCGCTTCAGTACAAAAGTTATTGTTTATCATATTTCAAATCCAAAAAAAATTTAGAAAAGAATTTGTAATTTTTGTTCTTTGAAGAATGCAATTGAGATCGAAATTGATTTTCTGACGGACTGTCCAGCATTCAAACAACAGCGACAAGTAGTGTTATATTCTTTTTTTAAATATACGTAATAAGTTCAAAATTCAAAATACAGTAAAATCGGTTTATTTGGCTTCTGTCTTGTGACCCTGGAAAAATATGCAATATTGTGGCTTTAAATAATTTATAATAACTGCTATAATTAAATCCATATTATTGCATTTTATTTTATCTAGGGTACCCGCATCATAGATTCACGTTTAGCTCCTTTCATCTACCGAATAAGTGCTTATCATTATAAAGACTTACAGTTTATAGAAAAAGTAAAATTAGAAAAACACAGAACTCCAAGGAACATTCTAAAAGCAATTATCAGCAAAAGTGCTATTTGAATGTTCGTTGTATGTTGTCCACACAATACTTAAATATAGTTCGAAATTACTTAAAATATTCTTTCATTTTTTTTCCATGAGTGATTTCATCTCATTGATTAGTTAGCAATTTTGAATATCGAACCAACTACTAAATCAATTACAACAATTGCTTACACCCACTTCAATAGAACTTCGGTGGACAGATGTCTCATTGGCTTTCATACCACATCTTCTTATTTTATATTGCTAGCGGACGGTTGAACATAAAATTTTAAAATAACAAACAGGCCGCTAAAAAGTGTCAAAACCAATAACACGATAACATGCAAAACTTCACTCGTCTTATGGAAAAATAGAAAAATATCAACAGTAAAAAAATGCCGGTGACGTTACTGATTTAAAAGTAATTCCTAAACATTAATCGTACAATTTAAAAAACATATTTGCTTAACTGTGTTATGGTACCTTTAATAACTATTATTAGCACTGTACTACTGTTGCCTTTATTTATTATATTCATTATTAATATAAAAAAAAAATAAACAAAACCAAAAACCAAAAATCGACATTACGCTTTGAATAGTGGTTGTTCGTTTCTATTCATTTTTTAACAAGACTGCATTCGACAGTTAGATCATTCATTTGATCATTACGAACTTAAATATCCGATCATGTATTTGAATATGTTTTTTTTTCAGTTTTGAACAAACTATTTGATGGTAATTTCCTCCAATGTTCAACAAACTATAAAGTAGTCCTGGACATTTTACTCTCAAAGAAAACATCATTGTTGCAATGTGCTATCATGTGTGATATGCTACCCTCATGCATTGGACATAATTACCATTACCAAAGGTAGGTTTTGTTTATTTTTATTGTCATTCTTCCAAATTATTTCAACAACTAAAAAAAAGGATACTGGTATTAAGTACTTCAGATATTTCGCATACAATACCAAAATTCTAAACAGAAATGAAATAAGACATATTTCATTCCTTTGAAGAGAGCGGAGTGCTAGACCCGACAGAAAACGGGGTATAGGATTTTTAGATACATTATACACGATTTGAAATTCCTATTAATATTGTAAATAGGAGGTAGCACTGTGGATTTATTTATTTTCTTGGGTACCAATTTTCGTGTATTGAGGAAAACTTGCATTTTCGTAGATATTTGATTTCGTGGGATAAGAAAAGTCTGCATATAATCATGCAGCAAATTTGTGATGTGTTGAACATTTAAATTCGTGGTTACCTTGTACCCATGAAATCAATGAAAATTGGTATCCAACGAATAAAAATGAATCCAGAGTATATAGATTACAATTTGTTCTACTGCTGTTACTTTTATACTATTGTTACATTTAAGGTGGTACCTAACACTACAGGTAGATAACTCTGTAAAGTCAGCTAAACGTTTTAATTACGTTGTGTTGTAAAAGGAATATTAAGCTTTTCAATGATCAAAATTGGTGTTTGTCAAGCTGCTATATAACCAGTGTAATTTTTCTGACAAAACAGTTGGTTCAAAATTTTTGAAATTTTTATATTTTCCTTAAAGGGTCAAAGTAAATACTTTGACAAAATTTTATGAAAATTAAACGAGCCAAATAAATTTTAGTGAAAGTGTTGGGTACCACCTTAATTAGCCAATTTATTGTGGATTCTTCATTAATCGTCAGGCACTTTTTTTTTATAGTTTTAGCTGAATGACTAAATGTTACATCAACATACACATATGCGACGAACTTAAAAAAACGCATTACACATTTATACGGAGCCCAGTTTACGTGATTGTTCCTAAATTACTACTATTCATGCCTAGAAAAATTCATACCTTAACTACCGAAGGTTATTCAACATAACGGATTATTGAAGTCGCAGAAACTTCTTAAATTACCATTTGGAAACTAAAAAAAAATTCTTGGTGAAACAATTCTCTCAATACATACCCACACTTAAATCAGTAAACAATTACAAATATTGCATTTTCATATTGCCGAGACTGTGTTATGAAAATGTAGATCAGGCCATCATAATACTGTACGTAGGAATACGTGAACGTGCTATTGATATTAAAATTTCACGTCACAAACTCGAAACAACAATGGTACAGCAGACATAATTCATTGATAACTACTCAGGACTAGATCAATACGGGATGACAACGTCACGCCATTTTTTTTTATTACGCAACGTAACTTGCGAGACATCGATAAGGCCACAACGTCAGCTGATAAATAAGTCGTCGAATGTTATAGCTGACAGATTAACGCTATAAATGTTTCCCTTATACTTAAATACTAATTAAAGAATCTCTTGCAGCAAAAAATATTTTAAGTCCTAAGGTTTAAAGTGCATAATTGACAAAAAATGCCGTAATGGATATGGCAAATCAGAAGGTACAAATCAGAACTCTAAGCATGCCCAACAGAACGGTTTCATCTTGCTATCAATCATTTGGGCGTCGGTAAGAGGAAGTCACTACTATCCGTAAGTTAGGGAAAAACCAGGGTTTCAGTGCATACCACATGAGTTGAACATAAAAGATGATATAATCAATTCAAGTTTCAAAATTTAGTTTACAATGAAGTAAAGCATGACATTTATATTTAAGCATTTAATTTACAAGTATTGCATATTGGAAAATGAGAACTAAAAAGAATAAGATAGTGTTGCATTTGTCATGGTCGTCAATATATATATATAACAGTTTCCATGTAGAATTTGTGAAAACTACAGAATGAAATAGCCACGAGAACACATTTTTTCTAAATCTCTTGGAAATTGGTACCATCCAAAATAAATTAAAAAAAATATAATTGATTGAGAAACGTGACTTTTTTCACATATCGCCACTGTCTTCCAGGAGGGTCTGAATAGGGTTAACAAATAGGACGAAAATATGGTGAAAAATAACAGATTGAGGTTAATGAAATGCTAAATATAACGAATGAAGAAAAATGGGCAAACATTATAGTAGTTATAAAGTAAAGAGAAACATAGGCAAGCATAAACAAAAGTATTAAACAATAGAGAAAAAATTAACAAAAGTGAACATATACAAAATAGAGAAAAATGACATATAATTAATTAATACAGAACAGAAGTACCCCTTGCCCCAACAAGACCGTCATAGTTCAAATTGACTTTATTATATTAGTCCTTTATATTCTAACCAAACAAACACCAGTAGAAATATATCTCTTTAATGTAAACACCCTTTACACATGTATCTACTTAACAAAAAGTCTGAATTTCAAAAAAAAATAGGAAGACACATTTTTTGAATATTGTCGAAAAATCACGTTGAAATTCTTTCAGTCGTGGACGTAACGATTATGAAATAAGATAGTTTAAAGAAAGATTCAAAAACTATAAAAATATCTATAACTCAAATTATTTGTGATTTAATTTATTAGTTTCAGTTGCGAACAACTAGCATTCAGTCCTGGACATGGTATTATAACAGAGATTCCAAAGAAACAAGAAGACGGTTGGGAATTTTATACAAAATGTTACAAATACAATCGTGCATGTCTTTGGTGTTACTTCTGATGGTGTTTATCTTCATCTCTGAGTTTGGTGTTACTTCTGATGGTTTTCGTCTTCCTCTCTGAGTTTGGTGTTACTTCTGATGGTTTTCGTCTTCCTCTCTGAGTTTGGTGTTACTTCTGATGGTGTTCGTCTTCATTTCTGAGTTTGATGATACTTCTGATGGTGTTCGTCTTCATCTCTGAGTTTGGTGTTACTTCTGATGGTTTTCATCTTCATCTCTGAGTTTGGTATTACTTCTGATGGTTTTCGTCTTCCTCTCTGAGTTTGGTGTTACTTCTGATGGTTTTCGTCTTCCTCTCTGAGTTTGGTGTTACTTCTGATGGTCTTCGTCTCCATCTCTGAGTTTGATGTTACTTCTGATGGTGTTCGTCTTCATCTCTGAGTTTGGTGTTACTTCTGATGGTTTTCATCTTCATCTCTTAGTTTGATGTTACTTCTGATGGTTTTCATTTTCATCTCTGAGTTTGGTGTTACTTCTGATGGTTTTCATCTTCATCTCTGAGTTTGGTGTTACTTCTGATGGTTTTCATCTTCATCTCTGAGTTTGGTGTTACTTCTGATGGTTTTCATCTTCATCTCTGAGTTTGGTGTTACTTCTGATGGTTTTCGTCTTCCTCTCTGAGTTTGGTGTTACTTCTGATGGTCTTCGTCTTCATCTCTGAGTTTGATGTTACTTCTGATGGTGTTCGTCTTCATCTCTGAGTTTGGTGTTACTTCTGATGGTTTTCATCTTCATCTCTTAGTTTGATGTTACTTCTGATGGTTTTCATTTTCATCTCTGAGTTTGGTGTTACTTCTGATGGTTTTCATCTTCATCTCTGAGTTTGGTGTTACTTTTGATGGTTTTCATCTTCCTCTCTGAGTTTGGTGTTACTTCTGATGGTGTTCGTCTTCATCTCTGAGTTTGATGTTACTTCTGATGGTTTTCGTCTTCCTCTCTGAGTTTGGTGTTACTTCTGATGGTGTTCGTCTTCATCTCTGAGTTTGGTGTTACTTCTGATGGTTTTCATCTTCATCTCTTAGTTTGATGTTACTTCTGATGGTTTTCATTTTCATCTCTGAGTTTGGTGTTACTTCTGATGGTTTTCATCTTCATCTCTGAGTTTGGTGTTACTTTTGATGGTTTTCATCTTCCTCTCTGAGTTTGGTGTTACTTCTGATGGTGTTCGTCTTCATCTCTGA
Source organism: Mytilus edulis (assembly GCF_963676685.1). Taxonomy (NCBI): domain Eukaryota; kingdom Metazoa; phylum Mollusca; class Bivalvia; order Mytilida; family Mytilidae; genus Mytilus; species Mytilus edulis. Next base: position 39,275,460 of record NC_092347.1, read on the forward strand.
GTTTGATGTTACTTCTGATGGTTTTCGTCTTCCTCTCTGAGTTTGGTGTTACTTCTGATAGTGTTCGTCTTCATCTCTGAGTTTGGTGTTACTTCTGATGGTTTTCATCTTCATCTCTGAGCTTTGTGTTACTTCTGATGGTTTTCATCTTCATCTCTTAGATAAATGTTACTTCTGATGGTGTTCGTCTTCATCTCTTTTTGTTGGTGTTTGGTGTTACTTCTAGTGAATGGGTATTTGTTTATATGATTAGGTGTAACTTCACTCGACTTGGTGTCACTTCTAAATGATAAATGTTACTTCTGACAGGTTGGTTCTTCCTTTTCGAGACTGAGTGTCAGTAGGTATGGTATTAATTGTGGATGATGAATGTTACTTCTAACGGGCTGTTGCTACTTCTTGAGACTGAGTGTCAGTCGACATGGTTTTACTTCTGGATTCTGAATGTAGCTTCTATCTTCAAGACTGAGTGTCGGTCAAAATTGTGTTACCTCTGGACAATGGATATATTTTTACGAGTTTATGCTACTGCTGGAGACCGAACTTACTTCTTTTTTTATGAATAAATGATACTTCTGGTCGTCTGGTGTTATTTTGTCGATTCAATCATTGAAGTTACATACTTCCAGGGTTGAAGAGTGTCAAAGAAAAAGTTCAGTAAACAGTGCGATTCTATTCACATCTAGATGGGTGTTTAATAATATAGACATACTTTTCCACATCTAGGTATTTATTAGATAAAAAGACAGGTATAACTTACATCACATATAAATAAGAAGATGTGATGTAAGTGCCAATGAGAAAACCCTCCATCCAAGTCACAATGTATTAAAAGTCAATGATTATAGAATACATGTAAACCTGTATGGCTTTCAACACGGAGCCTTGTCACGAAATAAAAAGCAAGGTATAGAGGAGCACATAATGACTATAGAAAAACAATTTAAACAGCAACACCAACGGTTTAAACTATATAAAACACGAGAAATGAGACACACATATGCACCGCACTTACAAACTAAAATCCCTGAACAACAGGCTCCTGACATAGGATAGATGCATAAAAATGCATCGGGTTTTAACTTTTTAACCGTCCCAATCCTTACTTTGGAAATTAGTGTAACATTAATTTGGTCAAAATAATTAAGCAAAAACAGGCAAACATACACTGAACGAATAAGTTTGATCTTTGTGACAATATAACTACAATATTAAAACATAGAAACTGCAGTTATGAATAAAAATGGGAATACAATGGTGTACGCTTGTGCGCAGCTTTAACAAATAAGTTGAATCAGCTAGCAAAGTTGCGGCAAGGCATAAGCATGAAGTTTGGTATGTAGGAAATAAATCGCTGGAAATTGATTTAATGATGTTCGCTTGTCATGCTTTTGGAAGTTTGTCAGATTTTCGGGAACATTTCATTTTATCTTTTTGAATGCCTTAACAATTTTAGCCCATTTTCCTTTTTATAAATCTTGTAGATGCATCATTATAATTCATCTGAAAAAGTCTTAAAATTCTTTGTTATTTTCTAATAGTTTTTGACAACATAAACTTATTAATGATAAAGTCAAGAGAGACCATTTCCCACAAAAATTTCAATGGCTAATTCTCGAAAACAAGCCCATTGCCCCATATATTTTTTGGGGTTTTATTTTTTGTTCATTTATTAATCAATAAATACTTGTGTTATGAAAAGTTTTTTATTTTGAAACTGAGTAGCGAACTTCCTTAATGTAAGTCGAATTTACTTACTAAGTCGACAGGACATATTATTTTAGAGTATATTTCATGGCGAATAAACTCTTTATAGATACCAGGATTTTTGAAATTTTATATTTACGCCACACGCGAGTTTCGTCTACAAAAGACTCATCAGTGAGACTCGAATAAAAAAAATGTTAAAAAGACCAAACAAAGTACGAAGGTAGAAAAGCCTTAGTATTTCAAAAATTCTATGTTTTGTTAACAGTAAATTTATAATTATGAACATATCAATGTTAACTCAAGTCAACACAAAAGTGCTGCTACTGGGTTCGTGATACCCTCGGGAATAAAACTTCACCAACCGTGGCATCGACCCAGTGGTTATGTTGTTATGTTAGTCATTGCAAAGGTTTTTCAACAGATTCCATATTTCTTTCAGATCTTTTGGCAGCACTACCGTCTGCAAAACTCAAACGTTTTTCAAATGTTTCTGAATTAATCCGTGCTCAGTACAATGAGCAATTTTATTCAGAGCATCCAGTTTTTTATATTTACGTTACGACATGTTAAATCCGTACTTTCAATCTTCGGATTTAGTATGTTTTTACATTCATATTTGTACATATGTCCAGCACTAAGTGATTGTGCACTATAAAACGGAATTTCCTTTTCGAAAACTATACAATCTAAGACGCTGTAATAATATTCTTTGTATTTTTTAACACAGACATATCGTATGGATCAACTCATTTGTGATAGTGTCTAAAAAATTACGGATTGTCTTTCCTCATCACTGGGATATGTTAACACCATACAATGGGGAAGAGGGTATGTTACAGCTGAAAATGGGAAATTGATAATTGGGAATTAGAAATCGTCCTGTTTGTCATATATTTTAGTGTGAAGTCGTCCATCTGTGTCAATATTGAGGAAAAAATATCAAGATATGTATCAGTCTTCCTTGTATCAGTTGTATCATTAATTTCCAGTTCACTGGGATATATGAGATGCAAGTATTGGCTGAAATATGGGTTATTCAGTGACATCATCAATATATCTGAAAGTAAAATTAAAGAATTTCGCAAGGTGTTTTTTATGCCCAATTTATGGGCATTCTGTTTTCCGGTCTTTGCGTCCGTCCGACCGTCCGTTCGTTTGTTCGACCGTTCATTCGTCCGTTCATCCGTCTGTTCCGTTTCAGGTTAAAGTTTTTGGTCAAGGTAGTTTTTAATGATGGTGAAAACCAATCAACTTGAAACTTGTTGCAAAATTGCAGAGATTGTGAGATTGTGATCTAAGATTAAGCAGTAGATCTTTAGAATTTTTGAGAATCCACATCTGGTTAACACCATTTGAAGAATGTCTCTGATCACAATATTTTTGAAGGCCATCTTTTTTTGTAGAAAGAATATTAGTCAGTTCTTTACAAAAATGTTTAGAATAGTTCGTTCGTATATTGTACTGCGCATGCTATACCACTGTTAAGGGGGATGGTTGGGATCCTGCTAACATGTTTAAACCCGCCACATGTATGATTGTGCCTGTCCCAAGTCAAGAGCTTGTAATTCAGTGGTTGTCGTTTGTTTATGTGTTACATAACTGTTTTCGCTCAATTTTTTTTATATATAAATGAGACCGTTAGTTTTCTCGTTTGAATTATTTACATTGTCATTTCGGGGCCTTTTATAGCTGACTATGCGGTATGGGATTTGTTCATTGTTGAAGGCCATACATTGACCTATAGTTGTTAATTTCTGTGTCATTTTGGTCTCTTGTGGAGAGTTGTTTCATTGGCAATCATACCACATCTTCTGTTCTATAATTAGTCGAATATGTTGATGATCCAGCTATGTATCGTTCTTTATATTGAGTTTAGGAAGTCTGTAAATATGTATTAAGTTACACCTGGAGGGCATTAGTCCGAATGAATGTATCTAATTTGCACAATTAGATATTATTGTCAAAGCAGCATGATTGTTTTCAATGATTTAGGGGGGATCTTTCAGCGAATCTGGTTTTAATTTTCGATTATAATTTACCACTTTTATAATTAACGGATAAATACACAAAAGTGCTACATTCTGACATACTTGCGTTTTTGTGCAATCGTCAGGCTTTGAAAAGATGGGTATATTATAAAGGCAGCAGTACTAAACCACTGTTCAAAAGACATTAACCGTTTGTGAGAAAACAAATCCGAGCCACTTACTAAAACGAGGACAACACACCAATTAAAAGATAAAAAACAATGGACCAACATGAACACCAAAACGCAACAAAAAAAATAACAAAATTGGGTTTACCTGAAAAAATGGCGGGTTGAACTGGTGTTATAGCTAGCCCAGCCTCATGATTATATGGCAATTTTAACGCAAGATCAAACCAGCAAAGAGAAACGCATGTAGACTGTAGAATAACAACGAACAACTCCTTTTAACAACAACACAGTATATCACAAGCAGTGACGTATTTTCATGGTTCACATATAATTTTGAAATTCATATTGTTATATGAAACAAGATCCACAAAATTTTACAAATATTTTCATACTATTAGTCCAAATAAATATCATGATTACGACTGTTTAAAGAGGCTATTTAAGATTAATGCTATAATGACGTCATAAGTATTTGGACTAACACAATACTTTATTCACGGAAAATAAAATAATAAACTCATCATAGATACCAGGATTGAAATTTTACATTTACGGCTGACGTGCGTTTCGTCTTCTAAAGACTCATCAGTAATGCTCGAAGTCAAAACAATGTTACAAAGGCCAAATAAATTACGAAGTTCAAGAGCACTGAGGACCAAAAGTTCCTAAAAGTTTTGCCAAATACAGCTAAGGTAATCTATTCTTGAGGTAAAAAGTAAAATCACAAAAATACTGAACTTAGAGGAAGATCAATTGGGAAAGTCCATAATCACATGGCAAAATCAAATAACAAAACGCATCAAAAACGAATGGACAAAAACTGTCATATTCCTGACTTGGTACAGGCATTTTCAAATGTAGAAAATGATGGATTAAACCTGGTTCTATAGCGCTAACCCTCTCACTTTAATGAAAGTCTCATCAATTTATTTTAAAACACCTTAGTTTTTCGAAAATTACCTCAACTAAACTGACAAATTACCTGTTTAGAATTAGCTCAGTGTTGTAAGTTTTTATTAGAATACACATGGAACTCTGATAATATGAATTTAATTAAAAAATAATTACGTTTATTTGAATTATCGCTAGTGTGTACTATATCAAGGATGGAATTGGCTATACACCTTCGACTTTAAAGTCAAATATACATTTATATGAATATACATTTATTTGTGGGAAAAGTAATTTGACGATACATTCAAGGGAGACAGTCAAGACTGTAAACATTATTGAATTAATCATCCAGCGTTCATACAGTACCTTATCTCTTTCAGTTGTCATATTCGATGTCAACCCTCTGTTCCAACAAAAAATACTAAAGTGATAAACTGTTTAAATATTTATCGTCTTAAAATTCATTCCATTATTTTATACTGCATATAAGAAAACAACTGCCAGTATTTTTAGCAGTTTTCATAAAGATTTTATAATTTTTTGCAAGCCATCAGATCTTGGGTTAATTTACTATATTTCCCATTCCGAAAATCTCCGATCATTTCAAATGAAAAATTATACGACACCCATGTTCTTAATTTTCCCAATAAAATGTTGTCATGGAATTATACATGGTCTTTTATAACGATATCAACTTTTGTTAAATATTTCATATATGTTGTTGATATTTATATCAGAAGAGAAGAGATCTAGAAATATTACATAATTCTACAAGAATTTGGCTGAATGAGTAGAAGATGGCTTTTGGTCAAAGATTTTTCCTTTTGAGTATTGTTGCTTTGAAGACTTTAGGTGAGACTAACAAAAGATAACCTTAATATTGTTTAAAGTATAGATGCTTTATACACATGATTCAAATTTTTTAGATGTTATTTAACAGGTTTGAAATACATGCATGTACATTTTGTTGTGTTCCACTCTCCGGTTGTCTCTGCTCAAATTCAATTGTAGTTCTCGTAAGAGAAAACGGGGTCTTTTGTGATAGAAAAATGTCCCGTAAATAATCTTAGCTGCAAATAAAGATTTAAGATGCCTGATTTCGAATCACTCTTTGCAATTTAAAGCTATCATTTGTTTTCCCCATTTTTGTTTTATTTGCACAGTATAATCGTTTTTCTGAGAACTATATAAAACATTGTATATCATACACTCATATATATACCAGGATAATTTTTTTCCATTTACACCAGACGTGCGTTTCGTCTACAAAAGACTCATCAGAGACACTTGTTTCCAAAAAGGTTAAAAATGCCAAAAAAAGGTACGAAGTTGAGAAGCATTGTGGAACAAAATTTTGTTTTCTATCACTACAATCAAAAACAATTACCGGTAGTTATATCTTTACAACTGAGTAACTCGTTTGAACTGTTTAGCATTATCATTTCAGTGCCTTTCTAGCTCACTATGCGGTATGGGCTTTGTTCATTGTCGAAGACCGTACAGTGATCTATAGGCGTTGATTTCTGTGTTATTTTGGTCTCTTGTGGAGAGCTGTCTCATTGGAAATCATACCACATCTTTTTTTTTGGTTTATATTAATTTCATTATCTATGCAGTACTGATTCCGAACAGAAATAGCAACGATAACTTTTTAATAAGCCACTTAGAAAAAATATTTTATCCTCCCTTTTTATCATATTTTTCCTGTCTTACTCTGAATGAACTGGATTGGTTTATATTTATCCTTTTATAGGACTGGTAATTGAAAATACATTTACAACACCAAACATAGGAACAAAGGATTTTTTTTACCTTGTTGATTTTTGGCAGTATGTTGTTGATGTCAACAAATATGGTCTTGATTTGACTGGAATTACGACACTGACATTTGAGGTGATGGCATGTGGAGAGGCTTCAATTGTCATGTCAAATTCAGAAGTTGGAGACCCCAAAAACCAAAAATCAAAAATCATTTCTTAGAAGGCGGAAGGACGATTCCCTTACAGCGAGGAGCAAGCAAACTGTATTTTACCATACTCCTGACGTTTGTAAATGTGATGAATACCGACCATTTTGGATCAGGGCCATAGACGGAATTCTTTCGATCGGAGAAGGACGTATCGTTGGTATGAAACTTATAGCCGAGTTTTATTACCCCCCTCCTTTTACAGTAAGGGCCATAGGAATATACACAAATCAGGAAAATGTAGTAGAATGGAAGGTACAGCTAGAAGGTAAAATTGTTTCCTTTTCTTAATTTCTTAATCGCTTCAGTACAGACGTCATTGTTTATCATATATCCAATCAAAAAGAACTTTATATGTAATTTTTGTTCTTTCAATTAAATTGAGATTGAAATCAATTTTCTGTAAAAGTTGAGTTTTATTCTTTTTTTTTTCTTTTTTTTTTTAAACATATGTAATAAAAATATAGAAAACCAGTTGATTTGGCTTCTGTCTTGTGACAATGAAAAAATATACAGCATTGTTGCGTTGAATAATTTACAATAACTGCTATTATTAAATCCATATTATCGCAAGCATTAGCATTTTTGTTTTTCTTACTGATATCTATTAGTTAGAAATATATGTAACATGTCCTTTATTTGCTGTTAATTGGTTTAATGAAGTATTGGTATTCGTATTCGTGAGGCTCTGATTTGTCCCCGAGGGTATCACCAGCCCAGTAGTCAACATTTCAGTGCTGACATGAATATCAACAATGTGGTCATTTTTATAAATTTTCTGTTTACAAAACTTTGAATTTTTCGAAAAACTAAGGATTTTCTTATCCCAGGCATAGATTACCTTGGCCGTATTTGGCACAACTTTTTGGAATTTTGAATCCGCAATGCTCTTCAACTTTGTACTTGTTTGGCTTTATAAATATTTTGATATGAGCGTCACTGATGAGTCTTATGTAGACGAAACGCGCGTCTGGCGTACTAAATTATAATCCTGGTACCTTTGATAACTATTTACACCACTGGGTCGATGCCACTGCTGGTAGACGTTTCGTCCCCGAGGGTATCACCAGCCCAGTAGTCAACACTTCGGTGCTGACATGAATATCAACAATGTGGTCATTTTTATAAATTTTCTGTTTACAAAACTTTGAATTTTTCGAAAAACTAAGGATTTTCTTATCCCATGCATAGATTACCATAGCCGTATTTGGCACAACTTTTTGGAATTTTGAATCCTCAATGCTCTTCAACTTTGTATTTGTTTGGCTTTATAAATATTTTGATATGAGCGTCACTGATGAGTCTTATGTAGACGAAACGCGCGTCTGGCGTACTAAATTATAATCCTGGTACCTTTGATAACTATTTACACCACTGGGTCGATGCCACTGCTGGTGGACGTTTCGTCTCCGAGGGTATCACCAGCCCAGTAGTCAACACTTCGGTGCTGACATGAATATCAACAATGTGGTCATTTTTATAAATTTTCTGTTTACAAAACTTTGAATTTTTCGAAAAACTAACGATTTTCTTATCCCAGGCATAGATTGCATTAGCCGTATTTGGCACAACTTTTTGGAATTTTGAATCCTCAATGCTCTTCAACTTTGTATTTGTTTGGCTTTATGAATATTTTGATATGGGCGTCACTGATGAGTCTTATGTAGACGAAACGCGCGTTTGGCGTACTAAATTATAATCCTGGTACCTTTGATAACTATTTACACCACCGGGTCGATGCCACTGCTGGTGGACGTGTCGTCCCGTAGGTTATCACCAGCCCAGTAGTCAACACTTCGGAGCTGACATGAATATCAACAATGTGGTCATTTTTATAAATTTTCTGTTTACAAAACTTTGAATTTTTCGAAAAACTAAGGATTTTCTTATCCCAGGCATAGATTACCTTAGCCGTATTTGGCACAACTTTTTGGAATTTTGAATCCTCAATGCTCTTCAACTTTGTACTTGTTTGGCTTTATAAATATTTTGATATGAGCGTCATTGATGAGTCTTATGAAGACGAAACGCGCGTATGGCGTACTAAATTATATTCCTGGTACCTTTGATAACTATTGAACGATCCCCGAAATACATCAAAGCGCTGTAATATATCCTTTATAGTTTTTTTTATAGTTTGATATTTTTACAATTCATTGAACTGTCCGTTTTTAATCTATACATTTCTGGGTGGTCATTTATTAAATATTTGTATCTGGAATATCTATTAAAATAGAATAGTGATTTTTTTTTATTTTACTAAAGAGTTATAATTGAGGACAATCATAATCTTTTGGGTCAATTTACATATTATTCGCATTTTTTAGGGTACCCGCATCATGGATTCACATTTAGCTGATTTCATCTACCGAATAAGTGTTAATTTTAAAAACTTGCAGATTATGGAAAAAGTATAATTAGAAAAATACCGAACCCTGAGGAACATTCTTAAATTCACAATACTTTAATATAATTTTAAATTATCAAAAATATTCTTTCCATTTTTTCCTGAATGATTTCATCTCATTGATTACTAAGTAATTTTGAATATTAACCAACTACTAATATCAATTACAACAATTGCTTACATACACTTCATTAGAACTTCGGTGGACAGTTGTCTCATTGGCTTTCATAACCCGTGTTCTTATTTTGTATTGCTAGCGGCTGGTCGTAAATAAAGTTTTAAAAAACGAATAAGAAACCGGCCACTAAACAGTTCAAAACCATTAAACGATGCCATGCCATGCAAAAATTATAAACATATAAAAATATTAACAGTAGAAACATCAATCGTACAATTAAACATATTTGTTAAACTGTGTTGGTTGACCGTTATGGAATAACCGTTTTGTAAATGATATCAGATATGTTCCGTACGTCTTAACTACAATCCCTTTCCCTTTCATGAATGTGAGCTACTGAATTAGACTATTTACAGGATTTGTTATTACATGAGCAACACGGGTGCCATATGTGGAGCAATATCTGCTTATTCTTCCAGAGCACCTGATATCACCCTTAAGTTTTGGTCGGTTTCGCGTTGCTTATTCTTAAGTTTTCTATGCTGTGTCATGTGTACTATTGTTTGTCTGTTTATCTTTTTCATTTTTGGCCATGGTGTTGTCAGTTTATTTTCGATTTATGAGTCTGACTGTCCCTCTGGTATCTTTCGTGCCTCTTTTATGGTACCTTTATAACTATTTATAGCATTATACGTTCAAATACGCACTGTTTTATATTCATATTAATATCAAATTAAATAAAACAAAAACAAAAACAAAAACAACAAAAACGCTTCGGATAGTAGCTGCTCATGTCTTTTCATTTTAAGAAGACAGCGTTTGAAAGTAAAATCATTCATTTGATCATTACGAACTAAAATATCTGAAAATGTATTTGAATGTTTTTTTTCAGTTTGGCACAAACTTTATTCGAATATGTTTGTTTTTTTTAGTTTTGCACAAACTATTTGATGGAAGTTTCCTTCAATGTTCAACAAACTATAAAGCAGTCCTGGACATTATACTCTCAAAGAAAACATCATTGTTGCAGTGTGCTATCATGTGTGATATGCTACTCTCATGCATTGGACATAATTATCATTATCAAAGGTATGTTTTTTCCCCATTTTATTGTCATTCCTCAATACACATTTCAGTCCTGTGAAGAGAGTGAAGTGCTAGACCCGAAAGAAAACCCGGTAAAAGTTTGTTTAGATACATAATACCATTTAAGATTTCTTTTTATATTGTAAATAGGAGGTACTGTGGATTCATTTATTTTCGTTAGTTACAATTTTCGTGGATTGAGAAAAACATGCATTTTCGTGGATATTCAATTTCGTGATTTTGTGGAAGCCTACGTACAAGCCTATTTAAAATATAACAGTCGTTGGACATTTATTTTCATGGTTCACTTGTTCCATAAGAATCAACCAAAACAGGTATACAATGATTAATAATGAATCCATTATAGTATACAGCTTACAATTTACTCTAGTGATGTTACTGTTATAGTATTTTACATTTAATTAGCCCATCTATTGTGGGTTCTTCATACAAATTTATTTATGTGATTGTTCTTATATTACTACTATTCGTGTTTGCCATACTTCTTTCTGTTTAGAAAATTCATACCAGAAATTCCGCAGGTTATTCAACATAACGGATTATTAAAGTCGCACGAACTTCTTAATAACATTAACGGTATCAATTTTTCTGCACCAGATGCGCATTTCGACAATACATGTCTCTTCAGTGATGCTCGTGGCCAAAATATGTAAAATCCAAAGCTTATATAACAGATGAAGAGCTATAATCCTAAAGTTAAAAAAAGTATAGCCAAATCCGCGAAACGAATCAGAGCTTTGCATGAGGGAGATACATTCCTTAATTTATAATAATTTTTAACATTTTGTAACAGCAAATATAATAACACAAAAATATCCGTATTTTCATGATTTCAATTTGAAACTCCAAAAAAGTTCTTGGTGAAAAATTTCTCTTAATCATTACCCACACTTAAATCAGTAAACAATTGCAAATATTGCGTTTTCATATTGCCGAGACTGTGTAATGAAAATGTAAATCAGGCCATCAGAATACTGTACGTAGGAATATGTGAACGTGCTATTACTATTAAAATTTCACGTCACAAACTCCAAACAGAAATGGTACATCAGACGAAATTCATTGATAACTTTTCATGACTAGATCAATATGGGATTAAAACGTACGCCAATGTTAGTTTTATTACGAAACGTATAAACTTGCGAGACATCGATAAGGCCACAGCGTCAGCTGTTAAATAAGTCGTCGTATATCATGGCTGAAAGATTAACGCTTTAAATGATTCCATTATACTGAAATACATAGAATATCTTGCAGCAAAAAATATTTTAAGTTCTAAGGTTCCGATTAGACGAGCATCATTTTGGTAATCGATACTCGGTACTACCGAGTAATACTCGCGTACTCGAGTACTCGTTGACATACCTACTCAAAATACACATATGCTGACGCATCACACATTTATTTACGTGATTGTTCCTAAGTTACTACTATTCATGCCTACCATACTTCTTACTGTTTAGAAAAATGCATACCTGAATTAACTTATCTTATTCAACATAACGTGTGATGCGTTTTTTAAGTTTGTCACCATATATGTATTTTGATTAAGGATATCAACGAGTGCTCGAGTATCGCATAATGGATATAGCAAATGTGAAGGTACAAAACAGAACTCTAAACATGCCAAACAGAACGGGTTCATCTAGGTATCAATCATTTGGGCGTCGGTAAGAAGAAGTCACTACTATCCTTTAGTTAGAGGAAAGCAGGGTTTCAGTGAAACCTCATGATTTGAACATAAAACATGACATAATCAATTCAAAAGGGACGAAAAATACCAGAGAGACATTCAAACTCATTGATAGAAAATAAACTGACAACGCCATGGCAAAACAAAACTCCACAAACAGACAAATAATAGTACAGAAGACAAAACAAGTTTCAAGCTTTAGATTACAATGAAGTAATACATGAAATTTATGTTTAAGCATTTCATTTACAAGAATTGCATATTGGAAATAGACTAACAAGAATAATCTAGTGTTGCGTTTGTCATGTCCGTCAATATATATAAACAAAAGATTGAATGTAGAATTTATGAAAAAATAAAAAATGAAATAGACACGAGAAGACATTTTCTTCTAAATCCATGTAAATGGATACTTTTCAAAATAAATTAAAAAAAAGTATAATTGATTGAGAAACGTGACTTTTTTTCACATATCCTACCTGTCATCCAGGAGGGCCTGAATATGATTAACAAACGTTAACATGGCGAAAATAGGGGGGATAACAGATTGAGATTCAAGAAATGCTAAATATAGCGAATGAAGAAATATGGGCAAACATGGTTTTAGTTATAAAGTAAAGAGAAAAATAAGCAATTATGATAAAAGTATCAAAGAATAGAGAAAAAAAAAATGAAAATATGCAAAATAGAGAATACTGGCTTTATATTAAATAATACAGGAAAACAGGGTCCCTTGACAAACAAGACCGTCATAAGTCATATTGACTTGATTGTATTAGTCCTTTATATTCTAAACAAAAAAACCAACAGAAGAAATATATCTCTTTACCCTTTTAACATGTATCTACTAAAAAAAAGTCTGAATCTTAAATAAAAGAGGAAGACACATTTTGGAATATTGTCGAGACATCATATCGAAATTGCTCCAGTCGTGGACGTAATGATTATCAAATAAGATAGTTTAAAGAAAGATTTAAAAACTGTAAAATATCTTTAACTCAAATTAATTATGACTCAATTTATTAGTTTCAGTTGTGAACTACTAGCATTCAGTCCTGACCATGGTGTTGTAACAGAGATTCCAAAGAAACAAGAAGACGGTTGGGAATTTTATACAAAATGTTACAGATACAATCGTGCATGTCTTTGGTGTTACTTCTGATGGTGTTCGTCTTCATCTCTCAGTTTGGTGTTACTTCTAATGGTGTTCGTCTTCATCTGTGAGTTTGGTGTTACTCCTGATGGTGTTCGTCTTCATCTCTGAGTTTGGTGTTACTTCTGATGGTGTTCGTCTACATTGGTGTTACTTCTAGTGAATGGGTGTTTCTTTATATGATTAGGCTTTACTTCACTCGATTTGGTGTCACATCTGAATGCAGAATCAATTTTACTTCTGACGGGATGATACTACTTCTGGAGATGGAGTGTCAGTCGACATTCTGTTTCTTTGGGATGATAAATGTTACTTCTGACGGGATGATACTACTTCTGGATATTGAGTGTCAGTCGACATTGTGTTACTCCTGGATGATAAATGTTACTTCTGATGGGCTGGTGCTACTTCTTGAGACTGAGTGTCAGTAGAAATGGTGTTACTTCTTGATGATGAATGTCACATCTGACGGGCTGATACAACTTATGGAGAATGAGTGTCAGTCGACATTGTGTTACTTCTGGATGCTGAATGTATCTTCTATCTTCTGGAGACTGAGTGTCGGTCGAAATTGTGTAATTTCTTGCCGATGGATATTTTGTTTACGAGTTTATGCTACTGCTGGAGACTGAACTTCCTTCTTTTTTATGAATAAATGTTACTTCCGGTCGTCTGGTGTTACTTTTGTCGATTCAATCATTGAAGGAACATACCTCCACGGCTAACCAGTGTCAAAGTAAAGGTTCAGTGAACGGTGCGATTCTATTTACATATAGATTGTTGTTTGATAACGTAGACGTCATTTCCCACAACTAGATATTTATTAGATAAAAAAAGATAGATATTACTCACATCACATATAAATAAAAAGATGTGGTATGAGTGCCAATGAGACAACTGTCCATCCAAGTCACAATGTATTAAAAGTCAGTACATGTACAACTGGACGGCCTTCAACACTGAGACTTGTCTCACAACGAAAAGCAAGCTATAAAAGGGCCCAAATGACTAGAGTCAAACAATCCGAACAGCAACCTCATGGGTATTAACTACATAAAACATGAGAAATGAGACACAACTATGAACCACTGAACAACATACTCCTGAAATAGGACCGGAACATACAAACGAATCGTGTTATAACGTTTCAACAGGCGCCAACATTTACCCTTACCCTGGAACGTAGTGTAACATTACAAAATAAATAATCATTAAAAGACACACAATAAAATATCAATTGAAATGGCTTAACGCGATCAAAACTACTTTAGCAAAAACAGGCAAACATACACTGAACGAATAAGTCACAATATGAATACAATATTAAAACGTAGGTACATATATAGCATAGATGTTGCAGTAAGGAATACAAAAAGATGCCGGAACGATGTGAAAAATACCAACTGTAATTAACCTTGGACACAATAACGTTCCCTTTGTAAAGGGCAGGCACCTCGGTGTCATCGAATCACGATGTTTTATCTGATTTTTTTCAATTCAGATATATGACTATTTATGGGGTTGAATCAAGAAGAATTTATCATTTCCTTTTTTTATTTTTCATTTGGTATAAACGTCATACCGCCACCACATTGTTTGCTGAGACGCTTAACATAAGCGTGCATTTTGGGATGAAATAGTGTACGTTAGTGCGCACCTTTTATAAGTAAGTTGAATTTTTTGGCAAAGTTGCGACAAGATACAAACATGGAGGTTCGTTTGTCAGAAATAAATTGCTGCATTGTTTTCAATGTACGACGAATTTACGGGCGTATGACATTTGCGCCGATTTATAACATTTTCATTCTTTCATTTGCGCCGATTTTATATTTGCTCATAATTGCATTTAAAGTTTAACATTGGTGAGTAAATACTGGCCATATATACATATCGGAAGGTCAGAGCAAATGCTCGCAAAAAAGGTATACTTATTTTTTCTGCACACCTAAATCTAGAATGTCTTTGCAATGATATGTCTGCAATATTTATAGATGGAACTTTTAAGTGCTGTCCGAAATACTTTTATCAGGTATATATCTCTTGGACTGAATTTTAATGTGCGTATTGTTATGCGTTTATTTTTCTACATTGGCTAGAGGTATAGGGAGAGGGTTGAGATCTCACAAACATGTTTAACCCCGCCGCATTTTTGCGCCTGTCCCAAGTCAGGAGCCTCTGGCCTTTGTTAGTCTTGTATTATTTTATTTTTAGTTTCTTGTGTACAATTTGGAAATTAGTATGGCGTTCATTATTACTGCACTAGTATATATTTGTTTAGGGGCCAGCTGAAGGACGCCTCCGGGTGCGGAAATTTCTCGCTACATTGAAGACCTGTTGGTGACCTTCTGCTGTTGTTTTTTTTTCTATGGTCGGGTTGTTGTCTCTTTGGCACATTCCCCATTTCCATTCTCAATTTTATTACTATGTAAAAATCGCCCAGTCCTATAATATATGAACTCGGGGGCATTATTTTCTATTTCTGTTTTCTTTTTACTAATTTTGCTAATTTTCTTTTTTTATTATTATCAATGTGCCACCCGCATAAAAAGATATATCGGCATAAAGCCGTTAAATAATGAATATATAATGCGAAGGAATACATTATAGGACTTATTTATGCAAACGAAAGATGAACAGTGTTATGAAGTTATGTGGAATATATTTTGCGATCTCTACCATCAAAAACAACTTTCCTTTGTGGCCGAGGTTATGTCTATTGACTTTGAACAAGCAATTATTGCAAAACACAAATTGTGGATGCTTTTTCACAATGTTGAAAAAAATGTTGTCGTTTTCAACTGGCTCAGAACTGGTGGAGGAAAATCCAGTCTGTTGGGCTGAGCACAGGGTATAATGTAAAGACAATTTAAGTGACATTGTTACATGGCTATCCCAATTGATTGACAATTCATAAAATTTGTACAACTGGCTAACGGTCTATGATAATAAATGCAAAATAACATTCACCTGTAATTTACCTGTAAAAAAAATCGGCGGAAATGAAAAAAACCCAAATCGGTGTAAATGCAAAACGCCGGAATTTACTGACCATATCGACAGAACACGTGATTAAGTGTATACTTCATAGCGATGCAGTGTAAGAAGCACGGTGGGTAAGGTTGTCATGCGAGAAAACGTTCTGTGCTGTAGATTTGGTTCTGACTGGTGCTAGTGATCATTTAAAGATGTAAACAAAGACGAAAAAGATGAATTTTGACGTTTTGTCGCATAAACAAGGAAGGAAACAGTTGAGATGTTTTAATTGTTTCTTGTGGGTTCATAGGCAGACAATGTAAAATGAGACTCTCAGAACTGTTTCAGTAAGCGTAACATAATAGTGCTTACTTTTAGAAAATCTAGAACTGAAAAAAATGCCCCTGGAGTCCGCTTTCTATACCCAAATCCACACGACAAAATTATTTTGTGAAAAACCTATGCAATTTATTAAAATTATTCATTTTCTCAGTTTAGACATGTCCTGATTCTGTGCTGGTGGGTCCCGATACGGTGCTTGTGATTTCGTATTAAAAAAGTTGGTCCTATTTAAAACAAACGATACAGAATAAAAAAAATATGGCTGATAATTGTATTCAATCGGATTTGTGACTCATATTTTTACTTTTGTACAACCATTTGACTGTTTATAGGCGTTTTTAAATAATCGTAACTTATATTACATAAAAGGACGTACTTGTAGAAAAGGAAGAAAAGTGAAATAGTGTAATAATATTGCAAAAGGAAAAAGACTAAGATTGTCTGACTGTTAACAGATCGTAAAGTTGAATGAGTATAATGTGAAATTGGATGAGTGAGTATAATGTGACATTGGATTAGTACAATGTGAAATTGGATGAGTATAATGTGAAATTGGATGAGTATATCGTGAAATTGAATTAATATAATGTGAAATTGAATTAGTATAATGTGACATTGGATTAGTATAATGTGACATTGGATTAGTACAATGTGAAATTGGATTAGTACAATGTGAAATTGGATTAGTATAATGTGAAATTGACTGAGTATAATGTGAAATTGGATGAGTATAATGTGAAATTGGATGAGTGAGTATAATGTGACATTGGATTAGTACAATGTGAAATTGGATGAGTATAATGTGAAATTGGATGAGTATATCGTGAAATTGAATTAATATAATGTGAAATTGAATTAGTATAATGTGACATTGGATTAGTATAATGTGACATTGGATTAGTACAATGTGAAATTGGATTAGTACAATGTGAAATTGGATTAGTATAATGTGAAATTGACTGAGTATAATGTGAAATTGGATGAGTATAATGTGAAATTGAATTAGTATAATGTGACATTGGATTAGTACAATGTGAAATTGGATAAGTATAATGTGAAATTGAATGAGTATATCGTGAAATTCAATGGGTATCATGTGAAATTAGATGAGTACAATGTGAAATTAGATGAGTATAATGTGAAATTGAATGAGTATAATGTGAAATTGAAAGAGTTAAATGTGAAACTGAATGAGTATAATGTGAAATAGTATGAGTATAATGTGAAATTGGATGAGTACAATGGCATACAATCTTCATAAAGTGTTAAACTAGAAGTTGTTTCCTTATTTCATTAATCGTTCTCTCTATGCGTGTTATCCTTTATATCTGAACGTATGCAATCATTTCAACAGTCATAGGACGAACTGCTTTTACACAGTCCAATGTAAGAACACGTATTTTGATTACCATCACAGTTCATGATGACATACCTTCAAGTCACACACAAGATCTTACGAAATCTGACACTATAAACCAGTATAAAGAACCTTGTAACTTTGCCACATAGTTTGGTCTGTTTTTTTGACACTGGCAATCATCACATATTCAAAGCAGATTTTATAACAACATATCAAATGTGCTTTACTTGTGTCGCTTTGACGTCATAAACAGTCGAAATTAAAAGTTGATCATGGACCCCTCTCCTCCAAAATACCCCCCTCATATCTAAAAACTTGCTGATATTATTCTGGTCTGAACCTACATGATATTCATATGTTTATAGAAATAAGTAAATTCAAACTTAAACATTATAATTGGAATGTTATATGTCGGAAATTATATTAAATCTAAATGCAAAGAAAAACACATGCTGAGGACTGCCTTACATTAATATTCCTTTAAAAGAACAGGATATAAGAACCACGAGTTTGTTTGGAATTCCATGTTTTGTACTGAACAAATTTCTTGTATATAGCTATTTTATGCTGCTTCTTTTTTATGTGGCGGTGATTTATTTATTCTCGATTTCCGTTCATGAATGAACCTTTACAGCCAAGCAGTCAGCCTCTTTTAAAATTCTTATCAATGAAAGTCTGGATACTACCTACTGCGTTCAAACATAGAAAGAATATAATGTTCAATTGATAAAGAAAAAAAAAACAGATGGGGATATTGAACAATAGTATATTTATTCAAAAAAAATATGTATATTGATCTGTAGTGGTCCAACAAACTGCGCAAAACTTTTTAACTTGCTTGATCACAAGAAACATTAATTTGGCAACATGAAAAATCCATTTCTTAGACTCAATAGCTCTGACGGATGTTATAAAACTATTCAAAATGTAGTATCATATAAACAACTATGAACTCATCTATTAATGATGGTGACAATTACGTGAGAGAAAAAAAAACCAACTAAAACTTGAATACAGTACTTTTATGTTATTAGATAAGTTGTGATGAGTCATAACCAACAAGATTTTCTATATGTTTTTTTTATAAGCGATATTTCAATGAAGCATGTCAACAAACCACAACTACTGATGCGTTGGATGAATGCAACGGTTTCTTATCTTCATTCTCGCGTTTTCGCAGAAACAAAGTAAAAAACTAACAGTCGCCAAACAAACTGCCAGCACACAGCAAATAACAATACCCGCTATTTGACCAGGTTTTAATTTATCAGCTTCTGCAATGTAAAATCATGCATAGGAGAAAGTTAGCATAACATAATTTCGATCTGATAAATATAACCATCATGCACATTTTTTTTTATTTCAATCAAATCTTTTTTTCTAATTTGACACATATGCATTTTTATAGTGTACACTAGATCTTCATTTTTTTTAATGTATATTTTGTACACACATCAAATCAAAAGCATAGGCATTCTGTATCTTCATATGCAAATGTAGTTACGTCTTTATATAAATAAAAAAGAGCTCTTTTTATTGTGACTTTAGTCCAAATTAAAAATAAACGGCTTGTTTGACTTTTTGTTGTTCTGTCAAAATGTTGTCACTGGTTGTGTATGAGAAGGAGGGATTAGCTGTCACAACATGGATATTCCCGCGTTAGAATTTGTCACATTTTGAAGCCAGTAAGGGGAACTATAATTGCTGTAGCCCACATTGTTTTGATTCTGCCGGATAATTGTGACATCCGAAATCATGCCACATCTTATTTATATAAGTACGATCATAATGTTATGCTTACCTAATATTTTTACCACCATATGTGTTACCCTTGGTAGCGTAGTTGTCTTTAAAAGTATTCTGCCTAGATTTATTGGCCATTTAATCGTTGTTTGTCTGAAGGTAGTCGAACTCATTATTGTTGTTATTCTGTTCTTTTTAAAAACGGATGTGAACAGTTTTGGTGTTGTACCTTTACGTTTTACTGTGGTTTTTGGTGGTATTGCTGTCGTCGTTATTTTTCTTTTCATTGTGATTATTGACGGTATTGTGGTTGATGTAGACGTTGTAGTAGTTGCTTAAACAACAAGATAAAAATACATGAAGTTATTACATAGAAATTGCAATGAAATACGTTGATTTCATAGTAAAATAAAAACTTATTTCACACATGAATGAAATCCTTTAATTTCACGTATTTGACGTCATTCAAAACAATAGCTGCTGTTACATATTATATAGTTCATTGCAATGATTTTTTTTTTCAATTAGTAATATATAAAAAAAAGTTCAATATTGCAAAAATAGTCTACGATTGGCGCATTCGTGAATTGATACTGATGCTCTGTTACGAGATGACTATTTTTCGATATTTTTGAATTCTTGGGTTATTCTAAAATTGAAATTGTAGAATACAACAAAATTTAACGAAAGACGACTAAATCAACACAAAAAATATAAGATATGGTTTTTTTTTTTTTAATTTATTACGTTATGTGGCTCATAAAACTACATTTAATATAAAAACGTATAAAAATTTTATTGTATTTTAATATAGAACAAACAACTGTCTTACAGATGACAATGGATATGCAGCACAGTTGTTTTTGAAATGATACAAATAAAGGATAATGTTAACTGCAATACGTTTTTAAATATTCTTTTTATGTCTCCTTTTTTTCTTTCCAAGAAGCATATCTTAAACATGTTAAAGTCATATGAAACGAGAGAGTGGTGGAAAAAAATGTTTATTTAATTCTTGAACCAATGCATGTATATATATCATAAACTTAGTTCTCTGTGCACGATTTTTTTCATTTTTTACGCAAATATACCGTATAATCGTCATTTTTTTTCTCTCTGTCTGATATGATTTAAAAAATATGGCTGCTCATTAAATGCCGTGTTTTCAAGCCTAAGTTTACCGATTGTCACTTTATAGTAAACAAATAACAAAAAGCATGGGTATTTAGCACGTGTTTAACATGTACAATCAGATACTTGTTTAATTTAATGACAGATCACCGGATTTTTACGATGAGGGTTACACTCAGGTCGCTATGCATACGGAAAATATGTCGGCGAATCGCTTCCTGGAAAGAAGCAATTAAAAATAAGTAAACTTTTTGTAAATGTGGACAAATTAAAGAATTTTCCTCAGAAAAAAAGTATATGTACATAAGTTGAATAATGAAAACTATCCATTTAGTTATTAAAAACACATGCATATGTTTTTTTTTAATTTGAGGTTTCTTATGACATTAATCTGTTATTCTGTTTTTAATATTAATATAAGTCTGGTCTCCGTTTGTTACTGATGAACATATCTTTTATGACGTTAAACTGTATTTGGCACAATTTGGATCATATTTTTTTCACAAGTTCAAACATTTTTAGTTTTAAGCCTTATTTTGTGTATTTCTATTGTAACGCGAGTCAAAAACCCGACAGTAAAATACAAGCATTTCTTAAAGTTGAGGTTAATAATTTGATAGATGATTGTTTACTTCTTTCACTTTAAGTATTGTGAAATCATGTTAGATTGTATGTGCATCACATCAAAAAGTGTTGCTGTATAACAAGTATACTCTTCCAGTCAGAATTGCCAAATGCACATTAGAGGATGAAATATTGTAAATATTGTCCCATGTGCCCTCTTGTCCTACTGCTAATTACAGAGAAGGTACAATTATTGGAGAACAAGTGTTTATTACTATCTATGATAAACTGCTTTTAAAATAATGTTATACTAACGTAATGGGAGTGTTGATATAGGTATAAACCCGCTGTATTTACCAGGTCCTACATCATTGATGGCTTGTAAAATAAACTGGTAGGTACTATTAGGTCTTAGACCAGCTATAGTATATTGACAATTAGCTTCTCCAAGGACGTTTGCACTTTTCGTTCCAGCTAACCCTGGACCTCGGTAATAAATCCTAGAAGTACGAATTGATAATAAAAAAATACAAATGTATATACATCAAAAGATAACACCACCATACACTGGTTACAAGAATTTATGGATAAAACCTATAACGTGAAGCAAGACTTGATTATGATTTTGTGTAATATCTGTTTAAATTAGATTACCAGAATAATTTTGCAACATATTTTAGATGGATTTAATGTGTAACCAAATCCACAAAACGTTACCATTATCATGACTAAAATGTTACTCGTGTTCAAATAAAACATGTTATGTTCTATATATTCCAATAATGAGATGCAGGAGTGTTTTAGGAGTCCACAACTAAATGTCCCTGGCGAAAAAACGAAGATCTATGAATTTGAAGCTAATCAAGAAAGCGATTTTTAATCATTGTTGTCATATTGGTTATCCATTCAAAGATTATGCATCGTACACTGATCATATGATACATAGCTGACAATGATTTAGTCGTACTGGTCAATGTGTTCCTATTGTTTTCGATGGAAATCAAACGCCCAGTGATGACAAAACATAGCAGGTTAATTTATCTAAGATTTCATATTTATCTACTTGCGATGAATGATATTCCATTAGTGAAATTTTTTTTGACAGGGACAGTTAGTTTTTTTCTCAGATAAAATTTATTTGGATTTGGAGAGACAAATAAAAAGTTATCAAGAAATCTATAGGCTCCTTTTAAGGTAAATTTGGGAATCTTAACATTTTACTTGCTGTACAGATTATAGAATTGGTAACAACATCACTTATTTTATTTGCCATTCATAGCACAAAAACTGAGCAGAATAATAACAATTACCATCATAAATCGATTATAATTAAACAGGACATATCGTACTTGACTTTGTAGACTGAACAAAACACACACAGTATATAAAACACAAAATAGAAAATAAAAGACTGAGACCCAAACTAAACCAAAGGTGATCTCAAATGCTCCACCAGAAGGAAAGCAGATCCTGCTAAACCTATAGAACCAGTCTTGTTGCTCATGTATTACAAACCCGTTGATAAATTAATTTGGCAGGACGGGATTTTGCTTACCACTAGCATTAGCATTTCCGTTGCTATCAGCGTCAACTGTGTCTAACTTGTTGTATCTTAGGTTGATAGGAAATCTTGAATAATTAAAAACTACTCAATGATGAAACATTTATACACAGCTCACTAAATGACAGGGAAAAAAAGAAAATGTTTTTTAATATATTTCTGTATTGTTTTAGCTGAAGTATCAACAGAATGCTTCTGTATTATTTTCAGGGAAACATCTTTATAAGACACCCCCATTCTTCGCTACAAGTATAGAAAAGTATAGAATGAGTGATTATGTAGAAAAGATATATAAAGACTTACTTGTATCCTTTAACGTCTCCATTCTTTGTAAATACGTTTAATGCATCCCAGCTAATTGTTAATGATGTAAATCCTCTCTTAGATGCATGAATATTACTTGGTGGAGCTGTAGGCTCTGTTCATATATTTGAAAATATGAGTATAATTCCTTTCTTTATCACATTTAATTGTATTTATCACGAAAACGATTATAAGTAAAATAAAGTCTCTGTTATTTTCCTTGTATAGAATAACTTCAGTCAAGAAGCATTTGTTTAACGCATAAGAGAATGTCACCTTTTTGTTGATATCTATTTTGAAAATCAATTTTGCGTAAAATTGGAGGGTTGAAGATTTCAAGATAAATTTAAACACACTTTGGTCGATTGTGTGTGCTTTTTTCACAAACTTTCACTAATTTTTAAAGAATCCAATAACTTGTCTTTCTACAGGCAAATTTGGAGAACTTATAAGTTCTCATTTAAGCAAAATTTACGAAGAAATTATCTTATTTGAAATCATAAAGATATAATGTACTGTAGAACATAGTGTTTGATTTGCGATTAATAATTTTGAAAGATTTGTATTTTCCTGGCATCATCATACAACAATAATACAAAGGTTATCCATGTCTTTACTGAATAAAGCATTACTGGGTTTTCAACAGTAACAAATACACATATATTCATGAAATTGACAAAAAAATGTAGCTTTTACGCAACACCTGCAAATTCCAATCCTGAACGAAGTAAAGGGGAACGGCAAATCAGACTTATTACTGACTTTCCTCGAGAAGAACATCTTGCTGATTTAAATTAAATGATCGTAGGTATCAGGCTTAAAATTTGTACGCCAGACGCGCGTTTTGTCTATGAATGACTCATCAAGGACGCTAGAATCAAAAAGTTAAAAAGGCCAAATAAAATACGAATTTGAACAGCATTGATAACCAATAATTGCGAAGAGTTTTTTGCCTATCAGTTCTATTAAGGTTATGTATTTCTGTATTAGAGAAAAAAACTTAAGTAAAATCATTCAAACAGTTTAAAGTGATGAACACATCAATTATAATTTCTTTCAAAATAGTAGTGCTGACTTCTGTTTGTGTAATTAATTCATGGTAAATTTACAGTTATAGAAGAAAAGAAGAACTTCCAAATTAATTGCCATTATTTTTAATATAAGTTGTTCATTGTACATGTTTTCTATTGGTTAAATTCGTAAGTGACTGTAACTTGTATCAATAAGATATAACGCAAAATATCTCGACACCTCTTTTCTTGAATTATCCCTTTTAACATTAAATACAAATAATTTTAGACAGATTTTCAATAACGAATATATGAGATTAGAGGCTCCTTAAAGCCAGAATATGTCAATCTGATTTTGTTTAAATGCTAATACTGATAAAAGAAAATCTAAATGGATAGTTTCGGTTGTATTCACTTTTTTGTAGATCCCAACTTGTTGACAATTTCTTAATTTTGTAGTTTCTGTCTATATATAAAATTGTCGAGATAATAGACAAATAGTGCTTTAACATTTCAGTTTTATTAGTAGCTTATGTGAATTAAATGACAGAAAGTCGAAGTAACATATTTTAAAAGATATCCTTTTACATGATTTAAACAACTTTTCTAAAATTGTCCGTCTATAAATTTTGAAATTATTTAGAAACTAAGGTTTCAACTCTCTCAGGCAAAGTTGACTTTAGATGAATTTGGCTATCAATTTTAGGTATTTTTGTCATATAGCTCTTCAACGGTTTCGGTACTTATACATCCTCGGATATCAAATGTTTGGCTTTGAGCGTTCCTGATGAAGGTAAATCCAGAAAAGCGCTTCGGGAATGAAATTATTAAGCGTGTTGTTCTCAATTTTTTATATCGAAGGACATTCGGAATCATCATAAATTAATTCATATTCAAATAAAATACATGGCTATTTATTTTTTATGAAATGTTGTTTTTAAAAAAGAATGTTTTAGAGCAACATTAATATTGATCCCTTTCGTAGAGACGTTCTGAAATGTCCAAAGATCTACTTAAACCCAAGCGTATCAAATTATAAGCCTGGTTCCTTTGATAACTATTTACAAACAATTATACAAATTGTTCTTAATTAAGCTTTTATTTTAGATTGTATAAAATGAGTTACAAATCTACATTTTTTTTACAATTTTTGTTTTAGATCTCAGGATTGGTTTGGGTATTAAAAGTTGTTGTGCAGTCTGCAACATAACAAACTTCTCCTGTAAATTTAACATACGTAATAGTTAACTCAGTAAATTACTTACTAGCGTGTGGGTGTGTATAATTAATAGAGGTTGGATTTGGTGATCTTCCGTTCGCTGTAAGTGCCATTACAAAAATATGATAAACAAATGCAGGAACAATTGGGAATATTTCCACATTGTCCGTTGTTGCACCCGAAACATCTTTAGTTTTGAAAGTCTTGATTGGTGACAAGCTGTTGAAATAAACATTATATCCAGTTATAGTATAACCACAGTTTGTTTGTGTTACATCCCATGCAACATGTATAGACTTGGCGGACTTTTTTGTTACTTTGATTCCCGATGGGTCATGCCACAAAATGCTAAAATATGAATAACAAGACAAGATTATGATCTAGTTTGTAATGTTGAGTTGCTGTCTCTCTGACGTTTACCACATATCTCGCTAATATTTTCTATCATCAAAAATTTATAAAGACTCATTGAAGACTCCTAACTATATCTACAAAAACGAAGTAAAAAGTAAAATAACAAAAATACCGAACTCCGAGGAAAATTCAAAACAGAAAGTCCCCAATCACAACTCGTTCGAATCCCTTCTCTGATTTTACTAAAACTTGAATAACATTTATTATTGTTATCCTGCATTTTTTTTTATCAGACATGTTTAGTTCCTGATAGTAAACTATAGATTTTGTCATGATCTATACATTACATGCTAGGTTGGAATGCGGGAATAAGGTTTGTGTTTTTTATCATCATTGTGGTCGCCATCACTAACACCATCATCAATTATTTTATCATCATCACCTTCAGATTTTAATGTTGTTTTATTTTCATTACTTCTTTTCATAAGATATTAACATGGTACTATATGGTTTGATATATAAATCAATGTATTCCCATTTTCCCCACTTTTTCACCATATTCGTAGTAAATGAAATTAACACGACAAATTCTACATTATGTATCAATATTATATATGAAATGCTGATTAACTTACATAGCGTATCTCTGATCAAAAACAGAAACAAAACAAGTTTTAAAAAATCCATGACTCTTTACTATGTTACAACTAGTTTTGTTTGCAGTTTTGTACTTAATGTGTAAATCGAATTATTCGAGTTATTTTATGTTAAAACATATATATAGTAAATACGCTCTACAAATCTGATATCAAAGGCTTAAGGTGTCAAGGAAGTTCATCGGTATTTAAATTATCTACAAGTGATACATTGTGTCAAAGTTCTACAGAACACGAATAAAAATCGAAACTGTCACATAAATTTTCTTTAGAAATGATATAACCAATTTAATCAGGATTTACAAAAGTTACATGACTTTAAAGGGACATTAGTTACGAGATATAAAAACAAAACTTAACATTTGTTGCGTTCAATCTTTAATATAAATAAAATATCAAAATAAAAATTTGATTTTAAAAACCAGTATGGTACAATTTTGTCAAAAGAGGATAAAGAAGCCATCACTGTTGAATTATTCACTTGCAAGTGAATAATTCCACTTCGTTGAATCTGTACTCATAAGATATTCAATTGAACCCCTTTCCTAAAGATGAATTACGCATGTAAAAGAAGTGTATTAATTAAATGAGACAAACAGGATGAATTATTTGTTTGAATGATTCCTTCCCTAAACCAATTATTACAAGATTGTAAGTAAGATATCGTTTAAACCGAATTTCATTGAATTTATGAGACAGCTTGAAGGAAATAATAACATTTTAAATACTTCTATATTTAAAGGATAAAACATTGGCTATTGCTGATTTGTATTTACTTTAAAGTAGAATCCTAAATTGACGATATGAGGTTTTCTTTTTTCTGATTTATAGTTAACCTATTTGACATTTTTAACACCTACTGAGAAAGTCACCAGGAACAAGTTTAAAAGATAAACAAACTGAAGACCTTTCGGAGTGACATCACTTTCATGTTTTTCGGTGCTCTTACGTTTCCTAATCGACTGTGGATAACCGTACACATATTTGTGAGTTACATTATGATACAATAACATATAAACATGAAATGAACAAACAATTTAAATCACATGTATCAACACAGACTAAAAAGATTAAATGAATTTACATAAAAAATGAGTATATCACAACTAAAAAGTTTTGGTATTAAATCCACATGGACACTATTGACTTAACGCTCAAGAGAAAACGCTATACTAGTAAATAGTAATAAGGAAAACAAAAAATGGTTGATGAATTTACAGTGATCATGTAATTAATTCAGTCTTCCTCAGAATGGAAAAAAGAAAAGCGTGCTGTTAGAGTTTTGTTTATTTCAGGCGACATTAGTTTACGTGATAAAGATACAATGGATAAGCGTTGATTCTTGAAAAAGAAACCATGAGCCCGCATATGAAGAGACAAATCAAGGAAACACACAGAAACTGAGGAAATCTAACAGGAGTGTGGATGCATTACCCAGAATGCTAACGCATACTCAGTAAAATGTCACTATCAGGAAAAGGACATAATCAGTACAATTACAGACCAGTAAATTTTTCTGGAATTTCAAGATCTAAAACTACGAAACAATGTCACTAGTGAGTTGACAAACTGACATATCATATTGGTCAATCAATTCGTGATTATAACCATTAAACTTACATAGTGCCGACATGTTTTAAAATAGTTTGTAATGTGAACATATTCTTTACCTAACAACATCAATTTATATCAACTAGCTGAATAGGTCACAAGACCACGCCAATAATCCGTATATGCACAAAGATAGACAGACAAAACCCTACAAAAAAAATATAAAACTAAATTTTGAATAAGACGTAAGTACCAAAGTATAAATAATACATCACAAAGGTAGAAAACAGATAACAGTTTGAACACAACAAAATAAAGAAAAGACAACCAATGGTTTACGAAAGACTCAGTAGCTTTGCCTTGGTTAAATCATCCCGTCATTGTGTTATTGTGCTAAGGTACATTTGTGTATTCTTGTCTTTAATTATTGCTAATATGCTTGGTCTTGATGTCATTTTGTGCATCTTTGTTACATATTTGTATGTTTTGGTTTTATTAAAACTAGAACACACCCGCGAAATCGCGGGCATTCAGAGCGTAGTTTAAAGTATGTAAAGTGTTGTAAGAATTTGGTTAAATAATGAATGACTGGAGAATTTCAGCAAAAGTATCATAGGTTATTGGGGACATATATTTTTTTTTATCCCTCTTCCTTTATTTCCAAAATTCCCAATTTTCGGTTTTCTATCAATTTCAATATGAACATACATTTCGTTTGTTATGAACATACATTTAGTGTGTTATGAACATTTAAGAAAGGAGCCTGTAATTCAGTGGTTGTCGTTTGTTTATGTGTTACATATTTTTTTTTCGGTCATTTTTTGTACATAAATAAGGCTGCTAGTTTTCTCGATTGAATTGTTTTACATTGTCATTTCGGGGCCTTTTAAAGCTGAGTATGCGGTATGGGTTTTTCTTGTTGTTGAAGGCCGTACGAAGACCTATAGTTGTTAATTCTGTGTAATTTTGGTCTCTTGTGGAGAGTTGTCTCAACATGGCAATCTTACCATTTTTTTTAAATCAATGAATTTTGCATAGGCGGAATCAGGGGGGGGGGGGCTGGAGACCCGCCCCCTTGCGTGTAAAAAATTTGATTGATTATATAGGGAATCACTGAGTCGTGACTGGAGCAGGCCCCCCTTAGGTCAGTCACACCCCCCCCCCCCCCTTTTACAAAAAGTTCTGGATCCGCCACTGTTTTGTAAAAGATTTAATGACTGGAGAATTTCAAAAAAGTTATCAAAAGTTCACATGAATAATTTAAGCGCTTTTATATCTGTACTATATTATGAACATTCATTACTCTATAAATAAAGTGTATTTACTTTCAATTCTAAGTTTACTAATCAATCCATGGTGGTTATTGATATTGTATACAGACCCTCTCTATTTAATAAACTCTATGACCGCCGTGGATAGTAAACTTGAGAATGCACTTTATTCGTAGTATACATGTATGGAAGTATACAGAAAAACGCAAACCGGATGTCTAATCTGACTTAAAATTTCGTCCAATGACGGGACAATATCCGGATGCCTTTTTTCTCGTTTTTCTCCCAAAATAACTCAATCTGAATAATCATATGAATGGATGACAAATGCGACTATGCACTGTACCTATAGGACAGAGTGGCGTGTTGATTAATTTATTGTGGCAAGAAGAGAAGCGACACACAAAATGAGGTCTTCTCGTTTAATAGTATAGATTAAGATTAAAACACAATATTGACTGCTGTATTTTAGACATTTTTACCTGATTTGTCTGTTTATTTTTTCACGCAATCAATATAATGGAATTTGGTGCGACTGTCATACAAGTGAGAGGTTTAGCTAGCTACAAAACTAGGTGCAATCCTTCTTTTTCCAAATAAGAAAATGCATGTACCTAGTCAGGAATATGGCAGTTGTTATCCATTCGTTTAATGGGTTTGTCATTTGTTTATGGACTTGCCGTTTTGTATTTTCCTCGGAGTTGATATTTTTGGTGATATTACTTTTTAAAGGCAAACCACATATAAATAACCGACATACTCAATCGATGGAGAAAAATAAAAACAATTTGAGCAATATTGATTCTACCAGTACAACGGTCATACTACGATATTCTTCAACTGGAGACAGCTCTTTTTTTTTTTTAAATTAAAATGGCGAGACTTGTAGAGCGTTTTAAATCTCTAGTGTACAGCTGATTGTAAGAGAATAAAGCGATATATAGTATTGAACGAGATTCTATGGTGGAATATGTCCCCCAAATGACTTTCACAGCAAAGCAGTACGTAGACAAACTTCATCATTCAGTTACAATGGTATGCAAAAAGATGTCCAAATAAAAATCCATTAAACATTCCGGCATAAAATGACGCACCACTATTTATATCATGTTTAAAGTCAATGTATGTACACTTGATTCTCATTATAATAGTCAATGTAAAAGTTATCAGTGTGCGTTTTCTTTATTCTAATAATCTTTAGAATGCTTTAAGCAGAACTTATCAAAAGGAGATAAAATCAAACGCCAGAAAATTAGAACTAGCAAACTGTAAATAATGCTGTGGTATTGGGTTTCTTTTTTCGCGTTCCAAGCACAGGCACTTGTCTCAGAAATTTTTTCCCATATACCTTAATATAACACAAGGTACTTGCATTTTCGGAAAATATCAGGCAAAATTATTACGACTGACATACTTGTGTAGGACTGCTACGGATAATTCCGACAACAAATGTAGGCATGTTATACACCATTGTAAAGATAAATCAATTTAGATTTACGCTTTTACAAGTTATAGTCACTGGGGTAAAGCTGATGACCGTAACTGCATTCACGGTCATCCCAAGATGTCGGATGAAAAATTAGGTCAGTTTCTGTATTGTCTGTTCAAGTGTTTCTATATCATTTTCTTTACAAATAATACATTGAAACGATGTAAATTTATAAAAGAATCACTCGGAAATCACTAATTACTTCCGAGAAATGTGCATGAAACGGGAAATTCGATTTGAAAAAATCGCCAAGATGACCGTAAATCACAATCGAGATGACCGTAACAGAATCAGAGATTCATAACAAGGCTGACCGTAACTGCTTTTAAGATGACCGTAATTTGTAAATGATGACCGTAACTTTTAAAGGATGACCCTCAATTCTAAGAAATATCCGTATTTATATAACTATCTTTTTATATCAAATGATTAATCGTGTTGGTATACACATATAAATAAGAGAGTTTTATCCTATAGGTAGAAGAAAATAAGACGTGCTTCAAATGCAAAGATTACCATATGTATCTTTTTTACAGTAGAGGGTTTAATTTTTAAAATGAATTTGACAAAAGACATTCAAATGAACAGGAAGGGAAAAAATGCTACAAAAGCGCGATAAAATGACACCTTACAAGCATAATGAAAAAAATGCGGTGCACAGCCTTCAACTGCTCGACAAAAGATTTTTTTTTTGTTTCTGGGATTCCTTTAAAAGACATATAATAAATACACATTTATAAAAATGCCAAAAATGTGCATGTACACCCATTGGTATTATATCGTCTTTCATTTTGTCATGCAAATAAAATAACAGAAACATTTTGAAAATATCATTCGAATAAACTAGTGAATGTGAGCTCCAGCAAAGTAGATCCTTAAAATAGTATTGTACGAAAAGCGTATCACAAGGCGGAACGTTGTCAATTTGTATATATACAGAAATGTTATTCATACAGTCAGGATTCTACTTCTTCAAAATTATCTCCCCATTACGCCAGTTCATGCTCACAATCGTAGAAATGGAAGCCATTGTAGGGATGACGCTCTTCCAATTTTGCTCTTGAAAACTGATAAATTTATCCACATAGCACCATTACGATCGATCGTTATATGTCAGTTATATTTTAAAAGACAAATGTATCTACTAGCTAATGAGCATTAGTTAATGATCTTATCTGCATTGATTCAACTTAAAAATATTGTCTGTTCTGATGTCAGATGGAATTTTTGAAAATTCTTAAGCATTTAAAACAATTCTAATTAAATATTTCGTGGAAGGGCAGACTAAACATTTTCAGTAGTTGAAGATTATAAACCCTAGTTATCACACACAAGAAAATCATATTTTTTCGAAGATATCCATTTTCATCATGCAAATTAAAAGACTGTCGTCAAGTACTTTTAGAAAAAAAAGCTATTCGAACACACCTACTCTGTTTTTGTGATTCTTTAGATAGGTATCTCACTTGACCCATATATTTCATCTTTTCGTACTGTCATTTTTTTACGTTATAAAGTCAACCTGTAGCTTTGATATATAATAATGATAGAATTTGAAGCGAGATGCTATATAAAATACTCTTGCTTTGTACGTTTTAAAGACAAAATATACACCCCAAACATGCCCTAACATAAAAAGGTGCACCCGATTTTTCTCGTTTCGATACAATCGTTACCTGTTTTGGGGAATTTTTTCTTGATTCACATAATGGAAGGACAGACACGAAAATTTCTGAACTAAAAGATTGATATGTTCTCCGTCCGTGATAAAAAAAAATCGGAGGTTATGCATTTTCTACATCCAACTTATAGATACTATATATAAAAAAGAAGATGTGGTATTATTGCCAATGAGACAACTATCCAGAAAAGACCAAAATGACACAAACATTAACAACTATAGGTAACCGTAAGGCCTTCAACAATGAGCAAAGTCCATACTGCATAGTCAGCTATAAAAGGCCCCGATAAGAACCATGTCGTCGACTTGATATCTTATTGTTTTGCATTACTATGTAATAGATACATTGAAAACTTATGCAAATGGTGTTTTTAAAATAAGAAAATTGTCGTTTTATTTGTTTCTATTAACTTTTTAAAATTTTGTTACTATATCAAACATTACAGTTAACATTTATCGCTTTCTCGATAAACACAGAGCTTCGATTCTTTTGTTCTATTTCAAAAGTGTTTCCGCCTGCATATATCAAGACAAATTAAGATTTTAATCTGCTTCCTCTGGAACCATACACATGGGCTCGATTACCAAATATTCGTATGTATTATTAATGTTTTTAATGCTCCATTTATTGGCATTATGTTTTTCTGGTATGTGCGTACGTTCGTCCGTTCGTCTGTTTGTTTGTCCGTTTGTCCAGCTTCAAGTTAAATAAAATTGTAACTTAGTACACATTTTCCCCTATGGTATGATCTTTTTAATTCTAATGCCAAATTACAGTTTTATCCCATTTTCATAGTCCACTTAACATAGAAAATGATAGTGTAGATGAGGCATCCGTGTACTAGGGACACATTCATGTTTCTTCAAATTTTCGTCGTATCGCTGTCAATTTGTGTTAAAATTTTAACGTCGATATCAATAAATATTTCATTTTTTACGAGAAAAATGCAATTTACGGTCATCCTTTACAAGTTACGGTCATCTTTTTACCAATCACGGTCATCCTTGTTTTATGTTACGGTCATCTTGAAAATATTTTGATTATGATTTACGGTCATCTTAACGATTTTTTCATATCGATTTTCCCGTTTCATGCACATTTCTCGGAAGTAATTAGTGATTTTTGAGTGATTCTTTTATAAATTTACATCGTTTCAATGTATGATTTGTAAAGAAAATGATATAGAAACACTTTAACAGACAATACAGAAACTGCCCTAATTTTTCATCCGACATCTTGGGATGACCGTGAATGCAGTTACGGTCATCAGCTTTACCCCAGTGATAGTGGGGTTGACAGCCTAGAAAGCGGCATACAACGGAATTTCGTCACCGCCTGACATTTTTCGAAAATCCAAGTTAAGTACCTTGTGTTATATTAAGGAATATAGGGAACAAAAATCTGAGACAAGCGCCGCTGGTTCCAATGCCCAAATAACTCAATTTAGCTTCAACTACGGACTTGAAGATTTCATTTATGGGAACTGTCTGTTTGGATATAAATAACCTCATCAAAGATATCAGGATTAACTTTTGTATTAACGCCAGACACGCTTTTTGTCTACAAAAGGCTCATCAGTGACGCTCGAATCAAAATAGGTAAAAAAAAAAGTCCAAATAAATTAAGAAGTTGGAGAGCATTGAGGACCAAAATTCCTAAAAATTTTGCCAAATACAGCTAAAGTAATCTATTCCTGAGGTAGCAAAAGCCTAAGTATTTCAAAAATTCAAAAGTTTGTAAACAGTTAATTTATAAATATAACCATGTCAATGATAATGCATGTCAGCAAATACGTGCTGACTACTGGGCTGGTGATTCCCTTGGGGAATCAAAACTCCATCAGCAGGTGGCATCGACCCCGTGGTTGTAAATAAACTCGTCATAGATACCAGGATTAAATTTTGTATTTACGTCAGACGCGCGTTTCGTCTACATAAGACATAATCCTTGTTAAAGTCCTACCATCTTCAAGATATGACTGTACACATTAACGAGTTACCTGTATGTATTTATAAACAACTACAATGCATAGCTAGGTTGAATGTCTTTTTCAAGATAATTGTACCCCACAGCAACAAATGATAGCAATTAAGAGGATATATATTCCACAATTGAAATCAAGATTAAGTATGGCAGGTTATATGATCGTTGTTTATGAAAAACAGTATGAATAAAACAGGATCACAAATAACCCTCGAACAAAAAACAAAAAAGCAGCTAAAGGTTACTGGTCCGATCAGTATCAAGTGCCTTAATTCTGGAGACAAAAACCTATATTTGTTCACTTAGAATTCCTTCAAAGATGACATTAACTCTTAAAATATAAACATTATATACTAGAAATCAATACATTATGTTTGAAGTCTTAACATAACAACATGTCAGTTACATGACAACATATTGACCGAAACCTTGTTTGTTATTTTCTCAACTTATATTTAAAAAAAAAAAACCTCACTAACATTTGCAACGATCGGTCAACTAAAATAGTGTAAATTAAGTTAAAAACATATGATTACTTCTCTAAATTCACATACTTTTGTTATAAATATTTTATAAACAAAAGGCTCAGTGTTATAGCATCAAACTATAGTTATTATTGGTTGAATGCGATAAATTTGTATCCATTTTCGTGTATTGTCGGAATAACAAAATATATAGCCAATTGTAACCACTTGTAATGAGTTTGATTGTCCCTCTGGCATCTTTCGTTCCTCTTTTCTTTGGCAAACTGTTAATACTCAACAAATAATTGGGTGTTTTTTTTGCAAGTTTTCAATTCACCATCTGCTAAAATGTAAAATCTTGCAATTTAGAAAATTAAAATAAGATAATTTTGGATAAAGATATTATAATGATGCAAATTTATAATAATTATCTTTCAATTTATCAATTTTTACAATTTGGTCTGTTTAACCTTATTTGTCAGATACTATATTACTTTCATAGTATACGAACATTTTCACTTGAATGCATTTTTCATATCGGTTCAAATTAATTGCACATTTGCCTATCATTACATCTATTGTTAATATGAAACTAAATAAATATAGAAAAGGAATTAGTTGCGACTCTAATTGTATATCGAAGTATAAATGTTTGGTAAATTCGGATTATAATAAGCTAATGCTTACTTGACGTTGCAACTACCGAAGACGTATTTCTATTCTAAATAATATATATGTCTTTAGTATACTGATAGAGCTTGGCTTTGTTGGTCTTCGTTCGGAGTGGGCTAGTCAACCCCGTTATTGGCGTCGCTGTCTTCCTTTTTCCTTCGACTGTTAAACCAATCCTTAACTGTTGGAGACCTTGTTGTCGTTTATTAACATAGTTGTCAAAAAATATCATTCAAAATTATTTCAAGTTCTTATTAACACCAGTGTTTAGGTCCAACAATGACAACTAAATCAAAACTTAAAACTTTGAATGTATTTAAAACCAGCTTGTAACAGAGCTGCCACAAAGATTTTTATTTAGCTCCTTTTACAATAAAAATAAGAATTCCGTGTATATTTTATAAATCATGACCTATAGCTATATTTTTTTTCTATTTTTAGACAACGTCATGGCTAAACAGGGGGAAAAATCAACTGACAAACAACAGTACTCAAAACACAATGTCAAGAACTAAAGACTGAGCAAGACGAACTCATCAACAACTTTTGGTGATCTCAGTTTCTTCAGAAGTGTAAGCAGTCCCTGCTCTACATGTCGAACCCGTCGCCTTGCTCATTCAAGTACAAACTTCGGAATGTCTCATTTGGGGACGAGAGAATGTAGTCAGGACAAATGCGGACATATCTATTGTCATTTGTGAAACAGATATGCCATAACGGGCAACCAATTCTAAATACCGCTGAATAAAACTAATATTTGGTAAGTAGTCAATATATTTTTTCCAATTACCTTTTCATTTGACCTTTCTGTGGACTACTATGTTATATATAGTCTACTTAATGTCAATGTATCAACTCTATATCTTTGAATGAGATTTTTACTAACATATGGCGTCCTTGAACCAAAAAAAATAGACATGTTAAAACGAACTTAAAATTACTCCAATTAGTTACAGGAAGATGCGGTGTGAGTGTCAATGAGACATCTCTCCATCCAAATAACAATTTATAAAAGTAAACCATTATAGGTCAATGAACGGCCTACAACACGGAGCCTTGGCTCACACCGAACAACAGGCTATAAAGGTCCCCAAAATTTCTAGTGTGCAAACATTCAAACGGGAAAACCAAAGGTATAATCTATATAAAAAACGAGAAACGAGAAACACGTATAAATCACATAAACAAATGACAACTACTGTACATCAAATTCCCGACTAAGGACAGGTGCAAACATTTGCAGCGGGATTAAACGTTTTAATGGTACCAAACCTTCTCCCTTTTTTCTGAAACAATAGTACAACATCACAACATAGAAAAGCACACGATAAAATATCGATCAAAAACGTAAGTTAACATAGGTTTGTATTAGATACAAATTTTGTTGTGCGGAGTTCATGTCGGTAAAACAAATCTATTTACGCTATATTCAACTACTCACGATGATTTGATTTGTTCTGTATGCACATCGAGTTTATTTGTCTACGAGTTCATACAATTTGTACCTTGGCTATATTGTTCCAAAAGTACAAGAATAAAATTCGATACAGCCGCTTAAATATGTCTTAAAGGTAACCAACTTATCATGATTTACTTAAGTGAGATGTCTTTAAGTAGGTTTTTACATGCTTTGAAGATTACTTAAATATCATAAAAACATTTAAGGGGGTTCGCGGGTCTAAATCATTTATATAGGATTTCTCTATATTTTTCTATAAATGAACTTTATCTTATAGTTAATAGACAAATCAAATGAAAAAATGGGGTCACCGTTCATTTGTGCTCACAATCTGCCCTCGAAAGAGGCATACATCTTTGTAAAAGTGTTTTTTTTTCCTGTTAAACTTATAGGAGAAATAACGGTAATATCGAAATAAAAAAAGAAATTTATTACAAAAATCGCTCAAATTTTACAATAATTAAGTTTAAGTACAGCATATATCGAAATTATATTAACAAATATAGGTCACCGATGAGTTAAAAGAAATATTTCAATTTTAAAGCCAAAAAATGGCACGTTTCCACCAAAGGGAGATAATTTGGAACTTTTTCAATGATGTTTACATTTTAAAAGTCATCTGGGGCCAACACGAATTAATTGTTTTGAATGTTTTTTGTACCATATGATAAAGTAACAACTACAAAAGGTAATAAATAAAATTTGTAATGAAAAACAAATGTTTATTTTTTTTCTGAAATTTTTATACCCTCGAGCCTCCTTAAGGTATCATATTTTCTGCATAACATCTGAAATATAAAGTAATGTAAAGTAATACCAACCTTTAGAGATTAAAACGTCAAGTGAATATGCTAAAAAAATAATCATTAAAACTGGAATAAAATTGAAACTGAAACATGAAAACAGGGCGAGGCAAAATAGAAAAAAAAGTCAAATTATAAAGCATAAACGTTGGTTCTGAACGTGCTCGGTGTCGATGTCTGAAAAACCGCGGTCAAATGAATGAATGAATGAAGGAAGGAAGGAAGGAAGGAAGGAAGGAACGAACGAACGAACGAACGAACGAACGAACGAACGAACGAACGAACGAACGAACGAAAGAACGAACGAACGAACAAACGAACGAACGAACGAACGAACGAAGGAATGAATGAAGGTATCAATAAGTGAATGAATGAATGAAGGAATGAATGAAGAAATGAAGGAATGAAGGAATAAATGAAGGAATGAAGGAATGAATGAATGAATGAAGGAAGGAAAGAATGAATGAATGAATGAATGAATGAATGAATGAATGAATGAATGAATGAATGAATGAATGAATGAATGAAGGAATGAATGAATGAAGGAATGAAGGAATGAAGGAATGAATGAATGAAGGAATGAAGGAATGAATGAAGGAATGAATGAAGGAATGAAGGAATGAAGGAAGGAAGGAATGAAGG
Source organism: Mytilus edulis (assembly GCF_963676685.1). NCBI lineage: Eukaryota > Metazoa > Mollusca > Bivalvia > Mytilida > Mytilidae > Mytilus > Mytilus edulis. The sequence continues at coordinate 39,313,898 of NC_092347.1, forward strand.
AATAAATGAATGAATGAATGAATGAATGAATGAATGAATGAATGAAAGAATGAATGAATGAAGGAAGGAAGGAAGGAAGGAAGGAAGGAAGGAAGGAAGGAAGGAAGGAAGGAAGGAAGGAAGGAAGGAAGGAAGGAAGGAAGGAAGGAAGGAAGGAAGGAAGGAAGGAATGAAGGAAGGAATGAAGGAATGAATGAATGAATGAATGAATGAATGAATGAATGAATGAATGAATGAATGAACTACAAATAAATAGATAAAAGATTCATTCAGTAAATAAATGAGTGAATATAAAATGTAACATGTTCATTTTTTTTTCACATAGTATAGTAGTTAAGGAATAGTGATAATACAAAACATTGAAGCTATGTTTTATCTGGTCCCGTATCTGAGAAACAGGCTGTTACGTTATTCTATTGATAAGATACGAACATATGCACAATTTGCACCTAGAAACCAAGCAATGCAACAGGTGTCTTGCTCCCTTGATGCTTAGTATCATTGGTATGAATGCCATTTAATGATCATTTCATCAAGGATTAATGTTATCATTTTAAAAATGAATGTTTCGATTTTGAAAACGAAACGGAATCAGAGAATTTCTATTTTGGATTTATCTAAAACCGACTGACGTCCATGAAATTATACCACATCCTTTTTTTTTATATATATATTTACAATTCGGTACAAGTAAAGCATGACGTAAAATTAAGTTTAATAATTCGTAAAAGGCAGATTATTATTTCTTTTAATTATATTGGATCATTTTATTTGCAATGCAAGTATTTGATGTAAGAGAGGCATAATAATGACCTTTGTACTGGCAAAAAAAGTCTATGAATTATTATCGGATCCTTTAAAGTCATTGAAGGACATATGACATGTGGTATGTGTGTATTTTCCTCTTTGTGATAAACAGCTTTTAAATAAGATGCATGTTTATGCTACATAGTATACTTACGTAACGGGGGCATAGTATGAATAGGTATGAATGCACTGTACGGACCAGGTCCAACATCATTGACGACTTGTACAATAAACGTGTATGTACTATTTGGCTTCAAGCCAGTTATAGTATATTGACGATTAGCTTCACCAAGGATGTTTGCACTGTTCGTGCCTGTAAGCCCAGGACCTCGATAATAAATCCTACAAATAAATTAAACCGTAATTCGATCAACACTTACATGGTTGAGATGTCACTAAACATGTTAAACCCCGTCGCATTTTAGCACCTGTCCGAAGTCAGGAGCCTCTGGCCTTGTTTGTCGTGTATGATGGTTTTTTTTTTTTTTATTTTAGTTCATTTATATTTTTGGAGTTTAGTATGACTTAACTACTACACATTTTTGTTTACGGGCCAAATGAAGCCCGCCTCCTGGTGCCAGATTTTATCGCTGTCTTTAAAACCCATTGATGGAATTCGACTGTTTTCTGCTCATTGGTCGGGTTGATGTCCCTTTGACACATTTCAAATTTCAATTCTCAATTTTATTGTGTATTAGTAGTAATGAGTTATAGGTAAAACCTACAGCATGGAAAAAGTATTAATTCTGATTGGTTAACCATTTCTACCGGAGATTGATACTTCTGCTTATGGTACTGTGGTTTGTTGACAAATATGTATAGAATCTTTTGTGGGAGGTTCTATGGATGCCTTTCGAGTGAAATAAGTTTTTTAGAAGTTAACTTATGATATAATTATAACACCATACTATTACCCAAACAAATAACTGTTGTCATTTTTAGTAGATGTTAGGATGTTAGAACATTTAAGACAAATAATTATTTAGCATAACCATTGTGCTGGACAACCAAAAACATAGTATAAATCTCCCAAAAGAAATATTACTTACAAATGAAAAGATTCATATTTTTTAGTGCATTTCACAATATCGAAACATAGAAAAAATAAACTACATACTTGTATCCCTTGATGTCTCCATTCTTGGTAAAAACGTTTAATGCATCCCAGCAAATTGTTAATGATGTTTCTTCTTGTACAGATGCATGAATATTACTAGGCGCAGAACTCGGACCTGTATTAAAACAATAGGCATGAAAAATCTTAGATACATTTCATTGTAATTTGATATTGTAACCTAGAAAGAGAATGATTTCGTCTTCTTTGGAAATAAACAGTAGAAAATCGAAGTATTGAAACTCATACGATTGTAAGTTTCAAACTCTGAACCTCCAAAAACTGATCGGAAAAACTCATCATGCATACAAGAATTAAAATTGTGTATAAACCTATAGCGTGAATTGCACGCATCTCGGAAAAAATGAACCGACGTATTTACAATTATGAATTTTATTTTTTAAATTCGATTTCTCATTGAACAGGGATTGGCACGAATTTTAATTATTTTTAATATTGTCTAAATGCATGATTTTTCTTCTTCTCTTATAAGAGCAACCAAGGGCTAAAATTAGAAAGAAGTGATGTTCATTGGCGATATAGACAGAACTATTCACGAAAATACCCCTAAATAAAAATTTCGTATGTCAGATGCCTTTTCTGGATTTACAAGAACTTACCTTCATCAGGAAAACTCATACTCAAATATTTAAAAGTCAAAGACGCAATGTATTCAGTCATAACTATTTTTGCTGAAGACAAATTTAATTATATGTAACAATGTGAGGTCATTGAAGAGATTTTCTGTATAGAAATAGATAAGACAAAGCTTTTTATTTTGAATGAACTTGTTTTAAGGTTGATATGTTCTATAATGTATATAAATGTATAATATGAATTTCATAATTCAGAAAAGTGTTAGCAACTGCCGAACGCTAGTTAGTGTACCCACAGTTGTAACTGTAAAATCAGAAATTATTGCGAGGTTTTTAAAAATGCAAAAAATATGACTTGGTGAGTGTTGCAATAATAAGGACACGCATTGTGTAGCTGAAATAAAGACCTGCATGCATTTTTTTCAAAAAACGCAATAAAAAAAAACTAGCATGCATATTAATTCATAAAAATCGGAATTTATAAAATGTGAATTTTATAAATGAAGAAAACAAAAACATTAGAAAGTTGCATGTGCATGTAGTCTCATATATCTTTATTTAAAACGGCTGTATTTGTCAGATGCTTGTGAGGTATTCAAAATTCGAAGACTAACAGAAGGAAAATCCGTTCCAAATCAATAAGTTCCATATTGCGTAACCATAATGATTGTAGATCTTGTTGTTTAACAAATGGTTAAGATATATATTTTATAATGCTTCAGTTAATAACGACAGAACAATAAAAGATAAGATAAGAAATACATGAAAACTAATCATTAAAATAAAGTAAATTATTCAAGTCTGTGGTATCTGTAAACCAAAACCACAAGGCTATGTTCGCCGTTTTTTTTTTTTTTTATTTGTGAGTTACCGTCTTAAAATTTGTATATTGTCTTATTTTGCTTTCTATAAACGTTAAAGTAAATGAATAAACTGCAATAATGATTTGTAAAAATATAAATTGTAGAGTAAAGTAGACATACATTACTTACGAGCGTGTGGATGTGTATAATTAATAGATGTCGGGTTTGATACTATCCCGTTTGCCGTAACAGCCTTGACAAATATATTATAAGAAAATCCTGCTACAATAGGGAATATGTCCACATTGTTAATTGGTGCTCCTGAAACATCTTTATATTTGTAATTCTTAACTGGAGATAAGCTGTTGAAATAAACTCTATATCCAGTTATAGCATAACCACAGCTTATTTTTGTTGTATCCCATGCAACATGTATAGACCTAGCGGACTGTGTTGTTACTTTAATACCTGAAGGGTCAGAACCACAAAAAGCTGAAATAGACAGAAATTAGACATGATTATTATCTAGTAATTATTTGTATCGTTTAGTTGCTGTGCCAGTGACTTTTACTATATCTTTTACAATTATTAACACCAACTATTCTTCCAGACTCCTTGAAATATATACATATAAAGGGGAAATTATATAATTTACGCCACTTCCTCAAATTAAACCTCTGTATTTCTGTGAAACTTATTTAATCGTTACTGTTATCCTGCAATTTCTATGAACCCATATGTTTTACTTTCTAATAGCAAAACGAGGAGTATGCCACAAGAACATGCCACATGTAGCTAAGAATGCAGGAATAATTTTTAATTTTTAATAATTTTACTACAGAATTAAAAACAATGATAATAATATTGTAAAAAACAAAATGACGCTCTTCAACTTTGTACTTGTTTGGTTTCATAACTTTTTTGATCTGAGCGTAACTGATGAGTCTTATGTAGTCGAAACGCGCGTCTGGCGTATTAAGGTGGTACCCAACACCTGCACTAAAATTAATTTGGCTCGTTTAATTTTCATAAAATTTTGACAAATTATTTAATTTGACCCTTCAACAAAAATATAAAAATTTCTAAAATTTTGAACCAACCATTTCATCAGAAAAATTACACTGATTATATAGCAGTTTGACAAACACCAATTGTGATCACTAAAACGCTTAATATTCCCTTTACAACACAACGTAATTAAAACGTTTAGCTGACTTTACAGAGTTATCTCCCCGTAGTGTTAGGTACCACCTTAAATTATAATCCTGGTACCTTTGATAACTAATTGCATATTCTACTAGACGTATCAATGTTATTGAACAGATATGTCATGTTATGGAGGGTTATTTGCGAAAAATACCAGTCAAGGGACTGTGAAATTCTGCAAATACCCCGCCCTAACATGATATATCTGTTTAATTACATCGAATAGATTTGGATTGAAACTCTCTGTACAGGTGCAGATAAATACTTGTTAGTTGTAATTCATAAACACGTTTATGTATAATTTGAGGATAAGTGGATATTATCATAAAACCGCGGGAATTATACATGTACAAATACGCTTTCTTTATGTAACGTCATATTCGAAACCTTTTGGCGGGAAGATGATCGTGAGGGTAAAAAAGGAATATCCAAATGGTAAATACCATGGTACTTTACAGTTGGAAAGCAAGTCCTTGGAAACGTCCGTTGTCGTCAAGCTTTATCAGCAACAATAGCAGGGGGAATTAATTAGGTGGCGCTACAGTCGTCCGTAACGTCAAAAAGTCCGCCAAATCAATCGACTAAGGTAGCAATAAACAATTAGGAAAAAATACTAAAATTTGCCCTCATGAATTTTACCCTCCCCTTTTCTTTGCTTTCTTGCAATATCAAGCTTACTGTTTGTGTCATATATGGGCATATGTATGTAATCAGAATCTTTCATAGATTTTATATCCAGTATATAAAATGGTAAAATATAATTTTTTTTTGGTGTATCCATGGCAACAATCTGCATTTATTTGTTATAAAATATTGCAAAAAGGGGGGGAAAGATGTCACATATTTCCCCAAAATTTGGCTAAAAGTAGAATTTCAATCCCTTGAAGTAATACCTTTTCTGAAACTGTGTACATATATCATTCAGCAAATCCAATGAAAATCATATGTCTTTCATCTCATTTTTTTGTAAAATTGCGTCAAAAACTTCATGTAGAAAAAGGGTGTTTGTAAACAGTACATTAATTTCTGGACCGATGTCCGGTCTAGCTATAAAAACACGGATTGTCAAACAGAAAACAGCCCATAAAACAGGTAAAAAATAGTCTTGATGCACTTATAAACCATCTTTGAAGGCTAAATTAGCACTCATCTGTCTAAAAATGAATTTTATTACACAATAACTTTCCTATTTGAAAAATCCACAGGGGCCAAAATGCGAAACTAAACTCCTAACTGTGTATTGCTACCTAAAAGATTGACGTTTAAAGTATTTTTTGCAACTTGCCATGCTTTTATTACAATTAAATTTTAAAATTTTTAGGTTTTGTGACCAATATAATTTCTTTACGACATACAAACATCCTTTAAAGTCATTGAAGGACATATGACATGTGGTATGTGTGTATTTTCCTCTTTGTGATAAACAGCTTTTAAATAAGATGCATGTTTATGCTACATAGTATACTTACGTAACGGGGGCATAGTATGAATAGGTATGAATGCACTGTACGGACCAGGTCCAACATCATTGACGCCTTGTACAATAAACGTGTATGTACTATTTGGCTTCAAGCCAGTTATAGTATATTGACGATTAGCTTCACCAAGGATGTTTGCACTGTTCGTGCCTGTAAGCCCAGGACCTCGATAATAAATCCTACAAATAAATTAAACCGTAATTCGATCAACACTTACATGGTTGAGATGGTTGAGATGTCACTAAACATGTTAAACCCCGTCGCATTTTAGCACCTGTCCGAAGTCAGGAGCCTCTGGCCTTGTTTGTCGTGTATGATGTTTTTTTTTTATTTTAGTTCATTTATATTTTTGGAGTTTAGTATGAACTACTACACATTTTTGTTTACGGGCCAAATGAAGCCCGCCTCCGGGTGCCAGATTTTATCGCTGTCTTTAAAACCCATTGATGGAATTCGACTGTTTTCTGCTCATTGGTCGGGTTGATGTCCCTTTGACACATTTCAAATTTCAATTCTCAATTTTATTGTGTATTAGTAGTAATGCGTTATAGGTAAAACCTGCAGCATGGAAAAAGTATTAATTCTGATTGGTTAACCATTTCTACCGGAGATTGATACTTCTGCTTATGTTACTGTGGTTTGTTGACACATATGTATAGAATCTTTTGTGGGAGGTTCTATGGATGCCTTTCGAGTGAAATAAGTTTTTTAGAAGTTATTACTTATGATATAATTATAACACCATACTATTACCCAAACAAATAACTGTTGTCAATTTTAGTAGATGTTAGGATGTTAGAACATTTAAGACAAATAATTATTTAGCATAACCATTGTGCTGGACAACCAAAAACATAGTATAAATCTTCCAAAAGAAATATTACTTACAAATGAAAAGATTCATATTTTTTAGTGCATTTCACAATATCGAAACATAGAAAAAATAAACTACATACTTGTATCCCTTGATGTCTCCATTTTTGGTTAAAACGTTTAATGCATCCCAGCAAATTGTTAATGATGTTTCTTCTTGTACAGATGCATGAATATTACTAGGCGCAGAACTCGGACCTGTATTAAAACAATAGGCATGAAAAATCGTAGATACATTTCATTGTAATTTGATATTGTAACCTAGAAAGAGAATGATTTTCTTTACGATTGTAAGTTTCAAACTCTGAACCTTCAAAAACTGATCGGAAAAACTCATCATGCATACAAGAATTAAAATTGTGTATAGCGTGAATTGCACGCATCTCGGAAAAAATGAACCGACGTATTTACAATTATGAATTTTATTTTTTAAATTCGATTTCTCATTGAACAGGGATTGGCACGAATTTTAATTATTTTTAATATTGTCTAAATGCATGATTTTTCTTCTTCTCTTATAAGAGCAACCAAGGACTAAAATTAGAAAGAAGTGATGTTCATTGGCGATATAGACAGAACTATTCACGAAAATGCCCCTAAATAAAAATTTCGTATGTCAGATGCCTTTTCTGGATTTACAAGAACTTACCTTCATCAGGAAAACTCATACTCAAATATTTAAAAGTCAAAGACGCAATGTATTCAGTAATAACTATTTTTGCTGAAGACAAATTTAATTATATGTAAAAATGTGAGGTCATTGAAGAGATTTTCTGTATACAAATAGACAAGAAAAAGCTTTTTATTTTGAATGAACTTGTTTTAAGGTTGATATGTTCTATAATGTATATAAATGTATAATATGAATTTCATAATTCAGAAAAGTGTTAGCAACTGCCGAACGCTAGTTAGTGTACCCACAGTTGTAACTGTAAAATCAGAAATTATTGCGAGGTTTTTATAAATGCAAAAAATATGAATTGGTGAGTGTTGCAATAATAAGAACACGCATTGTGTAGCTTAAATATAGACCTGCATGCACTGTTTTCAAAAACGCAATAAAACAAACCTAGCATGTATATTAATTCAGGAAAATCGGAATTTATAAAATGTGAATTCTATAAATGAAGAAAACAAAAACATTAGAAAGTTGCATGTCAATGTAGTCTCATATATCTTTATTTAAAACGGCTGTATTTGTCAGATGCTTGTGAGTATTCAAAATTCGAAGACTAACAGAAGGAAAACCCGTTCCAAATCAATAAGTTCCATATTGCGTAACCATAATGATTGTAGATCTTGTTGTTTAACAAATGGTTAAGATATATATTTTATAATGCTTCAGTTAATAACGATAGAATAATAAAAGATAAGATAAGAAATACATGAAAACTAATCATTAAAATAAAGTAAATTATTCAAGTCTGTGGTATCTGTAAACCAAAAACACAAGGCTATGTTCACCGTTTTTTTATTTGTGAGTTACCGTCTTAAAATTTGTATATTGTCTTATTTTGCTTTCTTAAAACGTTAAAGTAAATGAATAAACTGCAATAATGATTGGTAAAAATATAAATTGTAGAGTAAAGTAGACATACATTACTTACGAGCGTGTGGGTGTGTATAATTAATAGATGTCGGGTTTGATACTATCCCGTTTGCCGTAACAGCCTTGACAAATATATTATAAGAAAATCCTGCTACAATAGGGAATATGTCCACATTGTTAGTTGGTGCTCCTGAAACATCTTTATATTTGTAATTCTTGACTGGAGATAAGCTGTTGAAATAAACTCTATATCCAGTTATAGTATAACCACAGCTTATTTTTGTTGTATCCCATGCAACATGTATAGACCTAGCGGACTGTGTTGTTACTTTAATACCTGAAGGGTCAGAACCACAAAAAGCTGAAATAGACAGAAATTAGACATGATTATTATCTTGTAATTATTTGTATCGTTTAGTTACTGTGTCATTGACTTTTACTCTACCTTTCCTTTTACAATTATTAACACCAACTTTTCTTTCAAACTCCTTGACGTATATACACATAAAGGGGAAACTATATAATTTACGTCACTTCCTCAAATTAAACCTCTGTATTTCTGTGAAACTTATTTAATCGTTACTGTTATCCTGCAATTTCTATGAACCCATATGTTTTACTTTTTAATAGCAAAACGAGGAGTATGCCACAAGTACATGCCACATGTAGCTGAGAATGCAGGAATAATTTTTAATCTTTAATAATTTTACTACAGAATTAAAAACAATGATAATAATATTGTAAAAAACAAAATGACGCTCTTCAACTTTGTACTTGTTTGGTTTTATAACTTTTTTGATCTGAGCGTAACTGATGAGTCTTATGTAGTCGAAACGCGCGTCTGGCGTATTAAATTATAATCCTGGTACCTTTGATAACTAATTGCATATTCTACTAGACGTATCAATGTTATTGAACAGATATATCATGTTATGGAGGGTTATTTGTGAAAAATACCAGTCAAGGGACTGTGAAATTCCCGAGCCACCAGGCGAGGGAAATTCTGTTTCAAGACTGGTATTTTTCGCAAATACCCCGCCATAACATGATATATCTGTTTAATTATATCGAATAGATTTGAAATTCTCTGTACAGGTGCAGATAAATACTTGTTTGTTGTAATTCATAAACACGTTTATGCATAATTTGAGGATAAGTGGATATTAGCATAGAACCGCGGGAATTATACATGTACTAATACGCTTTCTGTATGTAACGTCATATTCGAAATCTTTTGGCGGGAAGATGGTCGCGAGGGTAAAAAAGGAATATCTAAATGGTAAATACCATGGTACGTTAGGCATATTCACCGGGAGTGGTGAAAAACAGGCAAATTCGTTTGAAATGAGGAAAAAATGTTTAAATATGTGAAAAATACACTAGCTACCAACCAATAAAAATCTGCCATTCTTCTATAAGGTGTAATCAATTTTAAAATAATCTTCTTACATGTACTTACATGTTGCATCTCTAATCATATATAGAAACAAAACAAGTTTTAAAAAATCCATGTTCTCCTTGATAATATTACTTGTATAATAGTACCTGTCGACACGGCATATCTATGTTTATTCTTAACTACTTATCTTGAAGGTCGGGAGTGTAGGGGTAGTGCATCGAACATTTATATATCTTTGAGGTCATACAATCAATATAGTTTTTTACGTCAATTGGTCTCACGTTAGAGTTGTTTCATTGACATAACACATCTTATCGTTTTTATAATATTGTTTCATCTTTTCATAAAATACATAGAAAGTTTAATTATATTCCATACATCTGTCTTTGAAAGGATTCTAGCAATGCTATCATGATTGACTATAGCATAAAGGTGAACGGTACCTAAGGGATACTAAATATTCAAACTCACAAGTCGAAAATAACCTGACAACGAAATAGGTTAACATGAGAAGGACAAAAAGACAAACAAAGTGTACAAAACACAACACAGCATTAAAAACAAATTTAAGACTATTGGACTGCAACTTTACACTTAACATAACCAAAAACTTTGGTAGAACGATAAAAACAGAAAATATATTTCCAAATATTTTTCAATGCTTTTTTTTCATAGAAGAGATACGTTCCTTTGATTTTCAATTAAAGGTAAACATTGCGATATTGTAAAGATATAAAAACAAATAGCATTTATCTCTTTCAAAAAGGTGAACAGCTGTATATAAAGGACATAAAATTGGCTAAAAACCATCTCAAATGTGTCTTGTAATCATCCAATCTCTAATTTCTGACAATTAGATATTTTTTTATTAAATGTTGCTGATTCATAAGTTTACGTTTAGATTATGCCAATTAATGACAGATTCAACGACACCGTTTTAAGGTATATATACATCATTCAAAGTGGGCTTCTTCAATGTGAAAAAAATACCATAAATAGTCGAAATATTAGTAACGTCATCGTGTTGCAGGCTGAAAACATTACCTTTTTTTTAAATTTAACTACAAAATAGATACAGATTGATTATTAGGGGGGGGGGGGGAAGGAGTCGGTGACCCTTGGAATTTCTTATATCATTTACACAAAAGCTTATGATTGCTGCTGATTGTTTTTGTTTGTGTGTCTAGTCATTATTATTCAATAGTTGTGGTCGGTCTTGGTTGTTAAGGGCATACGATACAGTTACAGGGGAGGTAATGACGTTGCTAACGTCAAATGTTATTTTCGCCACGTCAAACTGTGGCATATCGGGAAAAGATGCATTTTTCAACTGATTTTTATCATTCAAACTGATTTCATTTGAAAACGAGTGCATGGACCCCTATTTTAAACGACATTTTGTTTCATTTTGAAGGGAGATTATGTGGACCAAATTTTATAAAACTGTAAATAGTACATTTTTTTTAATTTTGATAAATATACAGCAAAAATGAAGTTTTTTTTTCTCAATACATGACCATTTGATTAATATGAGTTATTTCTGAATAAAAAATGCATAATATTTTAGGATACTTATAAAATACAGAAGTTACAAATTATTTAACAAAAAAACAATTTGTGTTTATCTTTTAAAACAAAAAAGTTACGTCTTTCTTTCGAAAAAGAAAATACGGCCACAAATCTGAATTTTGAGCTAATATACAAAATTGTGACCTCATTTTACTCAAAAAGTAGCACATGAAGGTATATTTTTTATTACATATTTTATTTAGTCAGGTAAAAAATAGCCTATATGCAAATTTTCATCAACTTGTAAATACAGGTTCAAAACTGTATCGTATGCCCTTAAGATACGGAGTAGCAAGTATTACAAGAATATAAATAAGATGAGTTTAAAACGCTTGTATTTTTTTTCGAATATCAACAAATCACATGAATTCTAAATCTTAAATCCTGCCGACTGAAAATAATAATAACGGCTGAATAATGTCCTATTGAAAAAAATAAAATCACAAAAATACTGAACTCTGAGGTAAAGTTATTCAACGAAGGTCCCTTATCAAATGGCAAAATCAAAAGCTCAAACACATCAAACGAATAGATTACTCCCGAGGATATCACTAGCCCAGTAGTCAGCACGTTTTGTGCTGACATGAATTGTCATTGATATTGTTATATTTATAAATTTACTGTTTACAAATTTTTGAATTTTTTGAAATACTAAGGCTTTTCTACCTCAGGCATAGATTACCTTAGCTGTATTTGGCAAAACTTTTTGGAATTTTTGTCCTCAATGCTCTTCAACTTCGTACTTTATTTGGCCTTTTTAACTTTTTTGGATTCGAGCGTCGCTGATGAGTCTTTTGTAGACGAAACGTGCGTCTGGCGTATACTTAATTTAATTCTGGTATCTATGATGAGTTTTTTTTACAATTGTCATATTCCTGACTTGGTATAGGCATTTTCTTACGTAGAAAAGTGTGGATTGAACCTGGTTTTGTAGCTAAATGAACCTCTCACTTGTATGATTGTAGCACGGAATGCATCTAACTGACTAAAATTCAAATTTTGATTTTGGTAAATAATCTTGAGTAGCATCGTACATAAACATAGTATTTGTGTGTTTCAATCAACTGCAGAGCCGGTAAAAAAATTACAGACTATAGTTAGCACGTTAAGATTTAAGAGATTTTTTGTTTGTGTATTTCTCTGTTATGAATGTTCTTTCATGTGTTTGTGCTGTATTTCTTTCACGTAGTGTTTGAGCGATATTTTTTGACATGTTCATACAGCGGGAAGTTTGGATAGCCATTAAACCAGGTTCAATTCACCTTCTATCAGGTCAGGAATATGGCAGTTATTATCAAATAGTTTTATGTTAGTTGACGTTTGTTTTCGTTGAACTTCGGTGTTCTTGTTGTTCCTTTAATTTCCTCTTATAGTTGATGTGTTTCCCTCGGTTTTGGTTTGTAAAAAGTAAAATCACAAAAATACTGAACGCCGAGGAAAACTCCTGACTTAGTACAGGTATTTTCAAATGTAGAAAATGGAGGATTGAACCTGATTTTATAGCGCCAAACCTCTCACTGGTACGACAGTCTCGTCAAATTCCGTTATATGTATAGCGATGCGTGAACAAAACAGACATAATAAATAAAATAGACAAAATATGGGTACAGCAGTCATCACTGTGTTACAATGTTAAAACAATCTTTGAACCCGGATTTGTTATCTCTCAGTCGATTTTTACTTTTGAACACCGGTATACTACTGTTGCCTTTATTAAGCATGCTGTTTATTTTTAATAGTAATGCTCAGAAAAACAAAGCCAAAAATCAATATCTATGATTTATTGATCTGTGAGAGCGTTAATGCATAGTAATATTGAATGGCTCCTTCGATATGTTTGTAACCAACAGGACCAAATTGAAGCAGTACAAAAGGATATTTATTAAAACTTGAAACCAAAGTTAAGTATTGAAGGTTATTTGATCGTTGTGAAAACGGTAGGAATAAGTGAGACTGGATCATAATGAACTCTATGATGCAACCCTCTAATAAAAACACAAAGAAAAATTAACTAGACGTTAGCATGCCAATTACAATAAGTCAAGGTCTTTAACATAATCGCCAATCGTCAAATCTTTTAACTTGTAGGTTCTCTGTATATGAAAGTGTATTATGTGAAAAAATATTTCAAACGTTGAAATATTTCAAACGTTGAATCCATAGTAAATAGACCTGTTGGTGACCTTCTGCTGTTGTCTGCTCTATGGTCGGGTTGTTGTCTCTTTGGCACATTCCCTATTTCCATTCTCAATTTTAAATAGAACCCTTACATTTAAGTGTATGGATATTTTGATATTTCCCTGTCATTGGTCTTATTATGAATAAAAAAGAGATAGATGATACCAAAGATACACTCAAAAATCGTAATGTTAAAAACATACGATACCATGGTCAAATATAAAAACGACGAAAGGACAAACAACAATCACAAACATTACATAAAAAAATTACCATACATGTAACACTTTGCTAAGTCTGGAAGATACTCAATTTGAATGCAGAGCATTGATTAACACTGGAATGATTTTTTTGTGGGAACTGAATTCCATAAATGTTCCAATAAACCACCACATAGTTATCATAATCACATAAGCACTTGTAATCAACATACAAACTTAAACGTTGTAGAAAGACGAGCAAATGTTTCTGATTATTAGATGAATAAAAAGTGTAAAATTAATTTAACAATGAAACCGATCTCCTAGGAAAATAAAATAGGGAGAGACAACAAAAACGGGAAAAGATCATATGCTTTCAAAGGACAAATTAAAAGCCACTGCCATATTTCTTACTTTGTACTTAAATTCTCCAAGGAAAGCGGTGGTTTAAATTTGGTTTTATAGCTATAATAACCACTTTTGAACAAAATATTGTGCACGACCAAACTTTGCGTCTCTTTATTGTAGATACAAAGGTGACTTTGATTTCTTCGTCAACCAAGCAAACAATCTATCTTGAGTTCATTGGTCTTTTTGCACACACTAATAAATGTACAATAATTTATACATTTAAAAAAGAAGATGTGGTATGATTTCCAATGAGACATTTGTCTACAAAAGACCAAAATGACACAGAAATTAACAACTATATGTCACCATACGGCCTTCAACAATAAGAAAAGCCCATACCGCAAAGTCAGTTTTAAAATGCCCCGAAATGACAATTTAAAACAATTCAAACGAGAAAACTAACGGCCTTGTATATAAAAAAAAAATGAACGAAAAACAAATATGTAGCACATAAACAAACAACAACTACTGAATTACAGGCTCCTGACTTGGGACAGGCACATACATACATAATGTGGCGGGGTTAAAAACGTTAGCGTGATCCAAAATCTTTCCCTAGCCTGGGACAGAGGTATAACAGTACAACATAAGAGCGAACTATAAAAATCAGTTGGAAAAGACTTAACTCATAAAAAATACAAGTGGACGTGGCTGGGTACTTGTACATACCAACAACAAAAAGACACTAGGAAATGATATGAGAGTACTCGCAGTTATCTGACAGCTAGTTCAAAGCCACTAACAACTAATAAAAAAATCATGCATCTAAGACTACATTTGTCTTTCTCCTCACTGTAGAAGAGAATGCGACGATAATATCCATTTTTTTTAAACATTTGACAAAGCTATTATCTTGCAACAACAGTTGATAGCTGTTCACATGTGTACTATTGTATATTAAAATTCATTTAAGATACCAGGTTTAAAAGTTTGTTGTTTGTAAAAAGAGACTTATAATAGTGTGGCGGCTTATATTTAGTGCCTTAATTTGACAAAATCATGCAAATGGTGGTACAAGTTTGGGATCTGGCACATATTTTTACAATGTACTAATTCCAGTTACACGAAACTGTATTTTAGAGACTGGAATGTCCCTCAAATATAATAGGCACTGATTAAATGAAAATATTTCATTTAAAAAATCTCTTAAATATATGATTATCATCGAATACATGACAGTTGCTTGAAAAAGAATAAAGCATAAAATGAAATATTAATAAGTTATACAAATTTAAAAAAAACCAGACGAACATCAGACATAAAAGTCCTATCAATAAATTGGAATATAAAGTGTAGAATTAAAACACATCAAACGATGATCAATTGTCAAGCTCTGCGCATTTGTTCATTTCCTGTCAAATGATCTCATCAAACTATTGTTGTCGGTTTATCGGTTGAATACGGCGGATTTTGATCCATTTCCTTGTTCTTTCGCAAGACCACAGTATATACCAAACAATCACTATACAAACCGTCAAGACGCAACAAATAACAATGCCCGCTATTTGACCAGAATTTAATTTTCCATGTTCTGAAAGTATAAATTACAATCTTATAAAGTAAACCGTACAATGTTCTAAACTTATAGTTTATTTTAATGGTGTAAATTTGTAATATTTGTATACGATCGTAGTTTTTACATTTTTTTCTTTTTTTGAAATAGAATATGCTAACCCTTCCGGAACATCATTTGTGTGCTTCGATTTGCTCAGTGTTTAGCTTTCTATGGTGTGGTTTGTTGATTGTTTTGGTTTTTCCCTCGTTTTTTAGTTTTACCTTGAAGTTGTAAGTTTGTCTTCGACTAAGGAGTATGTATTTCACTGTGGTTTTCTCCACCTATTTGTCCGATTCTGGTATTTTCAGCGTAAGATTTATTCATTTGAATGTAATTATTCATATTGAATTAAATACGTTTCACTTGAATTCTAATTTCATATGTTAACATAGGCCATCTGCATATTGAAATTACTTGTCATTGTGACTGTTTTATATAGTTATACAACATTATAAGATATAGCATAAAATAATTACTAGTATATTTATACTTAACGTTGGTTTTATGCTTACTTAATGTTGTTATCGCCGTATGTGTCAGCCTTGGTAGTGTAGTAGTTATGATAATTTGTGAGTTGGGATTTTTTTGTCTTTCGAACCTCGTTGTTCGTTGGGTAGTCGACTCACTTGTTGTGGATGATGTTGATTTCGGTATTGTTGTTGTTTTTGTCGGTGCAGTTGCTGTATTTGTCGTTGTCGGTGGTTTTGGCGATGTTGTTGTCGTCTTCGTTATTGCTGTCGGTGTTGTTGTCAGTAATGGTGTTGTAGTTGTTGTTGAAGTCGTTGCTGTTTGGTTAAGTTTAAAAAGAATGTATTTGAAATACAACAAAGTTTTAAAAAAATTTAATCATAAAGCTAACGAATTTACTTCTATTTATTTGTCAAAAGAAAATGAAAACCAAAACAAGGAATGTCATTCAATGTAATTGCTTTTAAAGAAAGAGGCCGATCACTTGGTTCATAAATTTATGAAAATAAAGGTACAGTTAAGAAAACATAATACTTTAACATACAGTTCTGGAGGAGATAGATAAATATGGCAAATCAATACAATACAAAAATAGAAACAAAAAAAGATGATATTGATGAAAAATAAAAGATAGAAATAGATACTTATAGACGTATATATGAATCGGCTGTATATTTCTTATCGAACAAAAGAAGTGAAAAAAGACACAAAAATTCTAATACACTATAAAAGTGCCGTTACTGAAATCTACGTGGATTATGTTAATGCGAAAAACTTTTGTGATTGTTATTGTTATGTTTGTTTATTAGTTATTTTTAACAGCGGTATACTACTGTAGCCTTTATATTCTGTCATTCCTGTAATACAAAATAAGGAGATCTGGAATGATTGCAAACGAAACAACTTCACATTCAAGACAAAAGAAAAAGTAATGTAGGGGAACCTGGTTTTAATAATCAGTACCTTTGTTTGTGCAATGGATTGTTTTCTAATGGTAATAACTACCCAGTAGCCAGTTATCGGCATTGGTTTGATTTGAATGATATTTTTTTATCTATTTAAATCAGTTTTAACAGTACATTATATTAATTGTAACAAGAGATACAGTACATATACTGAAATACGACTATTTTGGTAAGTTTTGTAAAATGTATAAAATGATATGAGAATGGGTTAAAATCATCTATCAAAATATTTTGCCCAGCAAAGTAAGCATACCATTGCAGTTGGGTATAAAGAAGTGTCAATCAGCAGAAGAGGACTGACTATTGCTCACAGCCCCTTTTACCCCTCCCTTTTTTCTCTCCCAAATATCAAAACTAACTTCCAACACAACTATCCTTTTCGTCATAACATACCGGCAAGTAAAATTATTGGAGAACGATTTAGCACTTTGATATAAATGTTATACCAACCTGATGGGAGTGTTGATATGGGTATAAACCCACTGTATGGACCATGTCCTACATCATTGACAACTGATACAATAAACTGGTATGTACTATTTGGTCGCAGGCCAGTTACAGTATATTCATGATTAGCTTCTCCGAGCACGGTTGCACTTTTTGTTCCTATAAGCCCTGGACCCCGGTAGTAGACTCTACAAACACGAATTTAAAATGACAAAAATTAACAAAAATAACCTTAACGTTAGTTTTCTCGTTTGAATTGTTTCACATTGTCATATCGGGGCCTTTTATAGCTGACTATGCGGTATGGGCTTTGCTCATTGTTGTAGGCCGTACGTTAAATGACCTATAGTTGTTAATGTCTGTGTCATTTTGGTCTCTTGTGGACAGTTGTCTTATTGGCAATCATACCACATCTTTTGTTTTTTTATTAACGACAACATTATTAATACTGGTAACATGAAAATGAGGGTTTGGTGAAACTTATCCATCCATAGAGAGAATGTCGACCAATTTTACCAATTCAATCGATTAATGTTTACCTAACAAGGAAAGTTTCTTCTATATTACCCATATAAAATAACATCGTTTTATTTAATTTCCAAGTATTTTTACGAAGAAAAAAACTAGGTTCGTGACCCCCGGATTTTATATTGAAATTTGGAAAAAAATGACAAAAAGACAGAGATTTCAGAAACATATATCGTCGAATATTAAGATATCTACATTGTGCCTTTATTCATTTCATTTCCAATCAGATCTATGGTCACTGATTATTCTTACACCAGACACGATAAATATTATTAATTCGCAGTCATGTAGGTCATAATGGGTACGTTAAAATGGATCCAGTCAATAGAATTTTTAGATAGTAAATAAGTTTTATTGGATTTCATTTTAAACCAGATCAAATTAACACCAATCTAACAGATAGGCTCTGCAAATATGGTCGACAGACACGAGGTTGGGAAAATTATTTGGAAAGCCACTGAAAAATGTTGGACATATATATATAAAAATTTTGCTTTAGTAGGTCACATATGAATCATCCCAATTTTTGCAAAGTTTAAATTGCGGAGATCGGAAACAAGGCATCAGAAATATCGCATCTATACCGAAGTCATTTGTATTATCCATCAAAGCAAAACGGAAATTCCTTGCTGGAGAATTGTGTCCCTTATACACGGAACTCCAAACAATTTCTAGACTCGGATTACAATGGATACTTGATATAGGAATTTAATGCTTGTAAGTGTTTTAAGTTATTACTTTGGAAATATAAATATTTTTCCAGATGAATAAATTTATACAAAATCTACCACAGGGAAGCAGATCCTGCTATTCATGTGGCACCTGTCGTGTTGCTAATGTTTGTACAAACCCTCTGAAAAGTCTTACAAGGTAGGTCACACTCGGGTGAAAGATGACTAGATTGTGGTTATGACAATTGCAACATATCAGTCGTCATCTGTGTCAACTTTGGTTACAGTCGTCAAATCTGATGATGATGAATTCTAGACAAATAGTAATGTAGCAGTGATATAATTCTAAAATTCCATACATATTGATTCATCAAAAAATTTGCAATCAAAAACAGTCATACACAAGAAACGCAATGCCAATTATAAAAAAAACTTGTTTCTACTACAATTCTTTACTCCTTTTTTTATTTGCCTGCAGTATGAACCGGGTGTTTCAACACTATTTAAAAAGGGTTATTATAAAACTTGTTCTTCCTTCTTCTTTTTATGTACAAGAATTAGTTTAAAAATTTATCCTATATTGGTTAATGTAGTGTGTAGAAAAAACACTTACTTGTATCCTTTAACGTCTCCGTTCTTGGTAAATACGTTTAACGCATCCCAGCTAATTGTTAATGATGTAATTCTTTTTGTAGATGCATGAATGTTACTCGGCGCAGCTGAAGGTTCTGTTCAAATACATTTAATAGCATTGAAAATATAAGAGAGATATTATTTATTGTTTTTGACATTTTATAGTATTTTGACATAAGAAAAACGCAGTCTCTATCTTTATAGAGACCAGTTTACGTCCCGCGACAGTTTATGTAACACATAAAAGAATGTGAGCATCTGTTAGAAATCATTTTTAAAAACATCTAGTTTTGGCTTCATTGCACTCTTACTCTTATTTTTTAAATTAATTTTTTAAACGTCAACAGACATCTATAGCACTTGTCAAAAATAATTAGTGTTTGTGCAGTCTTGAAGCAATACATAACATTACAACAAATATTTTTTTTCAAGAAAAATCTATTAATTTGAAATTAGAGACTTGATGATTTTTTAGACAAGTTTAAGACGATTGTGTGTAATTTTTATACAAATGTTCATCATTTCTTAAGAATTAAATCACTAATATTTTAATTGATGAAAAAATAATTATTTGTATATGTGAATTTGGAGAGCATTGACAACACAGTATTCCGAAAGGTTTTCTCAAATACGACTAAGGTAATATCTATCTCTGTGGTAGAAAACCCTTAGTATTACAAACAATGGTAAGTATTTCAAAAAGTTTATTTAAACTTATGACCATGTTTATGCTAATCCATATGAACACAGAAATGATGACTACAGACTACTTCAAGTGTCTTTAATTCTTGATAAATTCACATGAATGCCTTCCAAATTATTGGGAATACTGTCGATGTTAGTGGGTCATTGTACATGTCTTCTAGTCGTAAGGTTCCAAAGTGATGTCAACTTGTATCAATTACATGGATATCACGCCGAGAATTAGTACATACGTGAAACGTTTTGAGATATGTTATAACTATCATAAAGAAGATGTGGTATGATTGCCAATGAGACAACTCTCCACAAGAGACCAAAATGACACAGAAATTAACAACTATAAGTCACCGTACGGCCTTCAACAATGAACAAAGACTATACCGCCTAGTCAGCCATAAAAGGCCCCGAAATTACAATGTAAAACAATTCAAACGAGAAAAATAACGGCCATAATTATATAAAAAAACAATGTAATGTTTATAAGTTATCTGGAAAATAGAATAAATGGTAAAAACAGCTTGTCATAAACAACACACGTTTAAGAATATAAGGTACTAAATGTCGGCCCCATTGCCAGCAATACTATGTTTAACAATTATTTCCCTTAATGGCGTTTTGAATAAACTAGTTACATAGTCGGAATGGGAAAGTTGATAAATCTAAAGTAATATCAATAAAAACAACTTTCTTATAAATGTTTGTTAAATCAAGATGCTGTTTATTTTTTACATTGTTGTTGAAGACAACTTTTATTTTACATAGTTTTTTAGTTAACTTTTACAAACATGTTTTACTTTGAAGGACATTAACTGATCAATTAATCTATATATATATGTAAAAAAACTACGCTTGCATGGCTTTTTGTTTTTATGAAATGTTGTTCTTGGATAAAAATGATTCGAAGGCTGTATTTTATTTCACCCTTTCTTTTCAAAGATTTGCTGACAAATGTGTTCTTTATTTGTCACATCATCGGTCATCGTTGCCTTTTTTATGACCTCACAATATGAAATTTAGAAGAAAGAAGAACATTTGATATCATTAAAAAAACTTTAACCAATCATTTACCGAGAACATAAGTATCCCCAAGAACTATAAATCAGAGAAAATAACAAACACGGCTTCATCCGCCTCATTTTAGACGTTTACCTCAAATTTGCACGGTCATCTGGGTAGCAGAATCTATGATAAACGAGACGATTAGAATTTTGGAATTATCAATTTTCCCCACCTTATTAGCAATATACGAACTTTACATGCATATGGGATATACATTTCCCAGCTTATTCGGTATTCAAGGGCTTGCGATTCCTACTCAGACTTTGTAAAACGTCACCTGTGTCTGAGTAGAAAGTTGATGAACCAGTATGTCACGGAACGTCTCGTCTCTATAAAAAGTTCATCGGAAGGTACCAAGACCTTGTAGATGAATAATACACGATGGTCTTGAAGTACAGATTATTGGTACTGACATTGTTTATAATCTTTATTATGTGTTATAGTATTCCTTTATTTGTCTTTATGAATATTACTTTTACTGTTTAGATTGTTTTTGGTGATATCCATTTGACATGACTTAGTACTTATACATCCCGTCATTGTGTTATCATTCTATGATAATTTTGTATTTTTTGTCTTTCATTTTTGCTAATGTGCTTTGTCTCTATGTCTTTTCGTGTTTCTTTGGAACGTATGAAATTATGCTATGTTAATATTTTGTATTCTTGTCATTCATTTTTGCTAATGTGCTTTGTCTCTATGTCTTTTTTGTGCATTTTTTTTACATATTCATTTATTTAATAGTGATTTAGTTTATAGCACTGTGTTGACTGTTATACCCCTATATTTTATATTTTAATCTATTATGTCTGTTTGTTTTGTTCACACAGTTGTCAAGATAATAGAATTTGATTTTGATGCGACTGCCATACAAGTGCAAGGTTTAGCTAGCTATAAAACCAGGTTTAATCCACCATTTCATACGTAAGAAAATGCCTGTATCAAGTCAGGAAATTGGCAGTAGTCATCCATTCGTTTGATGTGCTTGAACTTATGATTTTGCTAATGAGACACATCTCCATCTAAGTCACCATTTGTAATAGTAAACCAGTATAAGTCAAAATGATGTCTTCAACATGGAGACTTAGCTTATACCGAACAGAAAGCTATAAAGTGCCCCCAAAATGACCAGTGTTAACCTATCAAACGCAAAAACCAGCGGTCTAAAGTATGTTTAAAAAGAAAAAATCGAGAAACACTTATGAACCACACCAACAAACGACATCTACTATTCGTTGAATTCCTGACTTAGAATAGGTGTAAACAAATGCAGCGTGTTTAAAACGTTAAAAGGTACCAACTTCACCCTTATCTGAAACAAAAGTGTAACTTCATAACATAGGAAGACGCACTATAAAATAGTAATTGAAATGGCTTAACTCAATCAAAAGACATATAAAACACAAGTGAAAATACACTGAACGAATAAATGCGATCTATGGTACAACGTAAATACAAAATCAATAAATTAAAGGGGAATAAATAAAGGAAAGAGTAGTTACCGATGTGAGATGTTAAACAAATTATAAAAAAAACAATAACCTTGAACAAAAAGCCTCCAAATACAATAATATACAAAGGAAATAATTTTGTAGTTAGGTATATAATCATTGTTGTTTTGTCTTCAATTTAAAAAAAACTTGTCATATAGATATCACATATAACACAGTTAATAAAGTACTTACTTGCATGTGGATGTGTATAATTGATAAAATTGGGATTTGATAATGCTCCGTTTATGGTAAGTTCTTTTACTGAAATAGTATAGGAAAATCCAGGAACAATGGGAAATATTTCCACATTGTCCGTTGTTGCACCTGAAACATCTTTAGCTTTATAAGTCTTTAATGGCGCTGTGCTGTTGAAGTAATTTCTATATCCAGTTATGCTTATACCACAGTTTGTTTTTGTTGTATCCCATGCAACATGAATGGACTTAGTAGACTTTGTTGTTACTTTGATTCCTGAAGGATCAGTACCACAAAAGGCTAAAATATAGATTTAAAAAACGTTTTATGTACAATATTTATTGGTACAGTTGTATTATTTACATTTACCCGACATCTCCTGTTATACAAAATGGCCAGTTTTTTTGGTTCCCTCTCATTAGTACATCCAACCCTCTGTTTCTCCGATTCAAAGCAGATGTCAATGGTGGGTGATGATTACTTGTTATACTTTCCTGGGGCAAATAATTCATAGTTCTTCAAAAATTGACAGTTCTTTATGCCTTTTTTCAGAAAAGATACCTTGCAAAGTTATCCCCATCTTAAAATTAAATGGAACTTCTTATTACATAGACATTTAACCTAATATAAAATGTATTCCAATATATTTTAAATCTCAAAAAGCTGGGTTTACTTACATATTGTATCTTTGATTAGATACATAAACAAAAAATGCCTTAAAAATTCCATATTATTCTAAAAAATATCACAACTAGTTTTACACTGAATCTCTACAAGGAATAAATGTTGTCCTGGCGGGAAATGTCGATAATTTATAGATAAACAGCTAAGAAAGGTTATAGTATGCGTTCGAGAAGTAAAGTGTGTCTTTGTTCTAATTTACTAACGGGGTTATACTAATATTGTTCTATAGTCTTACAGAACATGTCTACCGTTCGAATCTGTCACATAAATCTGTATTTGATAAAGATAGGGTTAATCTTATCATGATTTACTAACGTTACATGACTTCAAGTAAGATAATTTTTATTTTGTGCTTGCTTTTTGGTACACGCAAGTTAATATTTTCTACATTAAGAACGTCTATATGTTTGAATTAAATATTTGTGTTTCGGAAATATAAGCATAACTCAAAAAGATAAAAACCGAATAAAAAATAGCACAAGGTGTTGACAAGGTAAACTAAAATAGTAATAGAAAACAGAAAAACAGAAATTAAAACCAATATATACAGTAGATTTCATAGCAGAACAGTCCTGAAGATTGGGTTGATCACAGATGAGTCACCATTAGTGTCACGGTATTCACAGCTTGTTCAGAAGTTAAAAAAAAAAAAAAAAAGTCTTTTGCTCGTCCAAAGTGACGCATTGATATTTCTGTACTTGAAAATTTGTCGTCGATAGTAGGTATTTGATAGGCACCTGTTAAAATGTTTTACTTTTTATCTAGAAGGAGCAATTTGAATTTTGATATCTCTATTAAACTCTTACTATTGTTTAAGGTCTTTTACCGGCCTCTAGATGACTCTTGAATTTTTGTATTGTCTTTTATGGTTTCTGTAGTGGTTTGAAGGGTTGTTATGGGTGTGTTTGTCACTTGATGGGTTTCTTTCTATTCATTCTTATTTGTAATACTGTTGTGCAAAAATTAATTGTAGCAAATAAACTTAAATTATCGATGTTTTCATTCGTAGGTTCAAGAGAGGCGAAAGATACCGATGGGAATTTAAACATAAATAAAATGTCAACATAGAAATACAAAAGAAAAACGACAGTAAAACATACGCCACAAAGAAAGTTAAAGACAAAGCAAAACAAACCCCACACAAAACCGGGTAATATTAGGTGTTCCGAAAGTTGTAATATCCACATATCCTTATGAAAAACTGTTTAAAATACTACTGACAGGTGCAGCTTCAATTAAAGCTGTGAATGTACAGAAGCATTATATCTTACATTTTTCACAATTGTTTCAAGGTTTAAACTCTGTGTAGGATGTTTGAATAAACACTTCGATAACAGTAAAGAATGTTAAATAAGAGCATACCAAGAAGGTCATATAATTTTCTCGAACAGTCAGAGGAACAGTGTTAAATAGCAATAAGCAAATAGTTCCACTAGTTTCATTGTATGGTCTGTATGCTAGCTTACAGTTCAGGACAATGTTTCTCGACAAAATACTAAATCTTAGTGCAATGCATTGTGAAGATTTATGTGTTGCATTTCAACCTACAAGACTA
Organism: Mytilus edulis; assembly: GCF_963676685.1. NCBI lineage: Eukaryota > Metazoa > Mollusca > Bivalvia > Mytilida > Mytilidae > Mytilus > Mytilus edulis. The sequence continues at coordinate 39,339,036 of NC_092347.1, forward strand.
GTTTATATTAAAACATTGTGTATTTGTACTAATGCAAGTAATTCATCTTATCATGGATAAAGTTCAATTTATGAGACAGTTTGAACGAAAGAATAACACTTATACTGTTCTAGTTTAAAAGGTGAATTACCTTGATTGTATTGTAGATTATATACTTTTGTTTTCTGATTTACGGTTAAACATGTTGACACGTTAAACTGTTGTTTTTTCTGATAGTCACCAGGAAGAGTTTAAAGATCAACAAACTCCTGATCCTCCTGTGTGACGTTACTTGCATTTTATTTCATTGGTTTTCAGTTTCCAAATAGGTTTTGTTTATGTGCTAGTTTAATCAAACCGATCAAATCGATAACACGAATTTGCAAATATGTTTAGAACTTCATTGGTCATTTAAAGTGGGAACAAATTGTGGTATTTCTATGTTCGATCATGTCCTTCACAAGGACACTTGCACATAAATGCTGTGGTAAATTACAATATTAAAAACTGATAATAGATTTAAGGAAAAAAATATGTGGAGTAATGTTATCACGCATTCTACACTAAACAAACCAAGCGAAAAGAAGACTTTTGGAGGGGATGTTAGATCAGGTTTAAAATATAAGTATGCGAAAACAAGTCCTAACGTACCAACTTCAAGTGTTTTTTTTTTTTTTTTTTTTTTTGTTAATATGTCACGGAAGCATGCACATACTCTGTAATTGTCCGAAGTTAGAAAAAAGAATTTGAACAACAATTAAACAAACAAAATAAAAATAATATGCAGCAAAAATTAAAACTCGTAATATTCGCTTTGACTATGGGTCTGTATAAAGCAAAAATGGAATGTCAATTTGTTTGAAAGACAAAACCATTCAATGTTTATATTTTTAAGAGTGTACAAAGTTTTAAGTTTTTAAAGTAGATCTAACTTGCAATAAATAATAGAAAGGTGTATCAACAATATTTCTGGCTCAATATATTCCTGTCTTAAAAAAGGTAAAAAAACATTTAACATCAATAATCAAAAATCTGCAATCCCCACAAAACTCTAAGCACAAAAAAAAACTATAAGATCCGAGACAAGACATAAGACAAACACTAACGAGGTTACTTATTGGAACGGGCACATACACATATGCATCTCATTTACATGCCTATTCATACTTATGTGGTATATGGTAAATATTTTTTCTCATTTACAATCATACCACATCTTCATATAATCATATTTATACATATACATACACCTCATTTACAGTCCTATTCATACTTTTTATGGTCTATGGTGGAGGTTTTTCTTATTGACAATTATACTACATCTTCTGATAATCATATTTATACATAAACATACATCACATTTACATTCTGTTCATATTATTTTGTCAATGATATCAGATATTATTACATTGTTTGTGTATGGAGTTGTCTACCATCTAACTAAAACAATAATGGTATATAAATATATTGCCTTCTCATCATTATGGTAAATTCAGTCACCCATATATCATTGTATTTTTTTTATTACTTCATAAACAGTTGATCTCGCGTGGACAAGAAAAAAAAACTTTTTAAAGTATCTTTATTTATCACAGCGACTACCTATTGTGTGTATAGTAGGGTGACAAGTAAGATACATTGACAAATTTAATGGAACCAAATACCTCATGGCTAATTTTGGTCATATCATGAAGATAAATATAATACCCTTTTATAAAGGGATGTCGTAGAGTGCCAATGTGGTTATGCAGATTTTTAAAAACGGTGGTCAAATATCAGAAGGGGGTTTTATATTTTGGTCAATTCCTCGGTAATCCTTCATGATAACTGAGAAGGAATTTCTATGGAATCATGTTCTTGGAATGTTGCAGAAATTCATCTGGTCATATTTATGCCAGATTGACAGATATTAGTGATGAATTCCCACTGCTCTTCAACTTCGTACTTAATTTGGCCTTTTAAACTTTTTGGAAACCCGCGTCTGGCGTAAACACAAAATTTAATCCTAGTTTTTTTTACAACCATTGGGTCGATGCCACTGCTGGTGGAGTTTTAATTCCCCGAGGGTATCACCAGCCCAGTATTCAGCACTTATGATCTGACATGAATTATCATTGATATGGTCATATCTATAAATTAACTGTTTACAAAACTGATGGTATGATACTAAACCCTTAACGGGAAGGATTGTGCCTGATGTTCATATGATGAAATCATAATCTTTCAGTCAGTTTAATTGAAGTCTGGAGCTGGCATGTCAGTTAACTGCTAGTAGTCTGTTGTTATTTATGTATTATTGTCATTTTGTTTATTGTCTTTGGTTACATCTTCTGACATCAGACTCGGACTTCTCTTGAACTAAATTTTAATGTGCGTATTGTTATGCGTTTACTTTTCTACAGTGGCTAGAGGTAAAGGGGGAGGGTTGAGATCTCACAAACATGTTTAACCCCGCCGCATGGCCTTTGTTAGTCTTGTATTATTTTAATTTTAGTTTCTTGTGTACAATTTGGAAATTAGTATGGCATTCATTATCACTGAACTAGTATATATTTTTTAGGGGCCAGCTGAAGGACGCCTCCGGGTGCGGGAATTTCTCGCTACATTGAAGACCTATTGGTGACCTTCTGCTGTTGTGTTTTTTCTATGGTCGGGTTGTTGTCTCTTTGGCACATTCCCCATTTCCATTATCAATTTTACTAGTATTCACACTTTGTTGTACTTTATTCACTGCATGTATATATTTGATAACTATAACTTTAATTATTTAATTTGATAAAACCAATAATTTAGCTAAACTGTTAAATCTTCAAATCTTCAAAAATATAGCAACACGGGTATATCAAGTCAACTGAGATACTTTGAAATAATTAGAGACAGTCCATATGGCATATTTCATTAGTGCTATTAAAAGAACTGAATTGTTTAAAGACAATAATTTACACTAGTTTAATCTCTGCCTACATAAATGGTGGTATTTCCCTTGGCTTTTGTGAACAGAAAAAACACATCTACAGTTTTAAGAGGGGCACAATTATGCCTCAAATATAATTTCTCTAACGACATTAAAAATAAAAAAGAGTTATAAAAGTCTATATATATATTTATATACATTAAATTTTTTTGTATACTTTAAAATAGCAAACTATAAATGACTTCAACATGTATAATAGTACATTTCCTTTATATATGATAAGGAGCTCTGGGTCATGAAGCTATAGTCAGCACTCGGAGCACAAAATGTTTCATTTTTTTCGGATTTGTGGATTTCTGAAAGTCTCACAGTATAGATATCGCATGAAAAGATTAAATTGTGTTCCATTGAGCATTTGACAGAGCGCATTTGATAAAAGAACCATAGCCGATTTTTTTTATTTTCGGATGAATTATTTTTTAAACTTTCAGAGGACTGAAAATTGAGAGTATTGTTTTCGGTAATAATAATTTTCCTCAAACTCAATATTTTTCAATTGGTCTTCAATACATATATACCAGCTATAAAGCCGATCTCTTTTTATGTGAAAATATGTCTTGTGAAGTGACACTCTTCTTTTACCGTTGAAGTGACCTACTTGCATTTTAATCTCAATTCAAAGGTTCCCTCTTTCATAAGGTTATTGTTCTCAAGTTCCGAGACTCAAATTTTGCATACACTTTTGCTATCTGGGTCAATATAAGTTATGGATTTCCCATAGTAGGTAATGGTAACGTTTTCTTCTGTAGCTCAGTCCACATCGCAAACTTTGATATGTATGATTGCTCGTTTCAAAGATGAAACATTTTCACATATGTGGTTACATTTTCAGGGCATGATTCATTTTTCTGTAAATTAGCATAACCCCAAAAATTATTTTGTGATGCGAACATCGTGGTAAAATTCCCCTTTTTCACACAATAAGTTCTTTAAAAAATTATAGTTGAAATCATTTAATAGCTTCATAGTTTTTGCAAATGTATTCTAGGGTCCTCTACTTTCCAAATCAATACAAATGGTTACGCTCAGTCACTTGTTGAAATTAGAAAATACAATATGTGAAATATATAAAACTACATGAATAAATGAATGAATACATAATTTATTAAAGTGCAATCTAAATTGCCATTATATAATACATTATGTTATGAACCTTGTTATTTAGAGCCAGCCTTATAGGCTTACGAAGCACTGTCATTTAAAAACATTATTATACATGTATAGCTACATTTGATAAGATATGAAATATTTAGTTTTACAGTTTTTACGTTGTATTAAAGTAAAAATGCTTATATAACATCTTGTCTTATCCTTAAACAGTCTATGATAAAGTTTGCCACCGTTTTCGGGTTGCTCGTTAACAGTTCTTTTAGTGCTTCTTCTTTGGAGTCAAAGTTAATAGAGGTGACTTCTCGTCTGAGTTCGTTTCTTCTCGCTGAGAAACGGTCACACAAAAGCAAAAAGTGAATTTCATCTTCAGTCACATTAGAGTTGCACACCTTACAGATTCTCCGGTCGGCTGGAATATTTCGATATTGACCTCGTTCGACTTCTAAAGGTAGTGTACCGCATCGAATTCTAGCTATAATCGATCGACTACACAGAGATTTCTTGTTTAAGAACAACGTTTGAGTTTCTCAATTTCAGGTGCATATGGGATATTGACCCATCTGTGATATAAATACTGTACTCTTTGCGAAGGGATCAAGGCTGTAAGGTCGTTAATACAATTCAGAATTAAAAAATAATAATTTGGTCTATGAATATCCATGCTACATCAATATTTAAAGACCCAACTGTTTGGAATCACCGGTCCTACCTCTATGACAAATATATTGTTGTCCATGCAGATAAATCCCCAAACCACATTGTTTTTGGTGTAGATAACATTACCAATTACCCTATACAAACTACTTGATTAATGAATTTGTCAACACGATGGGTGCCATATAGACAGCAGGATCTATTTACCCTATCGGAGCACCTGGGATCATCCACTCAGTCTTTAGTTTTCTATGTTGTGTTTTGTATACCGGTGTTTGTCTTTTTTTCTTATTTAGCAATGACAGTTAATTTTGAGTTATGAGTTTAAATGTTGCTTTGGTATATTTCGTCTTTCTTTTGCATACTCTACGGACGGTTATGATACATTGTATGATACATAATATAACAAAATTATATTTCCTTGTGGTATCATTTACATAAAAAAAATATATGAATTAATTTATATAAAAATGTTCCTGAATTAATTGATATAAAAATGTTTATGAATTAATGTATATAAAAATGTTTACAAATTAATTTAATTAATGAACTATATTTATAGCACATGTAAAATTGTTTGAACACAATAATTAACTTTGAATGACATGACAGCAGGTTAATGATTTATGCGTCGTCTGCCGTTAAAATTAATTAATACTGGTTACTCGACTGGTTACTTGAATAGCTTATCCGAATTTGATCAAAACCAGTAAATAGAAAAAGATGTTTTGCTACGTCATTTAAAGCTTAAAATGCAATTGAACAATATTTTTTCTCAGTATAGTTGTAATAGTGTGACATGGTATCGGTTAGTACGTAGGTATATGCTTGACATCATCAGAGCAATTGCCATTTTTGTTATGCGATTCGTGATAACAATTATCTATTGCAATATCCATGAAAAAGAAATAAAAAACAGATCATTGCTGACTTGTTAATGGTGATGTATTTACTATTTCCGGTAAAATGATTACATGATATTGCAATAAAAATATATATCGGTAGTTCCGAAGTTTAATAATTGTTTTTTCTCGAAAACGGTTAATGCTTTTGATTCTTGATTTAATTTATTGAAATTGCATTTTCAGTAGATGATTGTCTACAAACTGTTATAATCAAATTTCAAATATTTTTGAAAAACAGAAAAAAACAGTTAAAGTTGAAATGCGTTCGAATCGAATACAAGCACAATGTACTCGTATGAAACCTGAAAACAATTTTTTTTTCAATGAAAAAAAGTACAAAACGTAAAGAAAAACACGCACATTTCGTGTTTAATGTTAGACTTTGACAAGGTTGTCCACCTATTCCCTTATTTTTTTGTATTATACTGGTATGGTATTAACGTATGCAATGACACATTGGCTTGACACGAGGAAGAGTACGCAAGATACATTTGGGAAACCTTTCCGCTATTCTATAGTACGTTCTAAAAATAAAACTGGTCAACTATTATTTATTGGTCCTAAATTGTCAGATTTATGAGAAAATCATTGTCTGTAACGACTCCGTCACACATCATAGACTATAACATGTCTAAATCATTCACTTCCATGTTCACCGTTCACACGTACAGTTATGGATAAACTAACGTTAGTCCAGTTTTTGTTGTGTATTGGGACAGTCTGGGGTCATGGCAGAATGATTGAACCCCCAATGAGGTCCTCTATGTGGAGATATGGATTTAAAACTCCTAAAAATTATAACGACAATGAATTAAACTGTGGCGGATTTGCGGTAAGTTTAGATTTTTTGTACTTTTATTTGCATGGTACTATAATTTATGGTGTTGTTAAACAATATTTTATTTTGAAATAAACCGCAAATAACTGATCCGTTTTCTTTTAGTTTTAGGCATACTTTATTTGGTTTTATGAATATCAAATATGATAGATATTTAAGTTGTCTCTAAAAATACACACGGTACGCGTATGTTATGTAATTATAAAGACAGTACACTTGTAAAATAGCTAAAAATATAAAAATAAACATAATGTCATATTTGTGTTTTAAAAATAGTTTTCTTTATATGAATTAGGTTTTTAGTTTTTTTAGTTTTAATTGTTTCACATTTTTCATGTTGGAACCTTTTATAGTCGACTATACGGTGTGAGTTTTTCATTGTTGAAGAACATATATTAATTACATATATCCACTCCATTTGAACTCTGGGCCCAGTTTCACGAAGCTGTCTTAGGACTAAGACATGTCTTAGGATGGCCTTACGACATATCTTAGTCCTAAGTTGGTTTCACAAAGCGGTCCTAAATTAGGACATCTCTTAAAGTTGGTCATAAAGTTAGGACAACGCGAGAGGTGTCCTATGATGGTCTTAGGATAGTTATACGTTTATTTATATAAATTGCACTCCTTTTTTATATTAATTTTGAAAAAAAATATCTTATTATTATCTAATTATCTATTCTCCTGTTCCTGCTTAAAACATATATACATTGACGGATTGTCAGGATTTGTCAACAATGAAAATTCGATGTATTGATATAAAAATTGCACGATTTTATCTCTTAACCTTTTATAACCAATAAAGTCGAAATTGAATTCAACTCACTTGTACCAAAACAATGTATTAATTTTATATTCTTTTTTCTTAATTTTGCATTGAAAATTTCATATTTATATTGATGTATTGTTTAAAGATAATTTATATATAAATTACTTTTATTTTTTTATATTTATTTTGCAAATTATGTCATTATATTAATCAATACGTTTAGAATAATTTATGGTAAGACATACTACATTTACATGATTTTTTTCCGTAGATCATATTTTTATTTGAAAATTTAAAGAACTTGCGACAGGTTTAGGATTTCTTAACTAAGATGATCCTAAGACAGCTTCGAGACGAGGTCTGAGATATGTCCTAGGATAGTCATAAGAGGATCATAAGACATGTCCTAAGATATGTCTTATGTCATGTCTTAGGATAGCTTCGTGAAACCGGCCCCTGGTGGATAGTTGTCTCATTTACTATCTTTTCCCATTTCCTTATTTTCATATTGATCTTTTATGAATCAAACACTGACTTTTTTCACTTATTTTTGTTATGTTTTATGACTATAATATTCCACAAATCAAAGGTTAATGAAAATTCAAATCTATAAGAGGACTTTTTTTCACTTTTAATGCCACGAGGTTTTTTGAGGGGATGAGTTCAAGACATCCTTTATCTTAAAAAATATGGGAAACTTTCTGGTTCATTTCGGTATTCAAAGATAATATCCCAAGCAAGAAATCAACGTTACATATTTGACAAATAATCTAAAATTGTTTAAACTATACAAATTCATTTTTATTAGTGTAATGTGCAAACGAAGTTGTATAGTCCACTCTTATGGTACAATGATAGTCCACTCTTACGGTACAATGATAGTCCACTATTACGGTACAATGATAGTCCATGATTCTTACGGTACAATGATAGTCCTCTCTTACGGTACAATGATAGTCCACTCTAATTACGGTACAAAGAACTTAGACTCGTGGCTTTTTTGTTAGACCATAAGTCGAGTGTTTTTGCGAGGCTATATGCACAGGCACTTGTCTCAGACACCCCCCCCCCCCCTTATATACCTTAATAGTGTAATATTAAGGTATATAGGAAAAAATATTTCTGAGACAAATGCCTGTTGCTATATGTCGAGTATTTTGAGAGGATGTTTATTTAACTCATATGCACTGCGTTTTTCAATAAATAAAAAAAAGTCCAAGGATTTGTTCAACATTTTGTTACACGATTGTACATGTATGAACTTAAAAAATATGATACCGAACTTAATGAAAACTGCTGATTTTATGAGACACTATCGCACCGCACCCACTTCCCAATCCCCCCAAAAATGAAAATAAAAACACACATGGGACGCTCAGTGACAGAAAAAAATAGAAGCCAAAAGAACCCCTTAAATAACCAAAACAGCCAAAATTGAAATTTGACATCAAAAACTAAATTTAAAAAACTGAGTGTGTTTGCTATTGGCTCAAACATACACACACGGAAATGTTAATACATTTATATCGTATGGAAACTGTGTACCACGCGCATGCCGTCATCAATACAAGGTTAACATCATGTAAATCTCTATTCCAACCACTTCCAACCCCTAAAAAATGAAAATAGAAACACACACGGCACTCTAAATGACATAAACATTTTGTGAAAATATAAGCCAAAACAACCCCCAAAACAACCAAATTGACCAAAATTGAAATTTAACTTGAAAATAAATTTAAAAAACTAAAAAAAAAACTGAATGTAATTTTCTATTGGCTAAAACATTTGGCACGCGGAAATGTTAATACTTTTTATCGTATTGCAACCGTTTTTATCACGCGCATGTCGTGTCAATACAAGGTTAACATATAAAGGTAAATCTACATTTGTATTGAAATAAATCATAACTATCATTTTTTTTTTATCTCTATTTTGTTTCTACTTAATGTCGTGTCAATAAGTTTTTACTCAACTATAAGAATTTAATGTAGCTTTTGTAAAAGAACAAGCAACGAAGAACATTTAATAGAGAAATGTTGGTTTCATACGAAATGGACTTACAATCAATTGAATAGAATGATGAACTGACTTTCTATACTTGTCATTACTCATTGTTGTTGGTTCGCGCACACTAGTCATCATTTACTCTGAGGACTGTTCTTTCAACTTATGTTGTTTAGTTGACTTTGATAATAAAGCCCAGCTTGATGTAAGCCAATACTATATCTTTATATTTATCTTAAACAACCCTGGACAAAATGTAACATGGTCGAAACGTCCAAAAAAGGGTTTGTACTTTAGAACCTCATTTGCAAGTGTAAGAATACAACTTTTCCGCATAAAAAGTACCAGACAATCGGTTATTGTTTGGGATACCAGTACCCTAAATAACATAAAGTGTCAATACAAACAACGTCATAGTTAAAAAGTGTTGTCTTCCTAATGCTCCACAAAATCTCTTCCTAAACTATTAACATTTATTTAATCAACAATCATAGCCAACTCCAGCCTTCAGAACTTTTGTGAAACTATCTAGTCTAAGGGCGCCGTGAATCATGGTATATTCATTTATACAACTATAGTACGAGATTTCCACACTCTACGAGATTTCTACACTCTGCGAGATTTCTACACTCTATGAGTTTAAATCAGACAACGTAGATTCAAATATATTAAGGGAGCAGTAAATCATACTTTGAAGAAGAAAAAAACACTTTGATTCGTTATATAGGTGCTTTATTTTGTGATAGGCAACTTATTGCTAAGTTTGTTGGACATGTATTTCAGCAAACATTTGGCATCCCCCTAGACACCAACTGTGCTCCTCTTCTTGTAGACTTTATAAGGGAGCTTCGTACATTGAATGAAAAGAAGTTAGCATTATCATTTTACTGTACGTTCCGGTATATATATGATGTCCTCTATCAAAATACTTTAAAGTTTGGTGACTTTGTTAAACACATCTATCACATTGAACTCGAAATAAGGATACGGTAGATAGTTAGTCTATTTCATAACATGAATTACGTCTAGATATTGACATTGAGTGCTGGTTGGGGGAAAACCCTGAGAAGATTACAGCTTCCTAATTGTGAAATTTCATATTCTGTGTATCCATATTTTGGGTTGAAGCTGAAGTTATCACTACAAACAGTTTACAGCACCACACGAGTTGTTTGAACATTATGAAATACCTGTTTCATATACAGTGAAACCTGGCTACAACGAATCCTGCATAAACCGAAAACCTGTATATACCAAACATGTTCTTCAGCCCTGTCATATCAAATTGTATGCGTTGTGAACCTGATAGAACCGAACATCAACCAAAACCGAACAAAATCTTAAGTCCCGAAATGGTTCGGTTCCAATTTTCATAACCGTCGCCCTTTCCCCTCGAATATGACATAACTGTTTGTGTACTTCCATGACCAACATGACAAGAGCCACATGACCAAACAAGAAAAGGTGTGACATGCAAAATGAAAATTCTCAATTTTCTGAACGTTCTGGTATCCCTCAAATGTATTCTCGAGGCTAAATCATCGACCAAACCTCAATCTTTAAGTTTTCGCTGTTTCTTTTTTGTTCGTACACCTTTGTTGTTCCTCTTAATTTTTCTTTTTTTTTTCTCTTTCTGTACTCTGCTGTCGACTAGAAGACTGAAGGAATCCTTTACAATAAAAACTCTGACATAAAAAAAAATAACATCTTTTATCGGTAATTTGTAAATTTCACTGAGTGCATGTTATTTTTGATTTATTTTTTTCTATTTACAATCTTTTTGTTTTTCATTTTGTTTTTATATTTGTTCTTTGTTAAGACGCGAAAGTATAAAAAAAAATATGTAAAGGATAAACCGCATTTTCCGTGTTAAGATACCATTGTAAAAAATAACCTGCATAGCATGTCAATAATATATTTGTTTACAAATTTTATTGTGTTTTTTTTAGACATCCTGTTAAACATATCCATACTTATTTAGTATACACTTTCTTTTTTCTTTGACACCATTATATATATTACCACAAAAAAATATCCTAAAAGGTATGTCAATAGCCACACAAGACAATCATAATTAACGACCAAGAAACAAATTTGTATTTTTTTACGCGTGTACATGATACTACAATAATTGTACATGCTTTATTGTCTATATTTTAATGTTAATGGTGTTATTTCTAAAGAAAACCGAAGGAATCTTTTGAATAAGATTTTTTATTAAATCTCTATATTGAGTATGATTAGAACGATGTCAAGGTCGTTGCCAAAAAGACAGCGAAATGTTTTACAGTAAAATTTTGCCAACTAAAAAAAGGTACATGTATGGTCAATTTGTTTTGAATGTGACGAGGAATTGGATATTGAAGATTTAAAATGATATATACGTAGTACTCTTTTATAACCCTTCATTTATAATAGTTGTAAGGGAGCTACCATTTGATTTTAATAGGGGTAGGGGGTAGATGAAATTCAAAAATAGGCTAGAAAGGAGTTTTGCTAATTACCGAAGCAAAATTGTTAGTTCTCCGAACTTTCCTGAAGCATTCGCTTGATTGTCGAGGTTATGAACTTCGATGTTTGCATCGAAATGGCTCGCACGACGATGCACTTTAAAGACTGCAACTGTTTTAAGACACTATCAAGAATTGAACAATGAATAAACATGCATCTATTAAATTTGACATCGTTGCATGAATTAATTGGTATAATTGTTTTCAATTTTAATATATTCAATGTTGCTGTCGATGTTTGTTTTGCTACACACTTCCTGTTAACATTATATGTGCATTTGCAAGGAACAAGCTTGTATATTCTCCACCTTTAAACCTCGAAACGATATCAAACCCAAATTGATATTTATTTTCTAAGCGATTCTTTTTTGTTTGATATTTTTGATTTATAAGGGTCTGGATTTTTCGCGATCGAGGCTTGCATTCAGATAAGGTTAACACAGGTCATGCCTGAAACTAGCCAATAATATGCCAATCGTAACCAAATTTCTGTTGGAACCATCTAACCAACTAAAATGGCAATTTTAACAATAAACTTTTGTAATTTTCTAATCCCTATACGTGATTGATACAGTAAATCCCACACATTCAGTATATGTATTCTGTTTCCTATTTGGGTGTTTTAGACGTAAACTATTATCAGTTTTTGTTTGTTTTTGGACCGTTTGCAGTAGAGCATATAAAGTATAATCATGAGAGAAAAGAAGAAAATAAAGTAACTGGTAATATCATAAATTTGTCTTCTAACAGTTTGTAATATCTGTATTTGTCCACAAAAAAAAAGTTGCAATAGCTACCGTAAAACACATTTACCATGCAGATTTTTTAAATGTATGTTAAATTTGGCACTTGCGTACAACCATCTCTTCTAACCTGGTATCCGGGCCCTTCCCAGCGACAAGTTTGTGCAATGCGAAGAGAGGAATTATCATAATAGGTCATTGTATTTACTTTAGCTATCTATGTTTTATTTGGAACGTGAAATGAATGAAGCATGTTTTGCATTTATTATATAACAGGGCTGCATTTGTATGCCAAATTAGCATTCTTCTTTATTAATTAATAAAGTTTATTTATATTCTGTTCAAATTGTTTAATTCATTACCTGCATTTGCATTGGTAATATTATTTACAATGTTAATATATGCAATTGATGACATTAGGTTAAAAAAAATCATACTAAAAATCTTGCTAATTAAATTGATAAGATATCATCTTCTTGAAATGTGTGCCATTAAACGTAGAGAAAACACCAACCAACAATAATTACACAGCGTTTGCAACGGCATTTGTATTCAGTTAAAAAATAACTGCAACTGACTATGCTTTAGAAGAATGATATTTTTGTTATGGTACATATATCTTTGCTCTCATGTGTCAGGAAACACCAGGGAATATTAAAAAAAAGGATGTCAACCACACCTCAGCACGGTGAAGAATTACTTCTCGAGTACAGATTGGTTTCACAAAGCGAAATTCCAGTACTCTCCCTCGCTTAAATATCTACAAAATAAGCAACAATGCATTATGGATCAGGAACAATCCGGTGGACAAGCAAATATACACGACGTGTTACAATTTTAATATAAGTTCTGATTTCGTTTTATGGGCTAACTTAAACTGGAATCTGCTTGTATTACACTACACTCTATGAGAAGTAGTAGTCAGCCGAGAACCAGCTTAGGGCTAACTAAATCCAAGTGTCATAATATGATAAAGTAATTGTAACTTCTAGACATTGTTCAAACACCCGTCTTTATTCTTACGTGTTATATATCCTATTTTGCAAATTGGATATTCAAAGATGTTATAGATATATTTTGAAATTACCAATTTGCAAAATAGGAAATATAACATACCTACCAAATTCAACCCTGTCAAAAGAAATATATCAATTGTTCATTTAAAAACAGTAACTAAAGCAACCATAAGGAAAGTATCGGATGTCCCTTTTCGACCTACTGGCGTAGATTTTGTGCCTGACAAACGCACAAAGACGTCAAATAACGTCACACACAAAAAAGACGGAAAGACGATTGGAATCAAGGGTATTTACCAATCAATTCTGTATGTGATATTTGAAATTTTCACAAGGCGATATCAAAAAAATAAAATAAAAGTAGTTTAGGGAAACCAAAAGTACACATTTGATTTCTAACTACCTTCACCACAATAATGTTATGTTTGTTAACGTTGTAGGTCGTTGTATAAATTAATTGACCGGATATTTATTTAAAGAATTATTTTGAATTGATTAATTGTCCAGGAAAATATATACCATGATTAATAGCTCATTTCTACGTGTGCTAATTAACAAAACAGTCTCATAATCATTAATTTAATGAACACATATTGAATATAAATGATAACAAAAGTCAAACCAGATCAAACACAAGTCACATTGTATAATCGTGATGGTATTTGTCACAACTAGGCCGATTCCATACATCTATCTAGATGCAGAGAAGAGGTGTCACCGGTTGGTAGATGCATGATGATTAGAGGTCTCAGAGGTCATTCACTGATGGTCATTTCAGGGTGCGACGAGTTCGTTTGTAGTCCAAAAAAACGACTTTATACCGATATTTTGGGAATGGCTAAGACAAATTTTTCCAAAAGTGTAGACCTAGAAAAGCTGCTCATGTTTGTAGCTCACAATGGTATATATGATAATCTCGTAACTCCGTTACTATTTCTAAATGGAAAATTTCGGAGACATTTTAATCAACAATTTTAAAACACTAACACACGAAACATATTTGGCAATCATACCACATCTTCTTTTTATATTTAACTTTCATCGAAAGAAATTACTATTAATTATCCGATGTGTATTTAATAGATAATCAGTTTCCGGAGGATAAAAGGGACAATGTCATAATAGAAAACCGATCAGTCGAGTATCATTTTTGAAATTCGATATTAGGTACTATCCAGCGAATATCGAAAACGGGTAAACCGATCTTAACAAGGGAATGGAACCGAATCCCGATAGTGTAAAGTTTCCATTTTGAAAAAAAAAAACTAAAAAAAAATCAACAATATTTTGAACTAAATGTTCCTATCACCTTGGGGAAAGGAAAACAAATACTCATTGCTGAATAATTTTGAATAATTTTTCTTTTTTCTTCTTCAGAAAATGATGGATGATGGTGGTCGATGTGGCCCTTGTGGTGACCCTTGGATAAGTCCAAGAAATAATGAAGCAGGTGGTAAATATGCCACAGGAACTATAGCGCGGCATTATGCCACAGGGCAGATCATAAACGTGACAGTAGAATTAACGAGCAATCATAAAGGGTACTACGAATTCCGACTCTGCCCTAACAATAATCCATCAAGGGCTGTAACTCAGGAATGTTTAAATAGAAATGTTTTGAATATTATGGGTCACGGAAAACGATATGTTATAGACTCACCAGATTCTAACTTATTTATGGAGTTTCAGCTATCGCTGCCTCCAGGATTGAGTTGTTCACAGTGTGTCTTACAGTGGAAATGGCGAGCAGGTACGCAGATTTTTTAATGTCTAATAATACAATTTTTGTTAAGACATGTCTTGTTAATTCAGAGGTTGTCATTTGTTGATGTGTTACATATTTGTTTTTCGTTTATTTTTTTACATAAATTGGGCCCTTAGTTTTCTAGTTTGAATTGTTAAATACATTTTATAGCTGAATATGCTGTATGGGTATTGTTCATTGTTAAAGGCAGTACGGTGGCCTATAGTTGTTAATTTCTGATTCATTTGGTCTCTTGTGGAGAGTTGTCCCATTGGCATTCATACCACATCTTCTTTTTTATTTGTCGATAAATTTAGATTGAATCATTTGAAAGACAATAAATTCCTTTCATATTTGTGATGTATTCAAATATAAGACAAGATTGAAAGCTTGCTTCAGTAACAAAATGTAAGTTTAAAGTAAGACGGCAATAAAATTAACATGGAGAAGAATTGTAAATAGCTGTCACTTAGACATACACATGTACTGCATGTTTGCATATGAAAATAAAGAGATGTGGTATGGTTGCCAATGAGACAACTTTCCAGCAAAGTTCATAGGAGTGGATGGATGTAAGGAATCATAATAGTCAATGTTAATTAATTTAAGAATTATATTTTGCAAAAATCTTTGTTAACGGTTTAGTAGAAAGGACTTTGGTTATACCTGTTCTGTACTGAATGGGTCTTCATAGAAACTACTCAACCAAATCAAGATCATACTTGTGAATAGTATTCAGTTTATATATTGGTATGTTATTTTCTCTTATCGTTTTACCTCAAAATTATTTTCTATAAAAATTATACAATAATATAACGTGTTCCACATTTTTATCTGATTTGAAATGAAACTACTTTTGATGGTAAAACTCATCATACAAAAAAAGCGAGTCATTTTGATCACATTTAGTTTGATTATTTGTATAACTTTGTTGGGTTTTTTTTGCAGCTCAGAACAAGGGGAGCAATGGTCATGGCGGTGAATGTTTTGGATGTGGACCCCAGGAACATTTTATAAACTGTGCGGATGTCTCAATAGGCAGTCGAGCCAATGTACTACCTCTAAATCGACCAGGACAAAGAGGTGTTTTTATTAGCAAAACAGGTCCTAAAATGAATGTTATTCATAGCCCTTCAAAAACTACATCTGCACCGAAACAACCTGTTCAAAGGGTTTACGATGCATCTGTTATGGAACCACCAGTGGATTCGTATTCTAATAATTACTTGCCAACGAGCTCAAATGCTCAAACTTCTAATAACTACCAGCCAACGAGATCAAACGCTCAGAGTTCTAATAACTACCAACCAACGAGATCAAACGCTCAGAGTTCTAATAATTACCGTTCTAATAATTACCAGCCAAAGAACTCAAACGTTCAAAATTCTAATAATTACCAACAAAGGAACTCAAACACTCAAAGGAGTTCAAATACTGGTCGTAGGTCAGGTACGTCTCAAAATAAAATATATGTGTATCAGAGGGAAAATTCACCTCAAGAGTACAGAAACAATCATCAGACACAACGTAAAGGCTTTAACCAACATTCACCAATTTCGAAACAAGTGTCGTATGATAAAATGTTGGATTCTAAAAATCAAATTACAGCTATGGTATTGCAATATGTATCATCGTTGCCAATGGATACGGCTATGGAATCTGGGATGATTGAATGTGATGGATTTATTCGCCCTGTGTGTAAAGCTGTGCCCCTGTGGAATAACAATAGACCGTTTGACGAATGGTGTTCTGTTTTATGTCCCACGGGAGTATGTCCGGCAGCCGTTTGCTCGTGCACATGCCCGCCTAAACAAAACAACAGACAAAACAATGCTCAATATGCGCATGAGCAACAAATGAAATGTCACAGCATGACATCGTTTGGGGATCAATCAATGGATAGATGGTGTACAATCACGTGTAATTCAAACCCAGACAACTGCCCAAGTGACCACTGCTGGTGTGATGGACTGTAATCAAGTTATATGCAGATTTTTATGTGGATTGTATCAACCCATTTTGAGTTGTTTTCAACAAGCCATACCCCCATGGAACTTGTAGCAAATTTAGCACGCATGAGCTAAATAAACCTGTATTGTTAGATATTTATTAATTTTTATTTTAAAATTGATGAAAAAAACATGAAAATTCATGGAAATAATGAATCGCAAATTACACATATTTTTTGCATTTCCACAACAAAATACTGTTTTAACAATCTACATGTTTTGTTCATTAAGTATACAAGGTGACAGGTAAAAATAACATTGGGGATATATGTTGTCATTAGATATCTGGGACATGCATTAAGTGATGAGTGTTAATTTTTTATTACAATGTGCCAAATATTTTAACTTACTAGGACACAATGATCGGTCAAGAAGGGGATGAATGCCGTACGAGGTCATGAATGCAGTACTAAATCTGTCTTTTAAAATCATTTTGGATTAATATCAAAAGACAAAATAGTAACAATAGGTTATCACGAACTAGAGCAAAACATCAACCTCGCCATCAATCTGTTTTACTTTTTTGCTTTCTTTTTGTGTAATTTATGACACGATGCCTGAAACCATGGAATATAATAAATATATTTTACCGGTTACGTATTTTTTTTTTGTCATTTGCCTGTAGGGAAAACGGTAGTATTTATTCTTCCATAGGCGACAATACTAGTATTTTCTAAATTTACCACCTTTTATAATAAAACAGTTATGTTTCTGTTTTAGACATTAAAGTTAAATAGTATAATTTTGGAAGTCTTTTCGAACAATTCTCAAAATAGTGTTTCTATGAAATTGTAAATATACACACTACAGTTATTCATAGTTAATTTTTTTTTAAAAGAGTTGTACCCTTACATCCAATCACAGCGCTCCTAAGTTGACTTCCTGCACCTGCCTCGGGTGGCATTGACACACATAAAGCCAACCTAAATAAACCAGGGATAATGTGATACTACTTTTTTTCCTCTTAAAGTACACGTGTGATGCATTGCTTCCATAGTGCCGGTGCAAATCCGTCGTTTGCTTCACGAATTTTTTTAATTTTTTTTTTGTTCGCCCGAAAAAATATAAAAGATGGTGAATAGTCAAAGTTCAAAAACTAAATTTATTGTAATGTCTTATGGATAAGACCAAGAACACTTTAAAAAATATGACAACAAAAAAACACGAAAAACAAATATATATGGGGGCCTTCGCTTTGGTAAATGACGATAGCACATTACAAACTCTGCTAGTTTCTAAAATCTGCAGTCCTTTCTTTTAGACTCCGCTGGCGATTTAGAGCTTTCCATATAGTATTGACACTTTCCTATTCTTGAACACCGTAACTTAATATCGACATTGAAATGTCTTTGGTTTTTTTGTTTGTCGTCGTGTTACTGCCTCATATACATAACTTTTCAATCGTTTTATGATTGATTTTTTTTCCGTTCACAATTTATCACATGCAAGGACACTAACAATTGTATATTATGAAATTATGAATATAATTTTGTTGGAAACATCGTTTATTGAATCAATCTAAGTCTTGAACCTTTGAATTCTCTACTCAATTGACAGATTTTAGCAATTTCCCAGAGCAGACGATCGGTCTTTCATACCCAAAAAACTATTTCAATCGCTTACTAGAACAGACAATCTGTCTCATCATCAGTATGTTGCTGTCTTCCCCGTCTTTTTACAATTTATGAAAACTGTTTGAAAAATTGATATGAAATAGATTGACCACTTGGTTAATTTCATATTGATAAGTCTTTGCATGCTTTTTTTATTACAATTTATCCGTGTAAACCAGTTAGTTGTACTAGTAACATGTACACGATATGCGTAATTGATATCGACATCAACTTTGTCATTAATTTCACAATAAATTGTAAAAACAAACTAGAAAAAGGAAAGAAAAAACACCACATGCAATATAGTCTAAACTTGCAATTTAACATTTAAAAAGCATGCTAAAAATAAGGATTCTATAGATATCCACACATATTAATATAAGGTGTCTTGTGATAATCATTATTAGATCAAATTTCGATATGAATATATATTATGATATGACTTGTTCTAGTTGATAAATAGGTAATTAATGGTAAACTTAGCGCTAATAATATCATAAAAATGTATGTTTCTACACGAGAAATATCATTATAGGTCGATAGAGGACACGTATACCATAAAAATACATTTACAATATACTGCCTACACAACGTAACCATTGTATAGAACATTTAGTTACGTGATGTTCTATATGTCAATCGGTCTATTATTGACAATCATACATGTACCACATCTTATTTTTTATAATATGTCAAAGTATGTCGATATTTCCTGCTTAACCTAGCGTCAATATCTAGGTATGCTCGAGATAAAAACATTATGAAAGAAATTAAAGTGAAACTAAAACAGAATGAGTTAATATCGCAGTACCGAACCACCTGGCTACCAAAGGGGCTTGCTTTTTGGGTCAGATGAGGTTTTACTGAAATGAATAATATACATCCGAAAAAATGAATTTGGTTTATTTTCTTTTAATTCTTTTTAACAATTCAACGAAAAAGTCCGTGCTTATTATATATATTTTTTATTAAATGAATGTTTATTGCACATTTTAATTTTTCATTTTTTGAAAACGTCACATGCAACGTTTCCGTAAATTTTACTTTTTTTCGCTTGAGAGTGAAGACTTCGTCTTTTGATATTTGATGTGACCGTTTTGTGTATTGTTATGAGTATTTACCCATGTTTGAAAAGGTGAATAATGAAATGATATGAAAAAAGAGACAAATTGTTTAGTTAAAGTCTCTACGAAATCCTAGCTTTTATGCAAAACGAGTTCAATTTGAGCAATTGGTGAAAGTTTGGTACTTGAACGTATATATAGCTATCAGTTTACAAGAATTTCTGATCTATTTTCATATTAAAACCTAACTTTAATTTAACTTTTTTATTCATTATTTTATAATATGTAGGCTCTTGTCTTTTGTTATGCGTTAACTTTTTTTTGGGGGGGGGGGGAATATCTACTCCAGAACCTCTGAAATCGAAACAACCTTTTAAATAGTTTCAACTATATGAAACATGACCATAGTTTCTATAATTGAAGCATATGAAAATAATAGTATTAGGTCATCGATGGTAGAACAAACTATGTCAGACATGCACGCCCGGTGAATCTGTAGTTTTAACATTATAACCGAAGAGCATTATATAGCGATGATTAAGGTGTGTGAATATTTCACTGACACTTGTAAAGATCATTTGACCCTATCAGAACTGTTGGAAGGACCATTGTCCTTGTCTGTGATTCATGATAAAAAAAAAAACGTTTTAAAGATATTTCGTGGTGCATTCGACTGCAGTCATGAGGTGATGTTTGTAAGGAAACTGAAAGTTTTTTTCTCATTTGTCTCATTTGCAATCATACCACATCTCCTTTTAATATCATAATATTAATTAATCATTTTGGTACTCCGTATTCAATATAACCTTTTGGTTTGGTTGTTCGGTTTCTAAGTTTGTCCTTTTTTTAGTTTATAGTTTGGTTTATTAAAGGCCAAACTAAGTGTTGTACACGGCCGCGTTTGAAGACGAGTGTCATCATCCTTCCCAGAAATCAAGATTTCGGTACTTCTGAGATTTAAATAAAAACTAATCAAACAGAGGCTAAATTTTCAGTTTGTGTTTTATTGTTTATTATAAAAATTACATATATAATAAAATTAAAACATAAATTAATTGTGTGTGTTCAGGACGTTTTTCAAAATTTGGATTTAGCTGCATCAGGAATACTCAAACCAAAAACAGATTAAATCCAAGTGTTCATAAAAACATAGAAACGTTAGAAGCTATACATCGAAAATCTTTCTTTTTTTAAATAAACATATTTTAAATCGTTTGTCATTTTAAACATTTCTTTCGTGTTTTTCTTTTAACGACGATGGTAAATAAACCGTTGTCGGAAAATAAAACAAAAATTGAGTTGACGAAAGTCTTGACAGATTTGCTGAAAAAACATCAAAAACTTCACACGAATTTCACGGAACTGCAGGACAGTTTTCACATCTTGCAAAATAACTACAATTCACGAAAGTTATCGATGGAAAGGTAGACAATGCATCTTAGAACTGACGTCACTAGTCTGCAACAATTGCAAAGTATACAACAACTTCAGAGTATACAGGATTTAAAACAAAAGGTACAGACAATTGATTCGTCTGTCAATATTCTAAGAAGTCATGAATTAGCTCCAAATCAGGATTTCATGTCATTTTATAATACTACCAGATATGAAAAAAACAAACTACAGAGGAAATCAAATAATGATATGAATATTGAAACAAACGGACTTAATATCCTTGCCGACAACGTATAGGATGTCAGTAGTCATTAACGGAGTCTTCAGCTTCTTTTAGATAAGCAAGTTAAACAGTTTGAATTACAGAGGGATGACGATTTGCGTACTGAACGTTTTCAAAACAAAAGTTTAACATCACTCCAGAAGGAAGCCGAAAAAGTTGTGTTGATGGGATACGTTTTATCTGATAGAGTCGCAAAGTCATCAGAAACCTTAAATTTCCAAAATATTTTACAATCCAGTGGGATTAATGATATTTCAAGTATTCGATTAGCAAGAAAATTCACATGTGAAAAGGCCGGACTTTATTTCATTTCGGTAGTAATAGCGTCATATTCAGATAAAGCTGGATTTCAGATTATGAAGAATTACGTTAAAGTGTCGGTTTCTTGACAGACAGGTGGTGGAGATAATAGTTTCACACTTCCGTTACGGCAATTGCAGTTGTCTCGCTACATGACAATATAGAGATTGTTACTGACGGACCATCTAGTATGTACATGTATGCACTTTGCTAAATCATCATGCTTAACACTCTTCTAAAAACGGTTACGCTATCAATATCTCCGTACTAAACTTATACGCTGCATACGAAGAGGAAGTAAAAGGAGTTTACTTTTTAATTGAGGAATAGTGACAATGAAATATGTCATCTTGTGCATAATGAAAATAAAACATTTATTTATTATAACGGAAAATTAAAAAAACTCCAATCTTGAGTCCCATTTGATAACAGAACAGGTATCGTACATCCGTTGTACTATTATTCAATTGCGATAAATCAGATATTTTCCACTTTTCCGTGGAAAGATTTTTTAATTTCTTCTGATATTGTGTTTTCTTGTGTCATTTGTGTTTCGCTACAAATAAAAAAAGAAGATGTCGTATGATTGCCAATTAGACAACTCTCAACAAGAGCCCAAATAACACAGACATTAACAACTATAGGTCACCGTACGACCGTCAACAATGAGCAAAACTCATACCGCATAGTCAGCTATAAAATACCCTAAAATGACAAATGTAAAACAAATTAAACGAGAAAACTAACAGCCTAATTTATGAACGAAAAAAAAAATATGTAACACATCAACAAACGACAACCACTGAATTACAGGCTCTTGACTTGGTCATGTTGGTACAGGCTCGTACAGCCAGAATGCAGCGTTGTTAAACGTGTTTTAGTGGAATACCAACCCACCCCTAACTTTGGACATTGGTGTAACAGTTCAACGTAAGAACGAACTACAAAGTTCAGTTTAAAAAGGCTTAACTCATCGGATGGATACAGATCGAAATACATCTAACAAAAACACATAGCGGACGTGGCCGGGTACTTATACATCCCAACAACATAAGAACAACAAGTACTGATCTGAGAGTACTCGCAAGTACTGACAGCTAGTTCACTAACAACTAATAAAAAATCATGCATTTATGACTAAATTATTAATCAGTACACATCCAACATTCAATGTATTTAGTGTAAAGATGGCATAAGCAGTCAGTGAAAAACATGACCTTGTGCAATGCCAAGATACATGCAGGTATCGAAAGATTGTAGATCCATGAAAGTATGTAACAATAAAATTTAGTTTGCTTTGAATATATTGATAACAAAATCAATATTAATACCAATAAAAACAATATTCAATGATCTAATTAGTGTTGAATTGGCAACCTTTTAGAATGAGTTTTAAAGGATCGATAAGTTTACCAGGATCGTTTCTAAATTTCCGGGCACGGTAAACAACATTACCATAAGAATGAGGACGTGTTATCCCGTTTGAAATAAGTTTTTTACATGTATAACCAAACTTCAAAACAAAATCTTTATATCCATAGAAGAATTTAGTTAAGGTGCTCTTTAAAAGAGGGACGAAAGATACCAAAGGGACAGTCAAACTCATAAATCTAAAACAAACTGACAACGCCATGGCTAAAAATGAAAAAGACAAACAGAAAAACAATAGTACACATGACACGACATAGAAAACTAAAGAATAAACAACACGAACCCCACCAAAAACTAGGGGTGATCTCAGGTACTCATTTAACTTTGTCCTTGTTTGGCTTTATAACTATTTTGATCTGAACGTCACTGATGAGTCTTATGTCGACGAAACGCACGTCTGGCGTTATAAATTATAATCCTGGTACCTTTGATAACTATTTTAAGGAATTTGTGGTAACGAAATCCCTGGCTAATTTATTTACCAGTAATACAAAGATAACGTTCGTTCAAATCAAAATTCAAAAACGTCCCAACACTACAGACACGGGCATAGCGAACTAGTTGTGAAATATAAACACCGTAAATAGGTGCCAAAGGAACATCACCGTCCAAAAAGGGAAACTTAACAATACGGAACGAAAACAATCGTCCATT
Organism: Mytilus edulis; assembly: GCF_963676685.1. Classification (NCBI taxonomy): domain Eukaryota; kingdom Metazoa; phylum Mollusca; class Bivalvia; order Mytilida; family Mytilidae; genus Mytilus; species Mytilus edulis. Next base: position 39,363,034 of record NC_092347.1, read on the forward strand.
TTGCCTTTATTTTAAGGTTTGGAGTTTCCCGCGTAAAACCGAAGTATCTAAATATAGGAATGGACAGTTATAACGGTTTAAATTTGATTTATTTAAAGTACAAAGTTCCTTTATGCAAATTTCGGCAGTATATCTAGAAAATTCTTGATCATTTAACGAAAACAATTCATCAATATAATGGTAAGCGTTGTCGAATTTATCAATTAAATGCAATTAAGATGGGTCTTTAGCGGGTTTGGTCATGATTCAAATGAGTACAAAAACAAGTCTGCTATTAACATGATTAAAGGGTCGCAATTAGTGCCCATAGGAACATCTACTACCGGCTAATAAACTTTGTTTCCAGCTTCAATCATCTCATCACACCTCCTGTAAGTATATCTAGCATATTTTCATTTTCTCTTTAGAATAGAATAGAATAGAATGTTTCAATCATAATTTCATTTCTTATTTTTAAAAGTCAACTTTTTGAAATCGTTGCAACGTTTCCGTAAATTTCACCTTTTTTTTTTACTGGAGATAGACTATATCTGTTGATAAGTGTAATGTAACCGTTTTGTGTATGTTTATGAATAATGATAAATGACAAAAAAAAGAGACAATTGTTAGTAGAAATCCTAGCTGTTATGCAAAACGGGTGCAAATTGGGTACTTGATGAAAGTTTGGTACTTGTACGTTAGCTAACAAAATTTCTGATCGATTTTCATATTGAAACCTAATTTTAATTTACCTTTTTTTATTCATATTTTTTGGGAACATGTTGGCTTTTTACTTTTGAAAAAGAAACGATCATCTACTTTAGAACCTCTGAAATCGAAACAACGTTTTATTAAGTTTTTAAATATGAAGCTCGACCAATGTTTCAATAATTGGAGCATATGGAAATAATAGTATTAGGTCATTTATGGTAGAACAAACTTTGTCAGACATTCCTGCCCGGGAAGTCTGTTTTATTTTATAACCGAAGAGCATTATAGCTCGATGATTAAGACATTAATATTCCACTGTCACATGTAAAGATCAGTTGAGCCTATCAACACTGTTTGTTTAACCAAAGACATGTCCTCCTCCCTTTAGAAAGTGCAGTTTGAGCATTTGACGTGTTCAAGTGAATTGCCAATTACATATTGTTAATCGTTCATTGGTATAGGTTGCATTTCTGTAAATATCCACATTGCAATTTCCCCACAGGAACTCCTTTTACGGCTAGAACTGAACGACATGAAGTTTTGAAAAAAAAATATATCCTAGAATGGAAAGATCATATGCACTACTATTTTTTTCAAAGGTCAAAATAAAGGGTTGTTCGACATATTTTCGAAATTAATTGCCCCGAACTTCTTAAAGTTTAAACTTACACAAAATGTCTCATCTACCCCTACCTTTAGGCTTTCCACATATTTCAATATGACTGATATGCATATTTACTGGCAACATTCCCAAGTTATGTCTCTACAAGATGAAACATAGAGATCATAACTGGGAACCAGTACGTTAACAAAATTAGTTATCTATGAATATTATTTATTCCCCAAAAGAGATGTGGTTTGAGAAACAACTGTAAGTGCAACTTATAGATATATTTATCAAGGAAGACACGTAACTATATTATCAAACATTGCATATTTATTTTACAAAGAAATCTACATTATTTTTTTCATACTATATATTAATTAATCAACAATATTGTGTGCAGCTCTGTCTGAAGGTACAACAACATGTTTGTTTCAAAGTTGAACAGTTGTTTATCAACATTTGGGATTTGGAATAAATGTAAGCATGATTGTTATCTACGACTTACGATCAAGTGTGTTTCTTTTGACTGTATTTAATGTTTGTATTTTAACATTTTATTTCATGTTTTGGCTTAACATTTTTTTTGTTCTTTGACACATAATATTAAGTAGAAATGTGTGTTGACAATAAGTAAGATGATAAGTTAAAAGTAAAATCACAAAAATACTGAACTCAGAGGAAAATCAATTCGGAAAGTCCATAATCACATGGCAAAATCAAACAACAAAACGCATCAAAAACGAATGGACAAGAACTGTCATATTCCTGACTTGGTACAGGCATTTTCAAATGTAGAAAATGGTGGATTGAATCTGGTTTTATAGCTAGCTAAACCTCTCACTTGTATGACAGTCGCATCAAATTCCATTATATAGTCACCGATGCGTGAACAAAACAAACAGACATAATAGGTAAAAATGTCAAAAATAGGGGTACAGAGGTCAACATTGTGTTATCATCTTAATCACTATAAAAACAACAAATGTAACGAAGAAGCACAAAAAGGCATACATCAAATTAACATCCTCATTTTGATTATATTATACGATTATATTTGTCTATGTAAAATGCACCCATCAAGGAAGGAGGGTATGGGTACTGGTGTAAAATTGAGCGTTTGAAATTCGCACAGGTAGACATGAAATAATTTTGTCGTTCAAAGTATGCCGGGATGCATAAATACAGTCACGCAAAATAGATATAACAAACACTGACTTAGCAGTTAAAGTAATAATAATAAATAAAATAATAGTGTGGTTCAAAGTATGACGTGATACATAAGTACAGAGTCACGTAAAATGTATATCACAAAAAAAGTTGGTTAACAGTAAAAGTAATATTAATGAATAAAATAATTTTGTCATTCAAAGTATGACAAGATACATAGGTACAGAGTCACATCATAAAATAATTTTGTCATTCAAAGTATGACAAGATACATAGGTACAGAGTCACATCATAAAATAATTATGTCGTCTCAAAGTATGATGGGATACATAAGCACAGAGTTACGTCAAAAGGATATCTAAAAAAACAGACAACAGTAAAAGTAATATTAATAAAGACAAATAAAAGAATAATATAACACGTACTTAAGATGATAAACAACGTCAGTACGCAAAATCTATACTTCAAGACCATCGTGTATTATTTGTGAAGTTGATACGGAATATTTATCAACAAGTTCTGGGTACCTTCCGATGAACTTTTTTAGAAAAAGGACGAGACGTTCTTTGACATACCCCTGGTTCATCAACTTTCTGCTCAGACACTGGTGACGTTTTACAAAGTCTGAGTAGGAGCTTCAAGCTCTTGAATACCGAATAAGTTGGGAAATGTATATTCCATATTCAGGTGAAGTTGGTATGTTGCTACTAAGGTGGGGGAAATTGATAATTTCAAAATCAAAATCGTCTCGTTTGTCATAGATTCTGGTACTAAGATGACTGTGTATGTCAAATTCGAGGTATAAGTCTAAAAATGAGGCGGATGAAGCCGTGTCTGTTGTCTCTTTAATTAAGGTGGTACCTAACACTACAGGGAGATAAATCTGTAATATCAGCTAAACGTTTTAATTACGTTTTCTTGTGAAGACAAAATAAAGTTTCATAAGGATCAAAATTAAATGTGACAAGCCTGATCACTGTACATATCGAGAGGAAACTTTTCTAAAAAAAAGTTCATTTGGAAGATACCAAGACCTTGTTGATAAATATTCCGTATCAACTTCACTTATAATACACGATGGTCTTGAAATATATATTCTAGGTACTAACGTTACTTATCAACTATTGTAAATTTTTGTATTCTTGTCGTTCGTTTTTACTGATGTGCTTTGTGTTTATGCCCTTTTGTTTGTCTTTGTTGATATGTTTGCTTGTTTTTATAGTGATATATATTATAACACTATGTTGACTGCTGTGCCACTATGTTTGACATTTTATATTTAACTTCTGTTTGCTTTCTTTACACAATCATTGTCAATATTATAGAATTATATGCGACTGTCATACAAGCTACAGGTTAGGTAGCTATAAAACCAGGTTTAATACATAACTGATTACATAAGAAAATGCCTGTATCAAGTCAGGAATATGACAGTTGATATTCTTTTAATATGTTTGGCCTTTTGATGTTGCAATTTGCTTAGGAACTTTCGGTTTAGAACTTTCTCTAAGTTTGGTATTTTTGTTAATTTACTTCAAGTGCAGTCAATTGGTCAAGACATTTATCTGTCAATACAGAGATCATGCAACACGTGCTTGTAGTTAAAAATATATATGTGTTTCGCGAGCGATTTATTTTCGCAATTAGAAAAATGAAAATCGAAATTAAATAGCCGCGAAATTGACTAGATAGGGCTTAACACGAAATAAAGTATCCGCGAAATTAAGTTGGTTTACAGTATGTTACAAATTCTTTACCTGATTTTGCCAATTAGAAGCTATATCACAACCTTTTGTGTCAATTTTACTTGTTGTTCTTGTGTCTATGTTTTCTTAGATTTTTATTTTTGGTAAGGGTGATGCAGTTTGCTGTGGTAACAACATAGTGGCAATGTCTTTCTTATTGCAGAATCGAATTTAATTAAACCTGTAATGATTGTATTTCAAATATTCTTTTATCTTAAGAGAGCATTTCAAATGTTTTCATTTCAAACTTGTTGGATTATGAATAGTTCTTTACTTGAAGAAAGACAGAGATGTATTTCAATACGCTAGTGTAGGGTTTCTATCAGTACATCGACGCGTTTTAACACAAATAAGTTGGTAGGTTTTCAATTTTGGAGAATGTATTTCTGAACCTTTCTGTGCTCGCGAGTGCAATGACATCCTTTCTGTGGGTTTCGTGTTACTCAGCTTATATCTATATAGCAATGTGTGTACAGTTGGTTTTTTTTATTTCGATTTTATATTTTGGTCATTTTGGTTGTCTGTTTACTTCAGTATTTCTGTTTTTATTGTCAACACTTTTTAAAGAAAATATAAGGTTAAATTCATTGCATATCAACATTTCCAATAACTTGGTGAATTGTTGTTGTGAAATTCTATTTTTATCCTCATTAAAGATATAAATAAGTTTTATTTATAGTCATACGAAGTACAATTGTAATTGGACTTTTCCACCATTTCATATACATTATCTTAATGAACATTGTATTCACTTACTGAAATATGTTTATTCGTTCGTATTTGATAACAAACTTATTTTAAGGTGGTACCTAACACTACAGGGAGATAAATCTGTAATATCAGCTAAACGTTTTAATCACGTTTTCTTGTGAAGACAAAATAAAGTTTCATAAGGATCAAAATTAGCGTTTGTCAAACTGCTATATAACCAGTGTAATTTTTCTGATAAAACGCTTGGTTCAAATTTTTTTATTTTTTATATTTTTGTGAAAGGGTCAAGGTGAATAATTTGTCAAAATTTTATGAAAATTAAACGAGCCAAATTAATTTAAGTGAAAGAGTTGGGTACCACCTTAAAAGTGTAAAATAAAAATACATCCCAGTGAAAGGATTCATCATGTTGAAGGTTGTAGGTTTACTTGTTTGCGTTGTTTTGAATTATGGGTTTCTTCTGGATAACACCCCTTCTACAGGTCAAACATTGGGTTCTATCCAGTATCTTACCGTCGACGATAAAGTATTGATTAACCATGAATTAGATGAAATACGCCGTGACCATGAAAGAAGTTTAAATATTTTGACTGCCCAACTGCAACAAAAATTTGCGGACATAGAAAAGGAATTATCACAAAATAAAACAAACTTGCAGTTACTAAAGAAAATGGAAGATTCGCAGTATGAAAATCAAGAACTCCATACAAACTTCACTGAACTGCAACGGAGTTTTCACATCTTGCAAAGTACCTACGAATCACTAATGTTATCGACCGAAAGCCAGACAATGAATTTGAAAACCGAGGTCACTACTCTGAAACAATTGCAAAGCATAAAACAACTTCAAGGTTTAAAGGATTTAAGAAGTCAAGTGCAAACAATTGATTCGTCCGTCAGTATTCTGCAGATCCACGAATTAGCTACAGAAAATATCAAACGACAATAGTATTGAAATAAACAGACTTAATATTTTCCTTGCCGACAACGTTTCGGATGTCAGTAGTCGTTTAGGGAGTCTTCAGCTTCTTCTAAATAAGCAAATTATGCAGTTTGAACAACATACTGAACATTTTAAAAATTTTGAAGCAGAAGGAAGATGAAAATGTTGTTTACTGGGATGTGTCCCAGCTTCCATAACGACATGAAATATATCAGGTTTCCGAAATATAATACAATCAAAGGGGATAAAAAAATATTTCTGGATTTCAGTCAACAGAATTATTCACATGCCAAAAGACCGGATTTTATTTTGTATCGGTTGTAATCGTAACGCACAATTCATCTCAAGCTTGATTTCGAATAATGAAAAATTACGCTGCAATAACATATTCTATTCAATATATAGTGAGACTTTCATATCCACCACAGGAAATTCGGTTGTAGAACTGATTGAAAATGACACAATAAAGATCGTGCCTGATAGGACGATGTCTTTATATGCGGTTAACTCGTTCTGCATTACAATTTCTCAACCCTGAGAGAGGATCTCACAATATCAACTCGTGTATAATAAAAGGATTTTCCTAATTCTCTAGGGGTAAACGAAAATATAGGAGTTACATATAATAGCACCACAAAACTAAGGCTTTGATGCACCCATTCCAAACATGAAAAACATACGAAAGCATATCATCTGTTGTTTGTAATTGCAAACCATCTGATTATTTTGTTCAAAATGCTGGCATTATTGTGTATTCTGTATTCTGAATAATTAATAAATGTATGAAAAATACGAACATTTTTAGATTATACCGGCGTCACACATCAGCGTATATCTCCGATGTACGCCGGGCGTGTTAAGAAATTATGTACGTTGCCAATACTCTAGTAATTTTGGATGGCTTCAACCTGTCAATCATATCTGTAAAGTGTGCACAACAGGCTTTAAGCGTGTATTTTGCGTACGAGAAGCGTAAGTTGGCGTATGTCTGGCGTATTTCTAACGTAGATCGAATGCACGCTATGAAGGAAAAACGTTTCTTGAACGTATTTAAGACGCATCCCGGTCGTAACTTGGACGTTCTTTTATGGGTTGTTTGTTTTACAAACACACCCGCATACGTTTTAGTTAAAGTCGAACGATCTTAAAGCGTATACAACGTGCCCTAAACGTGTCTCGAAACTTATCTGTAGCGTTTTCAACGCGCTTGTAAGGTATGTATTACGTGCGTGTAGCGTACATGTGTATGCTAGACACACGCATGAGCTGGATGAACATTTTTATGCTGCATGAAAATTACCTCGAGTGGTAGCGTTCACCAAGCGTATACCTTTGTTTTTTCGACGTACTTCAAACTTGTGCAACGCGCGTTGAACGATTGCTTAGCGTTCCTCTGGCGTGCAACTAACGTATACCGACTTTGATAATTGTCTCTGTACGTTTGGTGCACGCCAGCATAAATCGCAAACAACCAAACATACTGTAACGTGTTCGCAAACCGGTGAGAACCTTTCTAACCAACCAAACCAACCACCAGACCAGACAGACACCAACAACGAACCAAAAGAATTTACGGGAAATATGAAGGCTCAGAATACATGAAATAATTACTAATACTGCTACTGTATACTGCATATCACACAAATATAGTTTCTAGGGCAGCGCAGTCTCCTTTTTATGTGCGTGTGTGTGAGACGGATTGTATTTTTATATGTAATGTAATAAGGTATCAGATCCGCCTTTTCGTTGATGCTCTGAATGCAAACACAAAATCGTTTCAAGTGTATAATAACTTTTATTCACCAGACAATAATATTAAAAACAACTGGAACATGGATTAACAGCAATAAATCTCTTAAAACAACAATCAACAATTAACAATAGTCCGCATATATTAAACGAACGTAAGATAATACTATAAAACAGCTACACCATAAAATCAACATTCAGGAAACACAGATTATATCAGCAACTCTCCATATAAATACATGTAAAATACTATACACAAATAAATGAGCCCCTATTTTCGTAACTCTCTTTTTATACTATAAAAAGATATATAAACAGCCACCCTACTATTCGAAACAAACGGCCACTTTTGCCGAGTTGACGCACCTTTCCTATTTAAAGTTGAAATTTATTATCAAACTTTATTCTCCAAACTTAGAATCTTTAGAAAACAAGAACGCTATTAAAATTCTGCCTCCGTTTAAAACTGAAAACTGGAACGATTATATATGAACTGCATAAATAGTTATATTGCATATAAAGTGCAATATACAGGAACTAAACTGCTGCTTTAGAAAAACTGTACCTTGAAATTTATGAGACACGTAAATAAAGCTGCTAGCCGGCGGTAGGGACAAGCTGGAACTGACGTAAAATACTATGAATCTTACGCTAGTGTTGTTGTTTCGCGTGGGAGAAATTCCAAATATGGATGAAATCAATGACCTAATAAGGAAACTTCTTTATAAGGTTCATATCTTTGCACTAAACGTCTGATCAAATGACGTCATAACAGCCCAATTACTGTGAAAAGGTGCGCAACGTCGGTGCAAAAATAGTTCATAAGAACTTATTACAATATTTAGAATAAAACTCTCTTCTACATAAACCTTACATAAAATACTCTAACATTTATCCCTATTTTGAAAAACATACAAAAATATAACTACAGCATGTTCAGGACAGTGTACAAATTATACGATTTCTATTGTCACTATATTTATAATAATACTCGTGACTTCCGGTAAAAGCGAAAGTGAAAGTAACGTAAAATTAATCAAAAGCTGCCGGTAAGAAAACACACGTTTTCTGTCATTCTGGAATATACAATATTAAAACGATCAAACCATGAATAGGTAATAATAAAATAAAATACACACATTTACTGCTTTAATAAAATAATACAAAGTAGGGTTGGAAGAACTATAGCCAAAACTATGTATACAATATCAATAAAAATTTAGGCACTGTTATCTGTCAAAAACGTCACAATACCTTTAAATTCTTGTGACACTTTTTCCAGAAAATCTGGTGAAACCCGAATATTAGTTACTTTGATGATATTCTTATTATTTCTGCTATTATGATTTTTTTAATAAATAAACATGAATATGAATCAAAAAATTTTTAATAATAAATAGTCAGGGAAAGTAAGGCCAACCAATACATAACAAATCATTTGATTTATCAAAAGTGAAATTTTAAAGTACTAGTACTCTCCTATACAAATCATTATTTCTTCGACTGCATCGTGAATTGTTTATTAGAAAAATGCTTAAATCCATTGACGACTGCAAATGAAGTAAGAAATAACATATACTGGACAGTATTGTTCATGGTTTCTGTATGAACCCACTTAGAATATATAACAAAAATGGCTATACATTTTGGAACTTTTGAATTATAGCTCTACATCTTTTATATAAGCTTTGGATTTTACATATTTTGGCCACGAGCATCACTGAAGAGACATTATTTGTCGAAATGCGCATCTGGTGCAGAAAAATTGGTACCGTAAATGTTATTACTACCACTGGGTCGATGCCTCTGCTGGTGGACTGTTAGTCCCCGAGGGTATCACCAGCCCAGTAGCCAGTACTCCGGTACTGGCATGAAAATACAGATTTTTTGGTGTTATTAAATTTGCTGTTACAAAATGTTAAAAAATATTATAAATTAAGGAATGTATCTCCCTCATGCAAAGCTCTGCTTCCTTTCACGGATTTGGCTATACTTTTTGGAACATTTGAATTATAGCTCTACATCTTTTATATAAGCTTTGGATTCTACATATTTTGGCCACGAGCATCACTGAAGAGACATTATTTGTCGAAATGCGCATCTGGTGCAGAAAAATTGGTACCGTAAATGTTATTACAATGACATTTAGTCAATATCTCTTCTTTTTAAAATTCCCTGTTGATGAATTTACGTACAAAGAAAAGTTTATAAACTCTCTAAAAATAATCTGTGATGCATGATTTGTGTATTCCTGTTATGCAGTGTTGGTCCAAGAACTCCTCGTATAAAAGAGATGTACTTCACAAATAATACCATTTTACGGTTTTCTTTTATCTGTATATACTATTATGCTCCTTTAAGTTGCATGACACTTGACGTGACTCGGTATTTGTGCAATTACTAATCAGGTTTTTTGCTTTGTGCATTTCCAGTACGGCTTAGTCCAGAGGTTTGATATAGACACAGAATTTTCATAGTGTTGTTTTCCTTTTTTTTGTATATCCTATATATATAGTGCAGGCGATTTGGTGTCACGATATCACAGAAGCATGGGTTCGAATCCCGGCGAGGGAAGAACCAAAAATTTGCGAAAGCAAATTTACAGATCTAACATTGTTGGGTTGATGTTTAGACGAGTTGTATATATATATATATATATATATATATATATATATATATATATATATATATATATATATATATATATATATATATATATATATATATATATATATATAAACGTCTGTATAGTAGTCAACGATTTTCCCCACGAGGGCGCTGGATCGTTACGAGTAACGATACATGTACACAATAAATAAATTATATAAACGCCTAAAAAAGTGTACACAACAACTCCAAATACAAAAAAAGGTAACTATAAATGTAATTATTTTTACGGCCGTTTGTTCACGATGTTTAAATATTCAGACTCTGTTGTAACTACTTTACTCTCAATTTCAAATATTTAGATCGTCCAATGCTGTCTATTTGGTAATTTTACAGACGTTATCATGCGTATTCATGTTATACCATCATAATTGTCGTTCCCGATACAGTTTTAGAATTGTGCTAGTTCAAATCGCACATTATTATTTGTATTTAAAGCATATATATGAGCTCTCTGTTGTAATAAACCATATAACCTATGTCATGTTAACATTTTTTTTAGAATGGTGCAAGCGTCTTTACTGATGTTCGGTTTGACTTTTTTTATTGTATATAATTCAAGATTTAGTAAAAGTTTAATCTAACGAGACTCAAAGATGATTCATTTCACATCAGAATCTGACTGACGAAGGATATCTGTTATCCGAAATATTTATAAATAATTACATTTATAGTTACCTTTTTTTGTATTTGGAGTTGTTGTGTACACTTTTTTAGGCGTTTATATATATATATATATACTGCCAATCCATTCTTAACCGAAGTGAACACTATTATGTGTTTGCAGTTCCAGTTCTCTGACTATTCATTTTACCTGTTTTGTATACAGAGATGTATGCTAGCTATACATCCAGGTTTAACTCGCCATTGTCTAAATAGGGAAAATCTTGTACCATATCGGGATTATGACAATTGTTTTCCATTCGTCTGACGTGTTTGGTTTTTTGATTTTGCCATTTTTAAGGGACATTCTGTATACAGTAATTTGGGTTTCACGAAACTCCTGTGTTGACCCTTTCTGTTTGGGTTTTGTTGCTAAGCTTAACAAAAGAATGTATAAAATAAGTGATTTGTGGTCTGCTGTTTTTCGTAGTGTTGCCTGTTTCTCTTCAACTTTGTTTTGATGGCAACTTTCTTATTGCAAATCATTGGATCATGATTTCAACATTTCCAGCTAATTTATATGCATTATTTTAGGAAAAAATTGTATTTAGACATTATTCAGTGTGTATTTATTGTCGTACGCGATACAATCGAATTAAAGATTCAAATCCAATTAAGATATCATATCTGCAATACATGCACTTACTAGTTATCATTGTTTAGGATTGATAAAAAAAAACAATTCAGGACGTTAATTAGATAAATAATGGCAGCAGTAGTATACCGCTGTTCGAAATTCATAAATCGATAGAGAAAAAACAAATCCGGGTAACAAACTAAAACTGAGGGAAACACATCAAATATAAGAGAACTACGACACAACAGAAACACAACATTAAAATGTAACTTACACAGAAACGAACTATCATATAACTATGGCCATTTTCCTGACTTGGTACAGGACATTTTAAGGAGAAAAATGGTGGTTTGAACCTGATTTTGTACAAAATTTTACCACATTACATTATTGCAGACGGATTTGACAGTCAAGTTGAAGATTTTGGGATTAATTGTTTGCTTTGCTTTGGTAATGGGTTTCTCCTGGATAAAACGCCTTCAACAGGATAATCATTAGGTTCTAACTAGTATCTTTCTGTCGACGACAAAGTAATAATTAACCATGCGTTGGAAGAAACACGTCGTGATCATGAGAGAAGTTTAAATATATCGACTGCTCAACTGCAACAAACAATTGCAGACTTAGAATCAGCGTTGTCGGAAAATAAAACAAAAATTGAGTTTACGAAAGTCTTGACAGATTTGATGAAACAACATCAAGAACTGCAGACGAACTTCACAAAATTGCACACGAATTTCACGGAACTGCAGGGCAGTTTTCACATCTGGCAAAATAATTGCGATTCATTAAAGTTGTCGATGGAAAGACAGACAATGCATCTTAGAACTGACGTCATTAGTATGCAACAACTACAAAGTTTCCAACAACTTCAGAGTGTACAGGATTTAAGACAAAAAGTACAGACAATTGATTCGTCTGTCAATTTTCTGCAGAGTCATGAAGTAGCTCGACATCAGGATTTCAGGAGTCTTCAGCTTCAAACAGTTTGAATTACAGAGGGATGACGATTTGCGCACTGAACGTTATCATACCAAAGTTTAACATCACTTCAGAAGAAAGCACAAAAAGTTGTGTTGATGGGATGCGTTACATCTAATAGAGTCGCAAAGTCATTGGAAACCTTAAATTTCCAAAATATTTTACAATCCAGTGGATAAAAGATATTTCAAGTTTGTAGTCAACAGGACAATTCGCATGTGAAATGCCGGATTTTTTTTAATTTCATTTGGGTTGTAATAACGTCAAATTCAGCTCAATTTCAAATTAAGAAGAATTTCATTAAAGTGTCGGTTTCTTGGCACACAGGTGGAAGAGAAAATAGTTTTTTACACTTCCGTCACAGCAATTGCAGTTGTAGAGCTACATGCAAATGACAATATAGAGATTGTTGCCGACAGAACATCTAGTATGCTAAATCGTCCTGCTTAACACTCTTCAAACTATAGGAGAGTATTAATTACAATCTGTATATTCTAAAGACGGTTACGATATCAATATCTCCGTACTAAACTTATACGCTGCATACGAAGAGGAAGTAAAAGGAGTTTACCTTTTTAATCGAGGAATAGTAGAAATGAAATATGTTATCTTATAATAAAAATAATATTTATCATAACGAAAAATTAAATAATTCCAATCGTGAGTCTCATTTAATAACAAAAAAGGTGTACATCCGTTGTACTATTATTCAATTGCTCTTATTTAATCTGATATTTCCACTTTTCCGTGGAAAGATTTTTTTTATATATTCTGATATTTTGTTTTCTTCTAACATTTATGTCTCGCTACAAATAAAACACATCCAACATTCAATGGATTTAGTATAAAGACGTCATAAGCAGGCAGAGAAAAACATGGCCTTGTGCAATGCCAAGATATAGGTATATAATAATAACATTTAGTTTTGCTTCTAATTTACTGATAACAAAATCAATATTAATACCAATAAAAACAATATTCAATGATCTAATTACAGTGTTGAATTGGTAACATTTTAGAATAATTAAGTTGATTTAAAGGATCGACAAGTTTACCAAGATCGTTTCTAAATTTCCGGGCACGCTAAATAATGTTACCGTAAAAATGAAGATAGCTATCACGTTTGAAATAAAGTTTCTACAGGTACAATCAAACTTCAAAACCAAATCTTTATATCCATGGAAGAATTAAGTTAAGGTTTTAAAAGTAATTTGTGGTAATGAAATCCCTGGCTTAATAATTTTACCAGTTACACATAGATTACGTTCGTTAAAATCAAAATGTTAAAACAGACACACTGGAATAGCAAACTAGGTGTGATATATCAACACTGTTAGATAGTGCAAAAGGAACATCACCATCAAAAAATGGAAAATTAATAATTAGGAATAATAAAAAATCGTCCCTTTTGTCGTAATTTTAAGGTGTGTAGTTTCTCGTATCAAAACGTAATAACTAAATCTAGGAATGGACAGTTATTACCGTTTGAATTTAATAAATTTAAAGTAAGTTCCTTTGGGTAAATTTCGGCAGTATATTGAGAAAAATCATGAATTGCAGCAAATATATTTGCATTTAGATTTACCAAAAGACCATTTGATTAATTTGGAAAACTTTTGTTTGATAAGATTATGTCGAAGTGTAGTGTAAAGAGTAGAAAAGTCAAAACTGTCAACAGAATCAAAAGGACCATCAAAAGCACGTAATGTTTCTAAAAAAATCAAAAGATTTGTTTACATCTCCCCAAAAAGTTAACTCCTATATCATCATATGGTTTATTACAATATTTTGTGATACGTTATTTGATAGTAGTTAAGGAACTTGTTAAAAGCACTGAAAGATTAGTTGTAGAAAACTTACCAGAGACCGAGATAAAACGATGTTTTGCTGTGTTTTTTTTTTTTTTTTTTTTTTTTGTTCAGAAGAGGCCTTAAGGATGTATTCTTCTGACGTTTCAGTCTCGGTGAAATCTCGTTCTGGAATTATTTCCAAATTATCGGATCAAAGTGGAAAATATAAATGAATTTCAAAAATGTTATAGCCAAAAATTTGAGAAAATGGGTAAGGGATACAATAAATTATTTTACCAGAAACCTGAACATCCCATATCCCTTTTTTCTTTTCAAATTTCTTAGATATTAATTTTTTCAATCATTTATAACAAAAATGTTATGAAAAAATGCATTTTGTTTTTGAAAACAGCGAAAAATCACAAATTTACAAAATTAACATCATGGTAAATTTGACACAAAAAGCATCAAAATATGATAAGTTGAATGTAGATGAATCTAAATTTCATTCCTAAGAATGTCCGCATAGTATTTTTAACGGTATACCACCACCACATGGTTGGCTGTTTTGTCGGCCTGTACAAACACGAACCGCTTTGAAAATTCTGGGAGGTTTTTTTTTGTAAAATAGACGTATTGTGTACTCTTTTATTTATTTCATAATTATTTCCAAAATATGATTTTCTATTATCTACATCATTTATAGATTTATTTAAATAAGAAATCAAGATATTTTTGGGCTAAGTGCGAGAAAGAAGACGTAGACACTCTTTCCGAATGGATTAAGGCAGTGAGGTCCTCTATACAACTCAGAATTAAGAAACTGTATGGGTCTATCAATGTCCATGCTACGTCAATCTTTAAAGACCCAAATGTTGCATAACACCTATCCTACCTCCATGACAAATATGTTGTTGTCCCCGCAGATAAAGCCCCAAACAACATCGGTTTTTTGGTGTAAAACTCATTACATTAACTGCTTGAGAAACGAATTAGGTATTGACAATTCACTTGGAAACTCCACACATACCCTCACGACACTTACCAAAGAGGAAATCCTGGATAATCATAAGTCTGTTCTATGTTCCTTTGGAATTTCAACCAAAGATGAAGAACTGGATCTTCCATCACTGTATTTGATACCTAAACTACATAAGTGTCCTTACATACAACGGTATATTGCTGGTTCTTCCAAGTGCTCCACGAAACTTCTTTCTAAATTATTAACATCTATTTCACAGCATTATTCTAGAGGTGGCGTCAATTAGATGTGGATTCATAAAAATTCCAAAGATCTTTAAGAGTACATACAATCTAACTCTCTTTCATCTTGTAACAGTATTAAAACATTTGACTTTTCTACTCTTTACACAAGTATTCCACATTTCAAGCTAAAAGACAAATTGAAAGAGTTGGTATTGCTTTGCTTCATAATGAAGAATGGCCAACGTAGATACAAGTATCTTGTCCTAGGGAGGGATAAATCCTACTTTGTAAAGGATCACTCTGATGGTTTTTTTATTATTATGAGGCTGACTTCATGCAGGAACTTCTTTGGAAGAAAAAATAAAAAGTTAGCAATATCCTTTAACTCTACTTTCCGTTATATAGATGATGTTCTTTCACTAAATAATTCAAAATTTGATGACTATGTGGAACGCATCTATTCCATCGAACTACAGATAAAGGATACTACAGATACAGTTAAGTCGGCCTCATATCTTGACTTACATTTAGAAATTAACAATGAGGGTCGGTTGAAAACAAAACTGTACGACAAAAGACATGATTTTCAAATTGTGAACTTTCCATTTCTAAGTATAGCAACATTCCAGCAGCACCTGCATACGGGGTATATATCTCCCAATTGATACGATATGCCCGTGCTTGCATTTTCTATCATGATTTTCTTGATAGAGGGTTGCTGCTGTTAAACTACAGTTTTAGCAACACGTACCCCACCAAAAACTTGATTTATTTTTTACGGAATAGTAAAAGTAATTTCCGTGTTTGTCTATACTTTTACTATCCGTTTCAAAACTTCCGGTGTACAAGTTTTATAAAAAACACACATTGAAAATACACTTTATAAAGATTATTGGTAAGAATTGGTCTGTGATTATTCACTCAAATGCTTAAATGGCACTTTACTGAAAAGCAAAAGTGCACCCAATATTGCGTATTCTATGAAATATAAGTAAAATCTAATTACTATACACGGCATCATCTTAACGTGAAAACGAACACTCTTACTAGTGTTTTCTTTGTCCGTTTAGATACTTTGATGAGACTAGTCTGATTACATGGAATTATGATCCAGTTAGAGATAAATATATAATTATATGTATGCATAAACATACCAGCATGCATTTTATTTGAAATTGACACAGATTTCTTTGACCCTTTTCAAATAGTGAGAAAAATAACCAGTACACAATCACGATTACATTGTAATTTTAAAATAACAAATAGAGGTGAAACAGTTCCGACTATAAGTATATGGGTAAATGCAGTGCAATTTCTTTTAACCTTATAATCCCCATTTGAACTAGTACATGTACATGTACAAATACATGTAGCTATTACTTCAACATGGTGATAGGTCATGGGTTCACATGTATGTATGATTATCAAAATTACGGATCAACTTTGATGTGTATGCAAAAATAAACTATATACAGATTCGTGAAATCTGGGTATGTTCATACTTAAAAATTGGTACTCTTCTTACAATATGCATGCAAAATAAAGAGAATGCGCATGTTCATGTAAAAGTAATAAATATGTGTTGCTTAAAAATTCAGGCAGGAAAAATATGCTTCCCGCTATCCTTTTCAAACTTGAAAGTATTTTATTATAAAAGAGGGACGAAAGATACCAAAGAGACAGTCAAACTCATAAATCTAAAACAAACTGACAACGCCATGGCTAAAAATGAAAAAGACAAACAAACAACAGCACACATGACACAACATAGAAAACTAAAGAATAAACAACACGAACCCCACCAAAAAACTAGGGGTGATCTCAGGTGCTCCGGAAAGGTAAGCAGATCCTGCTCCACATGTGGCACCCGTCGTGTTGCTTATGTGATAACAAATCAGGTAAATATTTCGGTAGGTCACATTCATGAAAGGGAAGGGGATTGTAGTTACGACGAAAGGAACATATCCGATATCATTTGTGAAACGGTTATTCCATAACAGTCAACCAACTCGTGATGGCGTCCGTTAAATTTACGAAGGGATGATTTCAACTTCACCATTTGGAACTCTTGGTTTAAAAGCTTCCTTGTGAGCAGCAACCCTCTATCAAGAAAATCATGATAGGAAATGCAAGCACGGGAATATCGTATCAATTGGGAGATATATTCCCCGTATGCTGGAATGTTGCTACTTAGAAATGGAAAGTTCACAAATGGAAAGCTGAAATCATCTCTTTTGTTGTAAAGTTTTGTTTTCAACCGACCCTCATTGTTAATTTCTAGATGTAAGTCAAGATATGAGACCGACTTAACTGTATCTGTAGTATCCTTTATCTCTAGTTCGATGGGATAGATGCGTTCCACAAGTTTTGAATTATTTAGTGAAAGAACATCATCTATATAGCGGAAAGTAGAGTTAAAGGATATTGATAACTTCTTATCTTTCTTCCTAAGAAGTTGCTGCATGAAGTCAGCCTCATAATAATAAATAAACAAGTCGGCAAGTAGAGGGGCACAGTTTGTTCCCATTGGAATGCCGACAGTCTGTTGAAAAACACGTCCTCCGAACGTAACAAATATGTTGTCAATCAAAAAATCAAGCATCTTGATATAATCAGTTTCAGAGAATTATTTGTTTGAATCAGAGTGATTTATCCCTCCCTAAGACAAGATACTTGTATCTGCGTTGGCCATTCTTTTTTATGAAGCAAAGCAATACCAACTCTTTCAATTTGTCTCTTAGTTTGGAATGTGGAATATTAGTGTAAAGAGTAGAAAAGTCAAATGTTTTAATACTGTTACAAGTTGAAAGAGAGTTATATTGTATGTACTCTAAAAGATCTTTGGAATTTTTAAGTATCCACATCTGATTCACGCCTCCTCTAGAATATGCAGTTTTACAATAACTTTGAAGCCCGTCTTTGATTGCTGATAAAATAGATGTTAATAATTTAGAAAGAGGTTTCGTGGAGCACTTGGAAGACCTAGCAATATACCGTTGTTTGTAGGGACACTTATGTAGTTTAGGTATCCAATACAGTGATGGAAGATCAAGTCTTCATCTTTGGTTGAAATTCCAAAGGAACACAGAACAGAACTATGATTATCCAGGATTTCCTCTTTGATATATGTCATGAAAGTATATGTTGAGTTTCCAAGTGAATTATCAATACCTAATTCATTTATCAAGCAGTTTATGTAATCATATTTACATACAAAAACGATATTGTTTGTTACTTTATCTGCGGGGACAACAACATATTTGTTATGAAGATACAACAAGTGTTTTGAAACTTTTGGGTCTTTAAATGTTTATCAAAGGTACCAGGATTGTTAATTAATACGCCAGACGCGCGTTTCGTCTACATAAGACTCATCAGTGACGCTCAGATCAAATTAGTTATAAAGCCAAAGAAGTACAAAGTTGAAAAGTATTAATGACCCAAAATTCCAAAACATTGTGCCAAATACGGCTAAGGTAATTTATTTCTGGGATAACAAAATCCTTAGTTTTTTGAAAAAATTAAAGATTTGTAACAGGACATTTATAAAAATTACCATATAATTGATATTCATGTCAACACCAAAGTGCTGACTACTGGGCTGGTGATACCATCAGAAACGAAACATCCACCAGCAGTGGAATCGACCCAGTGGTGTAAAAAGTTATCAAACGTTCCAATATTATAATTTAATACGCCAGACGCGCATTTCGTCTACATAAGACTCATTATTGACGCTCAGATCAAAAAAGTTATAAAGCCAAAGAAGTACAAAATTGAAAAGCGTTAATGACCCAAAATTCCAAAAAAAATACTAAGGATTTTAAAAGTTGACGTAGCGTAGGTATTGATAGACCAATTTAGTTTCTTAATTCGGACTTGTTTCAACGACACCTCAGCCTTAATCCATTCAGAAAGAGTATCTACATCTTATTTCTCGCGTTTAGCCCATTGCCTGGTATAATCCTCGACTGAATCTATCAGTTAAACGATTCACAATTTCAAATTAAAGGAGTGTTATTTTTTACATAGACGTCTGCTGTTACCGACGTATAATAAGGAATTAAACGTCTGGCCTCACGGTCATAAAACTTTCGAGCATGAATTATGTACTCAGACTCGAAAATCAACCAATCAAATTGCTGGATTTCATGTTTCGAGCATGATTTTTGTGCTCCGAGCACTGAGCAAAGTTTTATGCCTTCAAGGCCTGCTGTTTTGTTTTATATGTGTACGAAATAAAAGGTGGTTCTGTGTTATCAAAATAAGTAGGCATATGGTTTTGAACGGTAAAGTCATTAAATATTCTCGATGAGTTGATATGTCAATATGATGTTGAACAGCAGTAGCGGTTTTTAAATTCTTTTGAATATTTCTGGTGTATTATCAACACGCGAGGGTATCAACCGCTCATCGGTCACTCAGTGCTTCAGAATCGCAATTAAAGCTGTAACTTCTTTAAGGAAGTTGCCTTTTACTTTATTTAGGTTATTAGTTTGAGATTTTTAATATTTTATTTATAATTGGCTTTCCAATAAAATTGAAAACAGAAACGGGTAATGTGCAAAAGAGACAACAAGTCAACCAAAGAGCAAAACGCAGCCAAATTACATCAAAGGGTCTTCAGTACTGCTAGAAAATCCTGCACCCGGTGGCGGGCTTTAGTTGGCCCCTAAATATAAAATGTGTACTAGTTCAGAGAACATTGACTCCGAAACATAAATAATGAACCATAATAAAAAATATACCAGACTTACAAAGGAAGAAAGTTTCTGACTTGGGACAGGCGCATAAATGCGGAGCGGCTCCTAATCATATGAATATAAAGTACAATCCCTTTTATTCGAGCATTAATAATGAGTCATTTGAAGATGAAACGCTCGTAAACGAATATTAAATCTTGTATCTCTGATTAGTCTATCGGCACCTGTTTTGAGGTTATAAAAACCTGCAATACATGATATCATGTGTTCAACAAATGTTCACTGAATATGGTCCATCCGGTACGCTTTAAAATTGGTCAAAGAGAGTTTTTTTCTTTTATTTAGGATAAATCAAAAATCATTTTTCATACAGGTGAAACAAGTGAGAAGATTGTCACGAAATAGAAGTTCCTTCATAGTATAATTTCCAAATAGAAAAAAATTATTCTGGAATATTTTTTCACTGGAATATAAATAACAGTATATGTTCCTAACATAACACATGGTTTAAAATGTGTTTTCCAACAGGAACAGATATTTTGACATTATTTATAACAAAGATTCCATTTTGAATTTTCCTTGGAGTTATTTCTGTCAATTTTCTTTTTTCTATTATTTGCTTATGACATTTTTGAATTGTAACGCATATGGGTACTTATACATCCACACAACAGAAAGGAACTTGCTACAGATCTGAGAGTCTCGCAATTACTGACAGCTAGTTAAACGTCAATAGCAATAAGGGTACATATTCGAATAACAGTGTCCTCATAGTTGTATATCTTTGCTAAAATTTGATTAAGAGAAAGCATTCATGCGTATCTTTTCGTATTCTCGGTGTTGACATGAATATCTAAAATGTGGCCATTGTTATAAATTTCCTGTTTATAAAACTTTGAATAATACGAAAAACTAAGGATTTTCCTATCCCAGGCATGTATTACCTTATCCGTATTTGGCACAACGTTTTGGAATTTTGGATCCTCAATGCTCTTCAACTTTGTACTTGTTTTGTATTATTAATATTTTGATATGAGCGTCAGTGATGAGTATTATGTAGACGAAACGCTCGTCTGGCGTACTACATTATAATCCTGGTACCTTTTATCACCACTGGGTCGATGCCACTGCTGGTGGACGTTTCGTCCGAGGGTATCACCAGCCCAGTCGTCAACATTTCGTTGTTGACATGAATATCAATAATGTGGTCATTTTTATAAATTTCCTGTTTACAAAACTTTGAATATTACGAAAAACTAAGGATTTTCTTATCCCAGGCATAGATTACCTTAGCCGTATTTGTCTAGCCTACTAATAAATATTATTTTTAAAAAAAAACACGTATTATACGCATTCATATTATATTTATATATGAACGTATATGATAACTGTTAGACTTTGTATTGTATGTATGTCCTTTACGTCTAATAATAAATATCAGATAAAATTATTACTGATATCTGAAATGATAAAACGCCCTTTCATGGTAGAAAACAATTGTTGTTAGCTAAATCAGTCATGTTGAAGTTCACTAGTTTTTTTCTAAGTGTTGCTTTGAACTGGGGATTTCTATTAGATGATAAAAATCCCACTGGGGCCGCTGTTTCTAGCAACCAGTACCTGACAATTGACGATAAAGTACACATTAATCATGAACTGGACGAACTACGCCACGACCACGAAAGAAGTTTGGATATATTAACCTCTCAACTAAAAAAACGATTCGATGATCTAGAAAATAGGATATCTGAAAATAGAACATTATCTGAACTCATTAGAAAAATGTTGACACTTGAGCAGATGAACAAGAAATTGGAAAGGAATAACTCCATATTGCAACAAAAGTTCGAGACATTAGAGAGGGATTTCAGTTTAATTCAGCACGAACTGAATGAAACAAAATTAAAAACGATCGATCTAAAAACTGAGATAACAAATTTACATAACTTGCAAAACATTCACCAACTACAAGAGCTACAGGGTCTTCAAAAGAAAGTGCAAATGATAGATTCGTCTATCAATTTGTTAAAAAGCCACGAGCTAGCTCGAAATCAAGATTTTCTTTCATTGTACAATATAACAAGCTTTCAAATAAATAATATACTGAGGGAATCGACAACTCGGGATGTTGAATTAGAGAGTTTTAATAATTCTCTCAGAAGCAATATGTATGAACTATTTAATAATAGCGAAAGTCTTGTAGAGCAACTTCGAGATTTAATAGTGAAGAAGAACGATGACAATTTACGCATTGAAAGATCACAGAATAAAACTCTAGTTACGCTGCTAAAGGAAAATACAAATATTGCACTAATGGGGTGTGTTCCTGCTTCAGCGAGTTTTTCAGCAGGAACAGCTATTGTGTTCAGCAAAATATTACAATCGTCTGCCGTAAAAAATCAATCAAATTTTCGATCAACTGGAAAATTCACGTGTAAAGTGCCTGGACTCTACTTTATAACGTCAGCTATAGCGACAACAACGAAAAATGTTGGCTATCAGATTATGAAAAATTCAAATAAGGTCATAGAGGCATGGCAAGTAAGTAATCCTGGACAATACACATCTGTTACTAGTACTGCGAATGTCGAGCTGAATATAAATGATACCATTTGGATTACGGGGATTGATGATATCGACGTGAGAGGTTCAAATAGTTCTTGTATCACGATTTTCAAAATCTAGTAAATAAAGAAGTTAATTATATGAATTATCGTTCTGTTCCTATTGTTAATACTAGCCCACAGTCTCATACAGTCGCTTTCCTACATTTTGTATTTGTCCATCTATGCATTTGTTTCTAAATCTTATAAAATATATCATTCTTACAAGTTTTTCTTTTGATAAGATTTCGAAATTATAAGAAACTTCGGTACCAGCTACCTCAGGCAGAGTTGACCTTATATGGGTTTAGGTTCCTTTTCGTGTTTGGAATATACATCACTGACTTGCAGATGTTTGAAAGAAAAACATTCTTGAAGAAGGTCAATCCGGCTCTTCGTAAGTGCTGTGTTCATTATCTAGAATTATATTGATACCACTGTCTGTCATGATCTGACACACGTTTTCGAAAATTTTACGTACACAAATTTAGAAAGTCTACGGTATAAACTTCCTCGAGCAAAATTTACTTTTGATGTTTTGGACATTCTATGCATGGCCTGTTTACATTTATAGCTCTTCAAATATTTATTCACCCCTGGCTTTCAATTTTTTTGGGCGATTTTCATTTTACAGTTATTCAAATTTCGGGGTAAAACCTTATTTTTGCTGATGGTTTACAAAACTGATTGATAATATTTTATGACTAAATAAGAGTCAATTAATCATCTGCTATTGTGTGTTGCCTCCTCACTAAATAACTTAAAGTTTTTTTAATGAGTATCACGACGATGTTTTTATGTGGAGCAGTATATGTTTCCCTCTCATAGTATCAAAGATCGCTTCGGTTTGTGGCCTGGTTCATATTGCTCGGTCTCTTGTTTTCTTTGTTGTGTTTCCTATCTGCTGTTTGTCTTTTGCATTTGACTTAACTATTGAAAACATCCCTAGTAATACTCTGTTACCAAATCATTGCCTCGGGCATATTTTCGATAAAAATATGGGACACGAATATAAAAATAGGGAGATGTGATATGATTGTGTAGGAGAGGCGAAGATACAGAAGGGACATTCAAACTCATTAGTCGAAAACAATTGTCAATGACAAGGGGCAAAAGAAATGAAATAAATTAGGTTGGTTTCTTATTAGTTAGAATTATTTGTAGCTATTTAAGCAAACAAAACACTCTAATACAGACATCATTATCATCATGTTCACAAATCACAATCTTTAGATATATTACGCCTGTATAAACAAATATGTTTGCGTACGAAATCTTTAATGATTTATCTTATCAGGAAGGTTCAGACATATGCATAAACATTTGAAAGTCAGAGATGCACAAATAAAGTGCAATGTTGTAAGCGATATGCCATAAGTAAACAGAATATTCAAATTCGGATTATGTCAACTTGGATAAGGGAGTTGGAACCTCTCTTTTTTACATTTTTTTAAATTATGAACAAGAAATTTGCTATTCGTATGCTAGTATATTATCAATTGTGTCAGTACAGAAGGTATGATTCCTGAGCTGATGAAACCATCTGGAATAAACAGTTCATCTTATCCAGTGTTAGTATATGAAATAAACTATAAAATAGATAAGAATGAAAAGCTAGGAATGCGTATATACGCTGTAATATGAGAACCAATATGAATAACACATATCTAAGCAGTATATCTGTTCAGTTCATGTTAATTTTCCATGTTTAGTTGTAACCTAAGTTTCTTCTTACAAATCAATGTATGAACGTGTGATTTAAAAAGGTTTTATAAGATGTTTGAAATCATGTCGGTACGGAAGCAACGGCGTCACAGCTAATGATACCATCGGGGACTTTTAGTTTGAAAACAGCGTTATAGACACAGTGTAAGTAAATGAAATAACTATCTTAAATATATCGTGCGTGCGAAGCTGTTTTATTTATTCATCTAGAACACTCAAACATAAACACTTATAAGCCAGTTATGCGTAAAAACTTTAATGTGTTTATCACCAAAACAGCATAAAAATAAAAGCCAAATTTGTTTTTATATGAAACATTCAACATGTACAGGATATAAATAATAAGATTTAGATGAAAGTTGTCATATAGCAGGTTTTAGAAATGATATATATCGGTATTGATTTGTTTATATTTAAGACGGAAATATTTCAACATTCTAATTTTGGAAGGTTATGTTAGCATCGAATACACTGCTCTAAATAGAACGGTATATGTGGAAGAATATAGAAATTTACAGCAGATAATATAGCTCGTGTTGTATTGACACATTAGACTGAATTGTTTTCACAGAAGAACTAAAGACATATACAAAATATAGTAAGAGACAAAATTCAAATTCAAAGTCGATGTGTGTGTATATAACATAGGTGAATATGTTTTGTTATTTCAGCTGTGTATTTTAGTTAAAGTGTGCCTCACTCATCACTATATGTATATCGTGTTTTCTGCATGTTCTCTGTATCGATACAATGCATTAGGTTTATACGTATTTAATACTATATCAAATATCTGGCAAAACTTTCAGTTCTGTATTTGTTACATTGTGCCTTACTCATCATTGTTTATATTCTATTTACTGTACTTAAAGTTGTATATTCTCTGTACCGATACAATACATTAGCTGTATGAGAATAAAGATACAGAAAAAGGCTTACCATCTTTTCGTCGGTCACTTATCTTTCAGAATTGTGGTTCCCTCTTTGTTAAAGGTTTTAGAAAAAATAACTTTTAGTGAAAAGAAATAATGTTCTAAACCTTGTTTGAGCCGTATTTCATTTTTGCGTTATTGGTAAAAATACATTTATTTTGATCGATTTCAAAAGCATAACAGATTCAGAAAACAAGAATGCATTCTTGCACATATGTATTTTGTACATAAATTAGGCAGTTGGTTTTCTCGTTTGAAGTGTTATACATTTAGCAATTCGTGGCCTTTAATAGCTGAATATGTGGTATAAGTTTTACGCATTATTGGAGGCCGTACTGTGACCCATAGATGTAAATTACTGAGCAATTTGGTATGTTTGTCCATCTGATGAGTTAAGCCTTTTTCAACTGATTTTTATAGTGTGTTCTTATGTTGTACTGCTATACCACTGTCCCAGGTTAGGGGGAGGGTTGGGATCCCGCTAACATATTTAACCCCGCCACATTATTTATGTAAGTGCCTGTCCCAAGTCAGGAGCCTGTAATTCAGTGGTTGTCGTTTGTTTATGTGTTACATATTTGTTTTTCGTTCATTTTTTACATAAATAAGGCCGTTAGTTTTCTCGTTTGAATTGTTTTACATTGTCTTATCGGGGCCTATTATAGCTGACTATGCGGTATGATCTTTGCTCATTGTTGAAGGCCGTACGGTGACCTATAGTTGTTAATGTCTGTGTCATTTTTGTGGATAGCTGTCTCATTGGCAATCATACCACATCTTCTTTTTTATATCTTATGAAGAATTGGCAATCAAAGCACATTATCTTTTTTCTATACAAGAACATTTTACCATTACTTTTCTTATAAACAGTTACTTGAAAATAAGATTGCACTCAAGTTTATGTATTTACCTTTGTATGTGTGCTCTTATCTGAGTAAAAATGAGTTCACGTCATATTCTATCTCATTAACTCGGCGAATAATTATAGTATTTAAGTTATATTATAGCTTCCATTAATAGTCACGTTCAACCCTTTTAAGCTACAAAAAGCCCCGGGTTGGCGAAATGTGAAACAATTTGAAAGAGATTTAACAAACTGAGTGATTTAAATTGGTAATCTCGTTTGTATTTAGTATCACACGATGTACTTATGGTTGAAATGTATGAAAGGTCTAAAACATTTACTAAATTTTATCATCGGTATAAGGAAATCATATGAAAATATAGCTCAACATGCAGACTTCTTATACGTTCAGGTATTTCCCATCCAATTTTTTATGGAAATATTCTTTATAAAACACAAAGGTGTCGGTATTCACCTCAAAAACTAACAAAACCTTTGAATAGACTTATTAAGAAGGGATATAGTTACGATACTGTTGTCAGGTCATTAAAGATTGCATATTTTGGCGTTAATATTGATTCACTTATAGGGTCTTTGCATCGGAACTAAACACATTTATTCAAAAACCAGTTGTTGACATGACACGGGTTATGTTCTTCTCATATATGTTATGATGGTATGATACTAAACCCCTAACGGGAATGGATTGTGCCTGATGTTCATATGATGAGATCATAATCTTTCAGTCAGTTTAATTGAAGTCTGGAGCTGGCATGTCAGTTAACTGCTAGTAGTCTGTTGTTACTTATGTATTATTGTCATTTTGTTTATTTTTTTTGGTTACATCTTCTGACATCAGACTCGGACTTCTCTTGAACTGAATTTTAATGTGCGTATTGTTATGCGTTTACTTTTCTACATTGGCTAGAGGTATAGGGGGAGGGTTGAGATCTCACAAACATGTTTAACCCCGCCGCATTTTTGCGCCTGTCACAAGTCAGGAGCCTCTGGCCTTTGTTAGTCTTTTATTATTTTAATTTTAGTTTCTTGTGTACAATTTGGAAATTAGTATGGCGTTCATTATCACTGAACTAGTATATATTTGTTTAGGGGCCAGCTGAAGGTCGCCTCTGGGTGCGAGAATTTCTCGCTACATTGAAGACCTGTTGGTGACCTTCTGCTTTGTTTTTTTCTATGGTCGGGTTGTTGTCTCTTTGGTACATTCCCCATTTCCATTCTCAAGTTTACTAATCTGTAGTTCATCGGAAACTTAGAATGAAAATTGCATGCATTGATATGAGAAAGATTGAGTATTCGGTAAACAGTAATAGAATAACAGAAAGTTGTTAAGCAATAATTTGAGAATGCATCACATCACATCGCATTTCCAGCTCTGATTTGTAGTTCCTTAGAAAAATACGAAAAAAATAGTCATTATATCGTGTTTTACCTAGAAAATAGAAGCAGTAAAATCCTTGTATGTGTAACTGTCGTGTTTACCTATAACGATCTTTTATCATTGCAAAGTGATTTTAGATTTTCGAACATAAAGACTCCATTATGTCATGGCATTCATCCTTCCCGCATATTTTCTTATCTGTGTAAATATAATTTGTGTGTACTGGCCCGAGAACACAGTTATTTCGTAGTGCATTTCTTTTAGACAATAAATTCAAATTAAAAAAAATCGCACCTGCTATTTCTTAAAAAGATTTTTACAGTGTAGTGTACTTCCACGGAGACAAATAGTATCAAAATTATAGAATCTTCTACCAGCTCTAACTCAAAATATTGACAATTCTGTGTTAAGGGAGTGTAAAATTCAGTTTGACAGCTTCAAACGTGATAAAATTTGACCTTTTTGAACTAGACCAAATCACTACTTAATATAAAGATTCAGCACCCAATTTCTTTTAACATGTAATTACATCCCCCTACTTAATATTTCATGCATTTAATATCAAGAAATAAATTGGGAAAGTGTTTTAAATAAAACATGCAAGTTATACACTGTTTACACTAGGGATTATATTCGTAGACGACGAAAACCAAAGGACGATAACTGTGTCCTTGGACCTACTAATGCAACATTAATAATAATAAGAAAAAAAGGACATGGATACCTTGATTTGGTTGTGGATTTCATGAGAACTGATGGTTCTATATAGGGCGTGTCTCTGCTGTTTTTTCTATCTTATAGTTCATATAAAAAAGTAAAATCACAGAAAAACTGAACTTCGAGGAAAAATCAAAATGGAAAGACCCTAATCAAATTGCAAAATCAAAAGCTCAAACACATCAAACGAATGGATAACAACTGTCATATTCCTTGCAACAGACATTTTCTTATGTAGAAAATGGTGGATTAAACCTAGTTTTATAGCTAGCTAAACCTCTCGTTTGTATGACAGTCGTATAAAATCTCATTGTATTGACAACGATGTGTGAACAAAATAAAAACAAACTATACAAATAGCTCAGAAATTATTTAGTTTAATCATAATCGTAATTAAATATGGTTCTATTTGTAATACAGGACAAAGAAGTATGGCAAATTTCCGTTGAACTTGCTTCACTAAAGGTTTGAAATAATTTGGCGATAACTACTCACCAAAGATACCAGAGTTAATATTCAAGGCGCAGACCTGGGTATGACTTACATAAAACTCAGCATATATTCCCTCGAATCAAAACAGTTGTAAGACCAAAATCAGTTACAAAATTGAATAGCACTGAAAAACAAAATTCCCAAAAATTTGATTTAGGCCTTGATATCCATTTATACACCACAAATCTTGTCGAAATCTTTTTTTAAATTTTCAATCATATACATGAAATAATGTTTTTTAAACCTCAAAGCAAACATATAAGGGTGTGATACTCTTACTTTTTCTAACGCTTGAAGGATATTTTTTAATTGGCAGTATGAAATATATTCAGGGAAACTGACTCAATCTCTTTAAAGCAGCATTGTTTCTGGTACTTTCCCTATATATTGGTAAATACCGTAAGTATAGTTCGGCTGTTTGATGAACACAAAGAGAGATAAATGAATACTGGCACTTTCGTATTGAAATTGTATGAATAATCAGATAACTTAATTTTCAGCCTCATAATGTACTGTAACAATCTGCAAACGTATTTTGGGGTATGTCTGCCAGGTCGCAACGAGTCGAGTAGCAGTAAATTGCTCTTTAGGAACATACACACAAAAGTTCCGGACAATCTCCTGCAGAACAAGACTTTTGGCACCACTGGTCGAGTTCACCGGATTGTTTCTTGTATGAATTTTGTGCTCTACAGACTTTCGGTTCTACTGAATTCGACGGTGCCTGGCACTTGCAAGTGCAAACAGCTGACGGACAATTTCCATATTGGCAAAGAGAATTGCACCAATCGACAATCTGCTGATATTTACTCCACAGTTTAACAGGAGTACAAACTGACTGGTGTGGTTCTGAACAAGTTTCTGCTGTTGATTTTGAATTCATAAACATTTTTAATACAAGTTTGGAAAGACTTGGCGATAGTTCTTTTTTAGAACCTTTCGGAGACGACATTAGTTTAGGGGTTGTAAGAATATCACCGTTTTCATTCTCGTTCATGGATTTAGATATTGTATCTTGAATTTTCTGTCGAAATACTGATAAGTTAGGTTTTGGGACTTGTGGTTGATTCATTTGCATTGGTCCTGAAAGAATTTGGTGTCTAACTAATTGAGATCGTGGTGGATATACTCCACTCCTTCGGCTTCCACTAGCTGAAGACAGACTATTTGAAATATGTGCAGGTACAGTGGTATATGTGTAATCATGACCAGTAGTTTGGCCAATATTAGATGCATCATCAATATAAGAAGGTCTTAATTGAAATCCGGTTTCAATCATATCCATTGACGGCGACGGAACGTCGTCCACAGCAGGTTGTTGATGAAAACCAATCTCGTTATTAGTCGTTTCAGCAATATCATCTGCTCCTTTCAAAATAGATTTGAAATCTTCTCCAGTTTTGATATTTGGCGCGTCATCCATTTTATCATTTGTGTCAACAGAAATTTCTGACATAATTGATTCCTTATTTTCATTTGACATAATCGTGTTTTCTAATATTTCTTTATTTGAATTCTCACCTTGAATATCATTTATTGTATTTTCTTCATCTCTATCTTTTTCACCTTTTTGTGAAATTCTAGAACCCTTCTCTTTTTCATCCAAGTGAATACTTTTATCCGTGTTTTCGTCATTATTCTCTCCCTTTGTATTAATCAGGGAATTTGGTTCATCGTTTCTTTCAGCTTCATCTTCCATATGTTTACGTATACCATTACTACGTCTACCAGTAACCACAACTGTAGACGCCGTAACATCCGGTAAAGTGTTTACCGACCAGGAATCGTCATCAAATTCATTCTTTTCCTTTTCCTCTGGGATATCATCCCATTTCTTTTCAACTTTATCAATGTCATAACCTTCTTGGTCAACTTCCGAATCTGTATAATCATGCGCATCACTTTGAAAATAATTAACCTCTATTTTATCTCGAGGGACGGTGTTCATGACGCTTTGAGTTGTTTGCTGTGAATCGAATGACAGATGGTTATATGGTTTGGCCTTGTCTCCTTCTATGTCGGCGTCCTTGTCTCCTTCTATGTCAGCGTCCTTGTCATCATAATCAATATTATCAGCTCTGTAAAGAGAATTTTCATTCCAAGGATTTACATCGACTGGAAATAATTTTATTTCACGCTCCACTGATTCTTTATGTTTTTGATAATTTGACAGATATTTTTTAGTGCGGCTGTCCCTATAGCCCATATGATTGTCAATTTTCATTTCATTGTCTGTGTCGTCACTATCATAATCTTTACCTAAGTCAGCGTAAGCAATATCAGAACTCTCGTCTGTTGACTCTGTATCAAGATCAGAACTCTCGTCTGTTGACTCTGTATAATCAAAATTATCACTTTCCTTTGAATTGTCATCAGAATTATCATTAAAACGATCACTATTATCATCATCGTCATGATCACCACCATCAGAATCGTGAAGATCATCACCGTCAGAATCGTCAAGAACTCTATTTTCATCTGGAAAGTATAAATCATTTCCTTTGGATAAATATTTGTTACTTGCTAAATCCTCTTGTTTATCTCCCTTTTCATCACTTTCTGTAGATCCTCCTTTCATAAGACCTAATAAACTCTTCTCATCACTGTCTAGTTCTATATCCTTTGTTTGAGCTAAAAGCCAGTCAATATCTAATGATTCGTCACTTTCACTTTTGGTGTCCACGGATTCCTGTGTATCCGGCATCATCGTTTGCATCTGTAACATCAATTGCACATTTCTATGGAACTCTTCAATGTCATCCGCATCTTCTGCTATTTCATACAAAGCTTTTTTGGTTTCAGGTGAGGACATATTGATCAAGCGATGGAAGTCAGACCAAAATGCGCTGTTTAATAGAAAATTGTCTTCGTCATCCATCATTTCTTCCATCGAATCATCTGCCTCCGAAGCATCTGTCGTTGGAATTTTTGAAGGGGCAATTTGAATAGGTCGTATATTCCGGATAGCGTTTGCTTTGGTTTTCCTTTGATTTTTTCTAGGAATAACAGTTGCAAAAATGTTGACGTGTGGTCTGTTGTTTCTAGAAATTAAAGGTCTACTATTTTTATATGGACGTCTTTGATTTCGAATATCGGGACTAACTTTGTTTCTATTGAACACATTTCCTTGGGGTCTAGCATTTCTAAAACCATCTCTGTGAAATCCTCTATTATGTTGAATATTTTGACGTACTGGGTTTATCGTTGGGTAACCATTTCGTACAGGTCCTCTAAAATTTCTATTTATAGATTGTCCTTTATTTCTTCCGGTATTTCGTCTATTATCAATAAATCTATTGTTGTTTTGTCCAAAATTTCTTCCATTGTTCATGAAACGTTGGTTGAGAGGATTGAAATACGAAGGAGTGGTCATAAATGGATTAAATTCGTCATAATAATCTGGAAACATTCCCTGAGTTTGAAACATGAACGAATCATACATGGGGTTGGGCGTGGTAACCTGATAATTTGGCACTCTTGTTACCATAGGAAACATACCAAACTCGTCAGTGATGGCTATATCTGCACAATTGATAAACTGTTCTTGTTTACCACAACCTTTGCATTCCTGGCGGGTCATTGGATTTATACCAGAATGTTGTCCTGAAAAATTAAAAAAACTGATGTATTAGAAATATTAAATCTTTTTTTACTGTGTTATTAATGGGTAATCGAAGGGCTTAAAATGGATATTTGTACATGTGTAGGATCGTGCAAAAAATACGATTTCAACGTGTACGAAAGATTGAACGGTGCATTTCTCTGAATAATGACCCTTTTTAACCGAAATCGCGGTTATAGATGAAGCCAACACCGTGAACAAAGAAAAATTGTATTATTCCATTTATTATGTAAACTCGTTTGCAAAACTTTTACGGGCTTTTGATCCTCAATGCTTTTCAACTTCGTACTTTATTTGGCCTTTTTATTGTTCGAGCATCACTGATCAGATGAGTCTTTTGTAGACGAAACGCGCGTCTGGCGTAAATATAATATTTCAATCCTGATATCTATGACGAGTTTAATTACAACCACTGGGTCGATGCAACTCCTGGTGGAGTTTTACTTGCCCGAGGGTATCACCAGCCCAGTAGTCAGCACTTCTGTGTTGACTTGAGGTATCATTGATATGAATATAATTATAAATCAACTGTAAACAAAACTTTGAATTTTTGAAATACTAAGGTTTTTCTACCTCAGGAATAGATAACTTTAATTGAATTTGGCAAATTTTTGGTCCTTAATGCTCTTCAACTTCGTACTTTACTTGGCCTTTTTACCATTTTTGTTTTTATTCGAGCGTCAGTGATGAGTCTTTTGTAGACGAAACGCGCGTCTGGCGTAAATATACAATTTCAATCCTGATATCTATGATGAGTTTGTTTGCATACTTATGAGCATATACAACCGAAATAACTGCATCATGTTGTCGCTTTGACACATTCCCCATTTCCTTTCTCATTTTATCACATCAGCTTGATCAGTCCTGTTATCTGTTTTCTTTGTTACTTTGTTAATTATATATCAAATCAGGATATTAATTGAAAAGTTATAACGCGGTTTTTTTTTAAAATTTGATTGGAATCTTCGCTTGAATCAGATTTAAAGCACTTAGTGTTCTTTTTTTTATCTTTATAGCTATGAAGTACATACAATGATACATTAAAACTGAGACGTACAAATGTACAAACATACTCAATAGCACGCCTATGCTACTTAACGCTCTCAATTTGTCTGTAACTGTCGAAAGTCAGAAGCCTGTTCAGTTGTTGTCGTGTGTTGATGTGGTTCATATGTGTTTACTATTTCTCGTTTTTCATACACCAATAGATTAGACCGTTTTCCTGTTTGTTTTGTTTTACACGGGTCATTTTGAGGTTTTTTGTTAGGTATGACCCAATGTACTGTATTGATGATCGTACTTTGAAATATAATTGTTTACTTTTAATACATCTTGTTATTCCTATGTCTATTTTTTTTTAATAATTAAAAATCATAATTCTAGTACCTACTAACCGGCCTTCCAATACCATTGTAAAACACATTGTCTACACGTGACAAAGTCGGGTAGTTTTACAGTGTGTCTTATTTTAAAATCACTCTTTTGATTGGTTGTTAAGTAATGTCTATTTCCATCTCCTTTGATCTGTAATATATACTGGTTTAGACACTGTTGAGTAACGGGTATCCTAGGGCTATCATGTGGGCAAAGTCTTA
The DNA here is from genome assembly GCF_963676685.1 of Mytilus edulis. Lineage (NCBI taxonomy): Eukaryota > Metazoa > Mollusca > Bivalvia > Mytilida > Mytilidae > Mytilus > Mytilus edulis. The sequence goes on from NC_092347.1 coordinate 39,397,159, forward strand.
GCTCTATATATCCACCATGATTCGCAGTTATATCTGAAACTACTTTTATATATTGTCCTGACTTGTATGTTCTGGCTATTATCCCTTTGGCATACCTAAAATTATAATCAAAAGAGAATTATTTTCTCCTTTAATATGAAATTACAGTATTTTACCGATGGTCTCAAATCACAAAACCCACGAAGTATATACTGTAGAAATTAGGGTAAAAACTTTACCAAAGGAGTCGCATGAAATCCACAAAGGAGCGATGCTGGATGTTCTGATAGGGTGCGTTTCTTCTACTATGCAAGCATTGTCCGCGATGCATATCTACAAGTTAATCGTAAGAGTCTTACAGGAAATTTATATAACGTGTTGTATTCATTTTTACATCATTGCATCGATACCTTTGCTGGTAGACACATGTTACCGAGGGTGTCAACAGCTCAGTAGTCAGTATTTCGGTACTGACATGCTTAATAACAATCCTTTCTAAAATTGTCCGTTAAAATGTTGTTTTTTTAGTATAAAGAAACCAAAGCTGCAGCTCTATCAGGCGAAGTTGGCCTTAGATGGATTTAGCTATTTTATAATGTTATTTTTTGTCATATACCTCTTTAATGGTTTCTGTTCTTATAAATCTTTGACTTTCATCTATATGGCTTTGAGAGTTCCTGATGAAGGAAAATCCAGAAAAGCGCCTGGGATGCTTAAATTTTTTAACGTGTTGTTTTCATTTTTTAGACTAGATACATACAATCGGTAGGTTATAACTTACTTATACTCATATTCGGAATTAAATTATTAGTAACATTTTGATTTCTTCATGGAACTAATCGGTTTTGTTATTCTAATCTTACATGTATTATGCATGTTGAAATTAATAATTTAGTTTCTGCAAATTACAGCAAAATGAAGTCGTAGACTTTGATTGTGTAAAATCTACGTTATAATAAGATGTGTGACAAAAAGCAAAACTGAGTAGTTACATTTTGATTTCTTTATGGAACTAATCGGTTTTGTTATTCTGATCTTATATGTATTCTGCATGTTTAAATTATTATTGGTTTCTGTAAATTACAACAAGATGAAGTCGTAGACCTTGATTGTTTAAAATGTACGTTATAATAAGATGTGTGACAGTAAGCAATATGTCAGTTTCGTTCTATTTATACTTATGTAAAGAAAACATCATACAGAAATAATGTTTAACAGGATATGCATATTTAAAAACATGTTAGTGTGTAGTAATTGTAAATGTATTCATAACCTCGACAGACGATGCTTAATTTATTTAAATAAAACATTAGCCTTAAAAAGGCTCTTTTTGTATATGAAAATAGTCATTGTAAAAAATGTAGTGACATCATTCTGCCTTTCAATGACCTAGTCACGCTAATGTTATTTGTCAAGTTGTATTTTGATTTGTTTTAGCTTTATTTAAGTAGTTACCCGCGCATTCTTCTTTTGTTCATTATATTGGGAGCAATATATATCAAAGGCTACAGTAGGATACCGATTCTCAAAAGTAGAAAATTCATTTCGAATGCAAAATCCCGACGTAAAAACTTGAGGGAATAGCATACACTCCAAACGGAGCAATACAGTGTGAATGTACAGAGTTAGTGTCTATTGTTCTGGATGCATCATCAGTCTAACAAATCTAAGACCTGAACAAAACATGCTCAGGCACGCGAAGCAATGAATGTGTTTTTAATTTGATAGATGCTTGTGTGCTTTTTTGTAAAATTGTTTGTTTTAAATTGTAACACAGTGATGACTGCTGAACCCATATTTTGACCATTTTATTTATCATGTCTGTTTTGTTCACACATCGTTGTAAATATAACGGAATTTGATGAGACTTGTAAAAGTGAGAGGTTTAGCGCTATAAAACCAGGTTCAATCCACCATTTTCTACATTTGAAAATGCCTGTACCAAGTCAGGAATATGACAGTTGTCGTCCATTCGTTTGATGTGTTTTGTCATTTGATTTTGCCATGTGATTAGGGACTTTCCGGTTGAATTTTCCTCGGAGTTCAGTATTTTTGTGATTTTACTTTTTCCTTACTTTCCACCAGCCTCATTATTCCGTGGTCCTTGGAACGGGTCACCACATACTCCACAGCGGCCATTCTGACGTTCATGTTGATTCTAGATAAGAAAAATACTAGAAAATATACAGCATAAAAACGTGGTGTAGAAAAGGTCATGAAAAATGAGTCCTAGTGCCAATAAGAAAACTTGATATTCTCGTTTGTCTTGTTTCACATATTATCATAACGCCCCATAAGGATTTGCTCATTGTTAAAGGTCTAACAGTAACTTTAAAATAGCTGCTCATGTCAATGTCGTTGGTCTCTAGGATAAATTTTTCTCATTTTCAATTTATATCCTAATTTGTTATTCATATTTAGACAATGGTTAGGAAAAGCAGTGTGTCTAGCATATGCAAAATATTCAACATGTTATTTATTTAATATGTTAGGTAAATTGGCAGGACGTCATTTAACAACGTAATCATTTGTATTTCTTTTATTGCAAAAATAAAAAACTCGTTTTGGTTTTATGGGGGATGCTGTCTAAAGTCTGTATACCTCAAGGTCAATGCAAGAGTCATTGTACAGGTATATTTATATATATATATATTTTTTAAGTTGCAATATATAAGGCAGCAGCCATTTGATATTCGGGGTGTCAAATACAAATTATTTTTTTACCAAATAAAATGTCCCCCCCAATGTAAAACATGCGTTTTTAATGAATTTGAATTATTTTTTTTGTAGAAAATATCAAAAAGAAGAAAAATATATTCTTACCGTAAATCCTCCACAATTTACTCCATTGTCATTATAATTAGGTTCGGCACCAGGATAATTGAATCTCCACAGAGATGACCTCATGGCAGGTTCTATCATCATCCCGTGACCTTTAGTAACGGGTAACGTAAACAAAAACAATATGAATGTACACGTTACTGATGAAAAAACCTCCATGATAATTTCCTTATATAGTTAAATTTAACCTAGGACCTCAGCATTTTTCAACGATAATGTTGTTAGGACTTGTTAATCTTTTTTGTCATGTTTTATGTCATGGGCAGTTTGTCGGTGCATACTAATTAAGCTATACAGTAATTATGAAGTTAATTATCATAAGTAAATTGTCTTCTACAAATTTAAATCATTTCAAATTTTCTACTATTTTATCAAAGTATAAAAAGGCGTGCTCAATTTTTCCTAGTCGTAATGCATATTTCAGTATGGATTTATCTTCATCATCAATGATTATCGGATATTACATGTACCTATCGAACAAACAAAAAAAGAGGCAAAGAAACATGGTCAACAGTTGTGTCTATCGTTTGACGTTATATATATATAGTGAAGTAAATTTAAGTGATAATTCCAAGATTAAAGTCAACAATTTAAAAAAAAAAAAGAAGGGATGGTTCTAATACGCTACCGTAAGAAAAACCAGTCTGATTGTGCAATTAAGGGATGCTGTAGCTCAGAACCCCCTGTTTGAAATCATCGAGTGAGGTACTATCCACTAAAGGTTGTGGAAGGCTGTTCCATGTTCGTATGCTGTCTGGAAAGAAGGAATGCATGTATGTTGTACGAGAAATCGTGGTATGAGTCCTCTAGCTACCGATGATGTATTATGTAGCTCTAGCGTTAGTATTGCTACGAGGACATGTACTATATATTCTGTACATCATTACTACTTTGTATTTTGCCCTTCTTTCGACAAATGGTTGTCACTGTTTATAGCATTAATGTTACACTGCTGCTTTGTTGGTAATCGTCCATTACAAACCGGGACTGCCCGATCTTCTTTGCACAGTTTCTAGTTTCTGTGTGTAAATGTTTGTGGAAGGGTTCAGAACTGAGCATGCGTACTCAAACAATTGTCTATCGCATTGTATCATAAAGCTTTTGTTCGTTGGGGACAGTCAAGGACGTATAACTAACATACTAATATACGTCCTTGGGACAGTGTTGAAGATTTCTGTGGATGAAAGCCTTGATTTAATTTGCCTATTTTGCAATGCTCTCTATGTGTGTTTTCCAATTAATGGTTTTAAGTATTGATACGCCGAGGTATTTTGGTGAGTCAACCAATTCTTAATTATGCCCATGAATGATGTAACTTGTTGGATCTGGGATGGGTTTGTTGGTTACACGTAGAAGTTGGCATTTGCTGGGATGGAATTCCATTTGACAATCAGATTCCTATCTGAGCACGTTGTTCGTGTCTTCTTGTAGTAGCTGTGAGTCTGCATCATTGTGGATCTTTCTGTACAGTACACAGTCATCTGAAAATACAGAGGTCTCCAATGAGGAATTTATCAAATGCCTTAGGAAGATCAAGCCAGATCAGGTCAATTTGTTCACCTAGATCAATGTTCTTGTATTGTAAGGATCAGTTGCGACTCGCAGGAACGATTCTTTCTAAATCTTAGCGTCGTTTAGGATGCACTGGGTATCATGGTGTTCTACAATACTACTGCAGATTATATACTCTCGGGTTTTGCATGTGACAAAAAAAAAGTAAAACCACAAAAATACTGAACTTCGAGGAATATTCAAAACGGAAAGTCCCTCATCAAAATTGTCAAAATCAAAAGCTCAAAGACATTACACGAATGGATAATAACTGTCATATACCTCTCACTTCTATGACAGTCGCATCAAAATTCATTATATTGACAACGATGTGTGAACAAAACAAACAGACACAATAGGTAAAATGTCACAAATAGAGGTGCAACAGTAACACGAATCCCGACAAGCTGCTCATGAAGGGCAAGCTGTCAAGAAAACTGGACTGTTGTTACTGGTACGTGATTTATCTCCTTTCTTGAGAATTTGAACAACAAAATCTTCTTTCCAATTTGGTGGTATGATGCTTGATTGATTAGTGCTTGAAAGAAAGTGGTAAATATTGCTGCTATGCATGGTGCAAACTCTTTGAGAAGTCTTGTTTGGGGCCTCATCTTGACCAGCTGCTTTGTGGATGTTCAAGTTGCTTTACAACATTTAGTACACCATTTTCAGTCACATGTATTTTGTTACTTTTGATACATCCGAAGAATCCATTAGGATTTACTGATATTTCAGGAGAAATGATCATTTATGTAGTCTCTATCAGCCTTCCTACATTCTATTTGTGTTGAGCTTTTTAGTAGATGGTATCTGTCAAGATCCGGTTATCTTATGGTCTTTCTTTTTTAGTTTTTCTATTTTCATTTTCCGGTTAATCTAAGGTTGATTAAATTTTGAGAATGACATTTTCAATGGTACTGTTTTTCAAGTATATGCTAGTAAGTTGAATTTAATAAGTTCTCACATTACAGTTTTAGGACTGTCCAATTTAGATTTCTCTTTAAAGTTTGTATTCAATTTACTAGCCTTTTTAACTTGTTCTTTAACATCTGCATTTTTCCAAATGAATATTTTCCCCTACGCAGGTTTGTTGATTTTATCTGTTACATCAGTGTTGACATACTACATGTATATGATGTCATCCAGTTCTTCATTTTTGGTTAAAATGTCAAAGGAGCATAGAACAGACTTATGATTATCCAGGATTTCCTCTTTGGTAAGTGTCGAGGGGTATATGTTTGAGTTTGACCTATTTTCTAGCTATAATTTCTCAAACTCCGAACCAGTGGTGACGTTGCTTCGATCAAATATTTTTAAAATGGCGCTCAATAGCTAGTAGATACATCTGACTGTCTCTTAAAATACAATTAAGGATCGTAATGATGCTATGCGGATATATTTATCGATTTTCAAGAGTTAAATTGACAGCGCGTCATCCCTACAATTGCTTCCATTTCTACGATTGTAACGATTATCGGGCGTAATCACAGTGTGAGGACGGAACTATACAGTTTTATAATGTTTTGGTCATTCTTGAGACTGTCAAGGATGAGCGGGGCTCACCGACATTCGAAAAAAATAACAAGTTGCTTGATGGAAAGATTGAGGAACTCAAATGTTACTATTTAACGTTTTTGCTTCAAGTTTTGGTAATCAAAATATTCTATATATATATATGTAAATATGATCGATCAAATAGAATGAAATTCAAAACAGTGTGGCTGTGGCCATTGATTGACACATTAAATTCATCCATTGACTGGGACAATTTAGGTGAACGTTTGTATGTAACGACCACTGCTCACTGTAAACTTTTTAAAGACACTTAAACTATGGGGTCACCAAAGGTACTCAACACCTTAATAAAGTAATTCGAAAAATTAATCAGAAATAACACGATGTTTTGATTTATATCAATAACATCATAAAGGTTATTTCTGATTAATTTTTCGAATTATAATTTTATAATTAAAGGCGTTAAGAAACCTTTGGTGACCCCACAGTTAAAAATGTCTATCGTAGGTACGTCGTGAACAGTGGTCGTTACAGACAAACGTTCACGTAAATTGTTCCAGTCAATGGATGAATTTATTGTGTCAATTAATGGCTACAGCCACACTGTTTTGAATTTCATTCTAATAAAAACAATAAAAGCATAACAAAGTTTTCCTTAAAATGATGGAGCTCCGAGTAAATCGATCGAAACTGTTCCTCACAACAGCGATAAAAATGTCAGAAACATCGAAAAACCAATCGTTGTTACCTTTTCTGATAAAAAGTCTTGCATGTCTGAAAGTTTAAAACCGATTGTCTCAGCAGAAATCCAAATATATTCATTTTCTCAATGTCGGATACAAGTATTCTTATTGACTGTACAATACCTTGCGAGTTTACTGTACAATACCTTGGATCGAGCTTGTCCAACGTCATTAAATACATTACATATGCATTTTATTGGCTGTACGTGTTCCTTATCTCTGTCCTTTTATATTCATCTATGGTTTTTGAAATAGAAATGTGCAAAAAGTCAGTCATTTTCAAGAAATAGAATCATGACTGTATAAGCTGGTTCTCGGCTGAATACTACACTATGTTCAGTTGAGTGAAGCGTCGTAACACAAGCGGAATCCAGTTTAAAATTTACTCTTATTCAACAAATGATTGATCATTTGTTTGACTTTGCTGCTGATCACATGGACATCATAATAATTTGGAAGATCTAGTAACCATGATCACGAAGGTTGCGAGAAAGTAATATGTCGTGTGACATTAGGTACTGTGAGTGATCATGTGTGGCCTAAGTAAACAAAAGAAGATGTGGGATGATTGCCAATGAGACAACTCTCCATAAGAGACCAAATGACACAAAAATTAACAACTAAAGGTCACCGTACGGCCTTCAACAATGAGCAAAGCCCTTACTCCATAGCCCCGAAATGATACCTGTAAAAAACAATTCAAACATGAAAATGTTATGAACCATTACAGACGATAACAATACCATGGTATTTTACCAACCATGAGACTGAAGGGCAAATATTCATTACCAGGAAGGCTCAATGTTATTAAAACATGTTAAGTATTAAAATACATTGGGTGCTCTTAGTGACTATGCGACCGAAGGGCTATTAACCATAAAGTACGGTAGTGTTTATGTATAAAGATAGTCTCTCCTTCAACCTCTCACACGCTTCAAAATAAAACCTGATGACATGTATTGTTTTAGTTTGTTCATTCGTCTGTTCTCACAAAGAATATACAATTTTTGTTATGTATCCTGACTATCGTGCCTATGTTAATTTGTTGCGAACTGAACGATTTTTTTAGTAGATATAGGAAGGTGTGCCCATTGGCAGTGCTCAAAAACAATTTTGATAATCAGTGTTTACATGTGAAAAAGGATTGCTCTTAAAATTGGGGCTATAAGAAAATAAACACCGACAACTAAATATCGCTACACACAAGTTGACACAAACCATAAAACAAACAGAAGCCATTTCAAAAAATAAAATAAAATGTTAAAATATGCAAGTAAAAACATAAGTTTATTAGTTGAAATAAAATAAATACATTATTTATAAATAAGTTTTCACATTAAAAAATATTTATTCGTTAAACTTTAAATTATTTGATATCGTAAAGTTTATATGGATACGTCTGGTAACCCGGAAACGGCAGGTTTGATTGGTCTTAGTTCTCTGGCAGGTCTTCTTCCCTTTTCTCTTTTCGGCTTAGGGATAGCTCCTTGATTACCTTCCTCTGCTCTATTTCCTCTCCTTAATTTTTTCTCGGTTTTTATGATTTTTTCTTTTAGTCGCTTGTCTCTTCTTGCTTTTGCTTTCTGCCTTCTTCTTTCTGATTCTTTTGCCATTTTTCCTAAATACGACAAAAGAAGAATACTTATTTAACTTCCTATGATTGCTTATGCATATATTTAGTATGTTTCTGGGTTTTTTTTTATAGAATAGCCGGGAAAATATAGATATATATGACATAATCCGATCTGATTTTGAATATGTTTGGCTTCCATAACTACGCCGCAGTAAAACTTAGTAATATTACATTTATAAACATGATATCAATCTTTCAAGTCACTGTATTAACTATGATGTGTACATTAAAGTTGATTATGCGAATCTTTTAGAATTACCTTTATCAGCCAAGGCATCCATGCGTCGAATCTCGACCATAAGTCCCTTATCTTCATTATCATATATATCTAAAACAGAAAAAAATGATGTTGTTCAAAATTCGTTTTTTACATAAGTTCAAAATATATATATTCCTTGTCCCCTTTAAAGCCCTGAATAAGAAATCAGATACATTAAAACATAGAAAATACAGAAGATTTTGTATTCTAATCTACGAACTATAATATTTCTTATCAGTGCCTTCATGATCATATATGCATCAGTTCGATAATTCACCAGATAGTGGTATGAACTGTATATGGAATAAGAAGAAGTGATGCATATTGTGCCATAAAATTCAAAATCAAATTTCCAGTAAATCCCAAATTCAACTGTCAAGTTAATACCAAATTCAACTTTCCAGTTTATTCTCAAATTCAACATTCAAGTTAATTCCCAAATTCAATTTTGCAGTTAATTCCCAAATTCAACTTCCAGTTAATTCCCAAATTTACTAACTTGCAATGTTCTCGCCGTCCCAAATTCTAACATTTTTTTTTTAATTTGAAAATATATATCTACCTTTTGACGTACTAGCCCTGGATTTGTCAGTGAGTCTTCTTGTTGAGTCATTAGACATAGAGATAGACGGAAGTCTCCTGGGCTTTATCATCTCATTTTCTGTTAATGTCTCAACAATAAATCTCACACCTCCGGAACGCTCTGAAATTATTCCAACTCTCTGTAACTCCTGCAATATTTCTGGTGATGGGCGCGTTTCAATTCTATTGATTATCTCGAGAGAACTTGAAACCACTCCAATCTTGTTTTTGCGTATTCCTCCACAACAGTTAAGTTTGGCAAATGATGCTCCCATTTTTCCTTTTGGATTTGTTTTAAGCGGGTTTCGAAATGAGGTTTCCAAGTCGCAATTGTGACGTTTTAGGTCATTGTTTGTGATTTAACGTCATGTGATAATTTGTTGCAATGCAGTACAGTGCATACAGCTTGGTAACAGATATTTATTTTCAACCTGCTTGCTATCAGATTAATTGTTACAGCTGATTTTTTTTAATGTGTAGCCAACGGTAATATCTTTGGTTAGCTTGCTTGTTAGCTGAACCGTGAAGTCATTATTATGTCAGGTATACTACCCTCCTTTCGAAGTAGCCTAGTCCAACAGACAGATAGATTGGTTATTCGTCGGACTAGTCTACTCTTAAAGAAGGGTAATTTACCTAACCAAAAAATGACTTCACGGTTCAGCTAACAAGCACGCTAACCAAAGATATTAACTTTGGCTACACACTCAATGAAATCGGCTGTAAAGATAGTTTGTATCTTGTGTATCTAAAAACAATATGACAATTTTCGTATCTAACAAACCAGCAATATATCATACCCCTTTCAAGTTTCATTCATACATTATTGTATTCAAATTTATCGGTCCAAAGATGTTTACAAGGATCACCAGTCATTTGCCATTTATTTGAAAACTAAATTACTAATGTATGAGGGTAATTGCTGCTACACAGGGCCCTTTATAACTTTTTGTTCGGTGTTAGCCAAGGCTCCGTATTGAAGGCCTTACCTTGAAATATAATGGTTTACTTTTATAAATTGTTATTTGGATGTACCGATTATCAGGTTATCTGCATGTTGATATCGTAAAATATCAGCTGCGAGACATAATATGAAGCTTTTTGTCGAGTGAGCGTAGCGAACGAGATCAAAAAGCCTTCATATAATGTCAAGCAGCTGATATTTTACAATATCAATATGCAGATAATCTGATAATCGATTTATCGGGCTATATTTGCGTGTTTCAGAAGTGTTTTCTTTGTTTCACCAGCACACAAAAGATGACTTGATAAGTTCGGGTCAAAGTTATTAACGTCGGTTCAAACATTATGACGTCGCTGATATGTCCGGGTCAAAGTTATTAAGGCCGGGTCAACGTATTTGACGTCACAAAGACATGATACGGAATAATATTAAGAGTTGAACAGAGTGATATAGACAGTGGGAGTCCAGTGGCGTAGCTTGCATGTATGCTCAGATGCTCAAGCATCCACATCATTTTGACAAATAAATAAATAAAAAAATAGCAGCAGTTCAACTCGGAAGTATCCAAATATAACAAGGCTGAGGATATGAGGATAACGTCTAGTCATTTTCGAAGCAGTATGCCTGGTCTTTCATTTAGGATAATTTAGTTTATGTATACAAGATAGTTCAATCGCAGAATAGTGTTTCAAGTTAACTTTTGTTCGTAAAAAAAGTCATCGGCTAAGGCAAACCGAGGATACACAGCCCCGTGAACATGTTTCATCTGAAATTGAACCTAGTGGAGTGATGGCTTCTCATCTGACTATAGCAACTAACAACTAAAACACTATATCCTGATATCGTTTCTTGTGACATAGTAAACGACGTGATAAAAAAAAATCAATTTGTTATAGATCGTGATAATTCCTAGGCTTATGAATTCCTCTTTCTTATCTAGGTTCTAATACTCATTTTATTTTCGACTAAAGAACAAAGTTCCAATGTTCCCCGCCATGCACATTACATGTCATATCATATCAAAGGGCAAGGAACAAGGGAATAACTAAAAAAGCACTTTTTTCTTTTTCTTTTTTCTTTTCGATATCTTAAGAGAAATAAAAGCTTCACAACAAATGAAATGGGATTTCAATTACAATTTATATTTCAAAGGGTCATAATTGGTTAAAAATATTTAATTACGACTTATTTTTGAAAGTGTCAAAGACATTGCTTCACTAAGTTTCACTAAATCTGGAAGGAATTGTACACATGAGAGTGCTAACAAGACCGGACGGTCGGACGCCCGGTATTTTTATGTCTCCTGCAACGTGTTTAGCTAAGTAATAAAAAATCAAAAACCCAAGGTTGTTGACTCAAATTCCGGTAAAGGGGAGTCACCTCAGTTCCTATATTCCGAAGTTCCTTAATTATACAGAAGTGCCGCTGTAATGGGGTCTGTTTTTGATATGTCAAATATAAGATTGGGTGGGAAACGTTTACATCAAATATTTATAAATTGAATGATGGTAGTTTCGAGGAAACAATAAAATTTGGTTGAAAATATAAATATATAAATTGGTGGGTATTTTGAATTTAAACAAAAATCTAACTAGTTTCGGATTCTGGGGGAGTACATGTGCTTAAATAAAAAATAATTTTCTGCATAAAAAGGTCCAAAAAAAATCCGCCTCGCTCCGCCTCGCTCCGCTCGGCGAAACATCCACATCATTTCAACCCTGGCTACGCCACTGGGGACGACCGATAAGGAGAATTATCTCATTGGTACTCATACCACATCTTCCTGTATCAGGACTCCTTCATGAGGATTACGTGTAGCTTGATTACAGATATTCATTTTCATCAAACTTCTGCCTATTGAATTATTGGAAATAGTTTGTAATTCGTGTAAATAAGAATAATTTATATATATATATAATCATTAATATCCTCTGGACTATAAATAATGCTAATATATTTTGTCACAGATTTCCTACATCAGTAGTTAATATATAGAAGATAATGTGTGAAGTTTTCTGAAGCGCACTGAGCAGTGTTCTCATAAATAAGGGATAAGATTTTAAGCGGGAAAAAGTAACTGTCAGTGAATAGATAGGGCGTTTAAACTTTTTTGGTCATTTTTGCGAAATCAAGAAGAGCGCAGTCAATTCATTAGTTTATGAAAACAATGTCAGTTAACCCTGGAAATTAAGGCGAAATTTAAAAGGCATCTTTTGGTGTGATAAATCAGTGAAACATACTACAGTAATTTAATGTCTGGCAAAATTAAAACAAAATTATGTCATATTAAAACAGTTAATTGATGAATACGCGTAAGACTTGGTCCTTAAAATTCTTAGATTCACTCAGATCTATATAAAACGATTCACGAACACTAACTTCCTTATTCTTTAAAACGTATGGTCATTGCGACAAACAATCAAAGTACTGAAGTACTGAACATCGGATGACAGCAAGTTCTTGTGGATGGTAAAAAACACTTGTCTCAGAAAAAACATCACATCTCTATACCTGAAACTGAGGTTAATGTATAGATAGAGATATTTTTTTCTGAGACAAGTTTGTGCCTGGATGATGAATAAATGACAGGGATTTGAGTAGACATTCATATTTTCCAGCAAAATCAATCTTCAATGCAAAGTTATCAGCCCTTGCTCAACCTCAAAACGTTTTTAAAAATTCTTCCGCATGCGTTTACACAATTTTTCAGTACGTGTGCATATATATTATCAATGATTTTTGTCACGCCTGTTACTTTTGTTGCAGAAAGCTAGACATAGGGATAATGATCCGCCGACCGTGCTACGGCTACGGTTACGGCTGCGGCGTTAGCTATCTTCTTAAAAACTTTATATTTTAGAAGGTGTAAGACCTGGATGATTCATACTTTGTATATAGATGCCTCATGTTACATAGTTTTCGTTAGTTTCATGTCAAATATCCTTGACCTCATTTCATGGTTCATTGACTACATGAAAACAAAGTTAATATGTTTTATAATGTTAAATTCTCTCTTATTATACGTAATAGGATAACTATATTTGGTATGCAAGGTCCTCATGCCCGTCAGACAGTTTCCACTTGACCTTAACCTCATTTCACGGATCCTTGAACAGGGTTAAGTTTTGAGGTCAAGTACACATCTCAGATACTATAAGCCATCGGTCTAGTATATTCGGTGTATAGAAGGACTGTAAGGTGTACATGTCCAACTGACAGGTGTCATTTGACCTTGACATCATTTTCGTGGTTCATTGGTCAAAGCTATTTTTTTTTTTTTGTGTTTTTGTCTTCTTTTCGAAAAATATATACAATAGGTTAACTGTATTTGATGTATGGAAATATAATTTATGTTTATATGTCAGTCGCGCATGTTTTATTTGACCGTGGCCTCATTTTTAAGGTTCATTTCGGTTTTGGTCTATTTTTCTTAAACTATAAGCAATAGGTCAACTATATTTGTTGCATGGAAGAATTGTTAGCTGTACATGTCTGTCTGGCTTGGTTCATCTAACCGTGACCTCGTTTTCACGAAACTGATACAAATATTTTTGTTTAGAACATAAATTAATAATATGAAAATGTGTTATACTAATATATCGTGAATCCTAGGTGGCTCTTGTAGTTTAGTACTCGAAATTCAATTTTGTCTTGAACTGAATTTTAATGTGCGTATTGTTATGCGTTTACTTTTCTGCATTGGCTAGAGGTATAGGGGGAGGGTTGAGATCTCATAAACATGTTTAACCCCGCCGCATTTTTGCGCCTGTCCCAAGTCAGGAGCCTCTGGCCTTTGTTAGTCTTGTATTATTTTAACTTTTAGTTTCTTGTGTACAATTTGGAGTTTAGTATGGCGTTCATTATCAATGAACTAGTATATATTTGTTTAGGGGCCAGCTGAAGGACGCCTCCGGGTGCGGGAATTTCTCGTTGCATTGAAGACCTGTTGGTGACCTTCTGCTGTTGTCTGCTCTATGGTCGGGTTGTTGTCTCTTTGGCACATTCACCATTTCCATTCTCAATTTTATTTTTTTTTGTTCAACAAAAACGAGTTCAGTTTAACAAAATTTGTAGCATACTACAAATCTAAATTTTGTCATACAAAATTATCTTTCAGTGGACAAAAGTTACTTTTGTCATAACAAAATTAATTTTTGTAACACAGACTTTTCTTTTGCTACCTAATTTGAAAATAGGGCGACAAAATTCAATTTTGTGTTTATTTTTGTGTAGACAAAATTTACTTTTGTGACACAAAATTGACTTCTGCCACAAAAGTCAATTTTGTAATAAATTTTCACTTCTGTCTAATAAAACTCAATTTTGTCCACACACAAAATAATTTTGATTACAAAATCACAGGATGCTAATTTAATCAACATGTTAATTTCGTACAAATTCAATTTTGTCTCACAAAATTGACTTTTGTGTTTTAATTTCCGTATCAGGTAACAAAAGTCAATTTTGTATGCAAATAAGTTTATATTTGCATATTACCTATTTGACAAAAAAATGAATTTTGTCATTACCAAATTGAAGCTCTCATAAAACAAGTCTGTATCACATAGTTTTGTAAGACAAACATGATTTTGTTATGACAGAATTGAATTTTGTGTTCACAAAATTGATTTTGATTACAAAAAGTTCAAGTCCCATTCGGCGCCCCGTATCAACGAGTTTAGAGTCCGCCATCTTGGGCTGTGGGTAACTTAAGTTACCCACAGCCGTTTAAGCACAGTGCGTATAGCGTGGCGGATACAGTGCAAGGCGATTTGGTGTCACGATATCTTCGTAGCATGATTTCGAATCCCGGAGAGGGAAGAACAAAAATTTTGCAAAAGAAAATTTTCCGATCTAACATAGTTGGTCTGATGTTTAGACGAATTCTAGGCGACAGCAATACATCGGAATGACCTCACGGTTATGAACTTATCGCGATGTAAAAATGGGGTTTGATATATTCCTGATGTTTGCTATCGAAAACCATTGCAAACTAATACTGGCATGTGGTTTTCGAGAAAAGATTAGCAATATTGTTAACATACTTATTTAGTGATAATTATCTTATCAAGTCAGAAATCCGTTTCAACTTTGTCTTCTCAAAGATGAGTTTCAAAGGGACACTGATCTGTGTCGACTGCCGTACCCTAAAAAAAATAGTTATATATGGACAAATCCATTCTTTTGTTTTTGTCATGTGAACATACCAAGAAATCTTAGCTAAACATTCCAGTGGACCTCCAACGGCACACATTAGCAGTTAAAGATTTGATTTCTTTCAACAAATTGATTTATGACCTTCATGTACGTGTTGTCAGAAGTCCAGTCATAAAACTTTCGAGTCCGTTTTTTATACTCATACTCCAAAATCAAACAATCAAACAATCAAAATGCTGGATTTCATGTTTCGATCATGATTTTTGTGCTCCGAGCAATGAGCAAAGTTTTATGACTTCAACCCCTGGCCTTGAAGTCATAAGACTTTCGAATCAGTTTCTTGTACTCATACTCCAAAATCAAACAATCAAATGGCTGCATTTCATGTTTCGAGCATGTTTTTTAATATCGCCGTTTTCTGGTGTCGTTTAGAAAACGGCGATATTCAAAATAGTCAAAATTAATCATGTATATAATTTTCTCCACGGGACAATTTCAAAATTTCAACGGTGGCAATTTCTTGGCATGACCTCTCCCCAAATATACCTATTTAAGGAATTCCGTATATTCATTTACAAGGAGTGGCAGCAATCTGTATTTATATCAAGTTGACAGAGGCCTACCTCGAGTATGTTTGGCGAAAAATTAGGAAAAAAATGTTATAAGCAAAATAAAAACTCCATAAAAAAACAGCATAATAGTATAAATTATTTTTCTTAAAATGAAATCTGTATCCGTATTCAACGGACAGGTGATTGCAAAAATAACATTTTTTTTAAATTGCGTACTGGACATGCATCTGATGAGTTTTTATATTGTACTGTTATACCTATGTCACAGGTAAGGGGAGGGTTGGGATCCTGCTGACATGTTTAACCCCGCCACATTCTGTATGTATGTGCCTTTCCCAAGTCAGGAGCTTGTAATTCAGTGGTTGTCGTTTGTTTATGTGTTACATATTTGTTTTTCGTTCATTTTTTTGTACCTAAATTAGGCCGTTGAGATGTGGTATGATTGCCAATGAGACAACTCTCCACAAGAGACCAAAATGACACACAAATTAACAACTATAGGTCACCGTATGGGCTTCCATAATGTGCAAAGCCCATACAACACAATCAGCTATAAAAGGCCCCGATATGACAAATTTAAAACAATCTAAACGAGAAAGGGTTAACCATTATGGACGATAATAACAATGAATAATAAGATGGTATTTTTACCGACCATGAGAATGAAAGGGTATAATTCTTTACCAGGAAGACCATAATGTACGGTAGTGTTAAGATGTACAGATAGTCTCTCTTTCTCCCTTTCTCACGCCGCATAATAAAACCTGATGGCATGTATCGTTTTAGTACTATGTTCATGAACAAAGAATATACAATTTTTGTATGTATCCTTACTATTGTTGTTATGTTAATTTGTTGCGATCCAAACGAGTTTTAAGGAAGATGTGTCCAGTGCTGTGGGATACAATTTCGATTTAATCAGTGTATAATGTACATGTGGAAATCTATAGACTTTTATTTATAATAATAAGTATTGCTTATTTGGTGCTATCAATCTAGATTGTGGTGCTATAAGTAAATAATCACCGACAACTAAACATCTACACACATTATAGCAAGTTAGCACAAACCATTAAAACAAACAGAAGCCATTTCCAAATATCTAATAAAATGTTAAAGTGTGCAAGTAAAAAATAAGTTTATTCGTTGAAATTCAAGAAATACAATATCAAATAAATATTCACATTAAAAAATATTTATTCATTAAACTTTAAATTATTTGATATTCTAATTAAAAGTTTATACGGATACATCTGGTAAACCAGAAACGGCAGGTTTGATTGAACATGTTTCTCTGGCAGGTTTTCTTTTGTTTTGTCTTTTCGGCTTAGGGATAGCTCCTTGGTTAGATCCCTCTTCTCTATTTCCTCTCCTCAATTTGTTTTCGGTTTTTCTTATTTTTTGTTTAAGTCTATCATCCCTTCTTTCTTTTGCTGCCTGCCTTCTTCTTTCTGATTCTTTTGCCATTTTCCCTGAATACGACAAAAGAAAAAATACATATTTAACTTCCTTTGATTGCATATATTTACTATGTTTCAGTTTTTATAGAATAGCCGGGAAAATACATAATTAAAATAATCCGTGTAATTATTCGGTACATGCAGTGCAATGCCATGTATTACATTGATGATCATAAATCATATCCCAAAATGTAACATGACTGCCAGTTCGGAGCAGAACAAAAATTTTTAAGGTGAGGACAAGGTTTCCCTCATACCAATTCGAACAAAACAACAGTTAATTATCAAATCCGTATATTCAGCTTAATCCCTAGTTGCTTGATTGTAAGGTATGTTGTTGTGTTCGACTTTCAACAATGAGCAAAGCAAATTAGTTTGTGTGCTCCATCTAATTTTGAATAAATTTAGCTTCCATCACTACCCTGCTTTACAACATACGTTTATAAACATGATATCAATCTTTCAAGTCACTGTATTAACTGATGTGTACATTAAAGTTGATAATGCGAATCTTTTAGAATTACCTTTATCAGCCAAGGCATCCATGCGTCGAATCTCGACCATAAGTCCCTTATCTTCATTATCATATATATCTAAAACAGAAAAAAAAACATAATGTTGTTAAAAATTCGTGTTCTACTTAAGCCCAATATATAGATGATATTAGTGCATTGACGTGACTATCATCAATATAAGGATGAAGCTGAGAAACGGGTAAATGCGAGGTGTTTATTTCTTTGAGGAACCATGTTTTTAAAAATTCTTATAAATGCGAAATGTTTGATTATTATTCCACATTTCCAGTCATTTTCAATATCAGCTTCCAGATAATTCTCAAATTCAAATTTCAAATTGATTCCCAAAATCAACTTTCCACTTAATTCCTACATTCAACATTACAGATAATTCCCAAATGCAAATTTTTCAGTTAATTCCCAAATTCAACTTTCCAGTTAAATCCCAAATTCAACTTTCCAGTTAAATCCCAATTTCAATTTTCAAGTTAAATCCCATGAATTCAACTTTCCAGTTAATCCCAAATTCAACTTTCCAGTTTAATTCCATATTCAACTTTCCAGTTAATTTCGAAATTCAACTTTCCAGTTAAATCCCAAATTCAGCTGTCAAATTAATTCCAAATTCAACTTTCCAGTTAATTCCCAAATTCAACTGTTAAGTTAATCCCAAGTTTAACTTTCCAGATACATCCATAATGCAAATTTCCAGTTAAATCTCAAAATTTCAAACTTGCAATGTTCTCGTCGTCCCAAATTCTAACATTTTTTTTTAATTTTAAAATATGTCTACCTTTTGACGTATTAGCCCTAGAATTATCAGTGAGTCTTCTTGTTGAGTCATTAGACATAGAGATAGCCGGAAGTCTCCTGGGTTTTATCATCTCACTTTCTGTTAATGTCTCAACAATAAATCTCACACCACCGGAACGTTCTGAAATAATTCCAACTCTCTGTAACTCCTGCAATATTTCTGGTGATGGGCGCGTTTCAATTCTATTGATTATCTCGAGAGAATTTGAAACCACTCCAATCTTGTTTTTGCGTATTCCTCCACAACAGTTAAGTTTGGCAAATGATGCTCCCATTTTTCCTTTTGGTTTTGTTTTAAGCGGGTGTCGAACTGAGGTTTCCAAGTCGCAATTGTGACGTTTTATGTCATTGATTGTGAAAAGTAAAATCACAAAAATACTGAACTCAGAGGAAAATCAATTTGAAAAGTCCATAATCACATGGCAAAATCAAAAAACAAAACGCATCAAAAACGAATGGACAAGAACTGTCATATTCCTGACTTGGTACAGGCAATTTAACGTCATGTGTCAATTCGTTGCAATGCAGTACAGTGCATACAATGTATGAGGATATTTACCGATATACATGGCAGGACCCTTTCATGAGGTTTACGCGAAGCTTGATTACAGATATTCATTTTCAAACTTCTGCCGCTTGGATTAATTAAAATAGTTTATATCTGTCCAAGCTGTATGCACTGTACTGCATTGCAACGAATTATCACATGACGTTAAATCACAAACAATGACCTAAAACGTCACAATTGCGACTTAGAAACCTCAGTTCGAAACTCGCTTAAAACAAATCCAAAAGGAAAAATGGGAGCATCATTTGCCAAACTTAACTGTTGTGGAGGAATACGCAAAAACAAGATTGGAGTGATTTCAAGTTCTCTCGAGATAATCAATAGAATTGAAACGCGCCCATCACCAGAAATATTGCAGGAGTTACAGAGAGTTGGGATAATTACAGAACGTTCCGGAGGTGTGAGATTCATTGTTGAGACATTAACAGAAAATGAGATGATAAAGCCCAGGAGACTTCCGGCAATCTCTATGTCTAATGACTCAACAAGAAGACTCACTGACAAATCCAGGGCTAGTACGTCAAAAGGTAGACATATATTTTCAAATTAAAAAAAAATGTTAGAATTTGGGACGGCGAGAACATTGCAAGTTAGTAAATTTGGGAATTAACTGGAAGTTGAATTTGGGAATTAACTGCAAAATTGAATTTGGGAATTAACTTGAATGTTGAATTTGAGAATAAACTGGAAAGTTGAATTTGGTATTAACTTGACAGTTGAATTTGGGATTTACTGGAAATTTGATTTTGAATTTTATGGCACAATTTGCATCACTTCTTCTTATTCCATATACAGTTCATACCACTATCTGGTGAATTATCGAACTGATGCATATATGATCATGAAGGCACTGATAAGAAATATTATAGTTCGTAGATTAGAATACAAAATCTTCTGTATTTTCTATGTTTTAATGTATCTGATTTCTTATTCAGGGCTTTAAAGGGGACAAGGAATATATATGTTTTGAACTTATGTAAAAAACGAATTTTGAACAACATCATTTTTTTCTTTTGTAGATATATATGATAATGAAGATAAGGGACTTATGGTCGAGATTCGACGCATGGATGCCTTGGCTGATAAAGGTAATTCTAAAAGATTCGCATAATCAACTTTAATGTACACATCATAGTTAATACAGTGACTTGAAAGATTGATATCATGTTTATAAATGTAATATTACTATGTTTTACTGCGGCGGAGTTATGGAAGCCAAACATATTCAAAATCAGATCGGATTATGTCATATATATATATTTTCCCGGCTATTCTATAAAAAAAAAACCCAGAAACATACTAAATATATGCATAAGCAATCATAGGAAGTTAAATAAGTATTCTTCTTTTGTCGTATTTAGGAAAAATGGCAAAAGAATCAGAAAGAAGAAGGCAGAAAGCAAAAGCAAGAAGAGACAAGCGACTAAAAGAAAAAATCATAAAAACCGAGAAAAAATTAAGGAGAGGAAATAGAGCAGAGGAAGGTAATCATGGAGCTATCCCTAAGCCGAAAAGAGAAAAGGGAAGAAGACCTGCCAGAGAACCAAGACCAATCACCGTTTCCGGTTTACCAGATGTATCCATATAAACTTTACGATATCAAATATTTTTTAATGTGAAAACTTATTTATAAATATTGTATTTATTTTATTTCAACTAATAAACTTATATTTTTACTTGCATATTTTAACATTTTATTTTATTTTTTGAAATAGCTTCTGTTTGTTTTATGGTTTGTGTCAACTTGTGTGTAGCGATGTTTAGTTGTCGGTGTTTATTTTCTTATAGCCCCAATTTTAAGAGCAATCCTTTTTCACATGTAAACACTGATTACATCAAAATTGTTTTTGAGCACTGCCAATGGGCACACCTTCCTATATCTACTAAAAAAATCGCTCAGATCGCAACAAATTAACATAGGCGCGATAGTCAGGATACATAACAAAAAATTGTATATTCTTTTTGAGGACAGACGAATGAACAAACTAAAACAATACATGTCATCAGGTTTTATTTTGAAGCATGTGAGAGGTCGAAGAAGAGACTTTATACCTAAACACTACCGTACTTTAATGGTTAATAGCCCTTCGGTCGCATAGTCACTAAGAGCACCCAATGTATTTTAATACTTAACATGTTTTAATAACATTGAGCCTTCCTGGTAATGAATATTTGCCCTTCAGTCTCATGGTTGGTAAAATACCATGGTATTGTTATCGTCTGTAATGGTTCATAACATTTTCTCGTTTGAATTATTTTTTACAGTTATCATTTCGGGTCCTTTTATAGCTGACTATGCAGTAAGGGCTTTGCTTATTGTTGAAGGCCGTACGGTGACCTTTAGTTGTTAATGTTTGTGTCATTTGGTCTCTTAGTGAGATTTGTCTCATTGGCAATCATCCCACATCTTCTTTTGTTTACTTAGGCCACACATGATCACTCAGTTTCTCGTGTAAAAACAATTTTTTTTTTTATTAAAAACACTAGTAGCACTTTTTAAATGTGTTAACACTTCCAAATCGTTTTTTTAGTGAGCACTTCGATGTTGACATAATATCAATTATATGGTCATTTTTTATAAATTTAGTGTAATTAGAATAATTCGAAATACTAAGGATTTTCTGATCCCAGGCATTGTTGACCTTAGCTGTACACAAATTTTGGGAATTTCGGGTACTCAATGCTTTCCAACTTTATACTTGTTTGGCTTTCTAATTATTTTGATCTGAAGCGTCACTGACGAGTCTTTTGAAGACGATACGCGAGTCTAGCGTATCAAATTTCAAGCCTGCCATGTTTCCTAAATACAGCAATACATTTTATCTTGGTATCATTTATGAATACAATTCCTATTTTTGTTTTTGTTTCGCTACATGCGAGGCAAATACACCCACGAATAAGTAGCGATATCTGCAACTTTCCAGTTTCAGAGCTATTAATGATTCAATATTATAGAATACGATATGACTGCCAGTTGGGAGCAGAACAAAAAATATTTTATAAAAAGAGGGCAAGGCCTCATTCATATCTTCTCATTCAAAGTAGTCCGAGATTACTCTGACGTCCAACGGCTGTTTTGCCAGACAAGCCAGTCCGAGATTACTCTGACGTCTACAATCCTATCAGTTTGATTGTATGGATTGTTGTTGTTGGCTTTGGTTTAGTTGTTTTGGTTTTGGGCTTCTTGCAATTGGTTTGAATGCGTAATATGATTTTAATCTTTGTTATTACATACACCTATACACTCAATGCAATCGGCTGTTATAGTGTCGCAGATTTCTAAATAACGATAAGGCCATTTCACAATTCCAACACTTTTGATCTGAAATATACCTTTAGAAGTGGTAGACCTTCGGCATTTTCCAGTGAATCTTTTAATGAATGTTTTTGTGTAACTTTTTATCAAAACTGTTATTATTGCGATGTTAAAGAGATTTAGATACTTTTAAAATTCATCAATCAGTCAAATAAAATAACATCTGGGTCAACTGTGTAGTTTAACTCAGTGTTTTTGTCGAGCCTTCGACTTTAGTCGAAAAAGCGAGACTAAGCGATCCTACATTCCGTCGGCGTCGGCGTCGTCGTCGTCGTCGGCGGCGTCCACAAATATTCACTCTGTGGTTAAAGTTTTTTGAAATTTTAATAACTTTCTTAAACTATACTGAATGTCTACCAAACTTAGACAGAAGCTTGTTTATGATCATAAGAAAGTATCCAGAAGTAAATTTTGTAAAAATAAAATTCCATTTTTTCCATATTTTACTTATAAATGGACTTAGTTTTTCTGAGAGGAAACATTACATTCACTCTGTGGTTAAAGTTTTTAAAATTTTAATAACTTTCATAAACTATCCTTGATTTGTACCAAACTTGGACAGAAGCTTGTTTATGATCATATTAAGATAGTATCAAGAAGAAAATTTTGTAAAAATAAATTTCCACTTTTCCGTATTTTACTTATAAATGGACTTAGTTTTTCTGCGAGGAAACATTACATTCACTCTGTGGTTAAAGTTTCTAAAATTTTAATAACTTTCATAAACTATCCTTAATTTGTACCAAACTTGGACAGAAGCTTGTTTATGATCATAAGATAGTATCAAGAAGTAAATTTTGTAAAAATAAATTTCCACTTTTCCGTATTTTACTTATAAATGGACTTAGTTTTTTTGCCAGAAACAAAACATTCACTCTGTGGTTTAAGTTTTTAAAATTTTTATAATGTTCTTAAACTATCCTGGATTTCTACCAAACTTAGACAAAAGCTTGTTTCTGATCATAAGATATTATTCAGAAGAAATTTTGTAAAAACAAAATTCACTTTTTTCCGTATTTTACTTATAAATGGACTTAGTTTTCTTCCAGTTAACATTACATACAGTTTGCAGTTAAAGTTTATAAAACATTTATTAGATTCATAAACTATCCTGGATTTTTTACCAAACTTGGAAGCTTCTTTCAATCAAAAGACAGTATCGAGAAGGAAATTTTTATTGATGTTTTTCCTCATTTTTGTTGAGTCTGCGATTAACAGCGTAAGTAGGCGAGACACTGGGTTCCGTGGAACCCTTACGAATTTTTTACATTTGACGGGCACTATTCCATATAAATCTTCGTCACAAATTAAGGCATGCATGTTTTTTTGTTTGTTTTATAAACGGATAACAATCAATGCTTTGATGCTTGTAAGCAAAATGTATCATTCCTGATACGGATCAATGATTTTGATAAGGTGGTGATGGGGTTGGGGAGGGACGGTGCGGCGCTAGATAGCCAACGTTTTGATTGATACATGTAAAAGTTCTATACGTTTATCATATATACATGTAGGTACATAAATACCAATAATCAATGAATTAATAATACATTGTCCCTTTTGTATTGGTCATTAAAATGGAAAAATTGAAATGATGATAACACTTGTTTCAGTGTGAATGTGTCAGAATTATTATTTCTAATGTCAGATGATGGTGGCTATGATGGATTGCTTTTTGGTATCCAGTGGCAACTATTACATGCATTTTCGTTTGACCCAGCTGGAGGTTGAACAAATAACCTCCCGCACTCAAGATTAGTACAATGCCTCGAAGCCCCAAAAGTGGTTGTTACTTGTAATGAATGGTGCTGTTGATAGGAACAGTAGTGGCTCCATGGGTACAGGGAGAGGTAAAATCCTAATGGATTGTTTTCTTCTAATTTACACAAATAAAAGACAGTTAAAAGTAGCCAAAATTTATATTATATTATATTAAAAGAAAATAAAAAGAAGGGAATGAAAAATCAACCTTTTTTTTATAATTTTTTACAAATTATTTTTGAAGATTTATAGAACTTAAATGGACTATATCAATGAATAAACTAGACGGGCAACAATGACTTTGAATGGACGGTAAACAATAGCTGCAACCAAGTGGGTTAACAGATAAATAACTTACTATAAATATTTTCTCTTATTTCAAACGTTTAAACACTCTTTTTTAAACTTCTATTTTTAGTTCAAATAATACAGTGTCACGTCAAATGAAAGGGAAATATATAAGTACAAATTCAGCTTTGCTATAGTACTTAAGCCTTAAAGGGGCACTAGCTGTCAAATTCATTGTAACCGATTTGACTCAAATTCTCATATTTGGTTTATAACAATGTAAAACATTTATCCAAACTATCAAAAGTCTAAAATAAACAGTTTACAGAGCATGGGGTAGATAATATATAGGTTCGTTTCGTGTGTATTTTAGTCCAGACGCCATCTAATTAACTATCGATTTAACCTCAGATGACCATATAAGCGATGTAAACAAAAATAAAGATACGAATAGATTAAACCAACACGTGCAATTGCATTTTTATAGGTCTGTTTGATTTTATTTTATAGATTAAAAATAGATGTTTCTCATTGTTTTTAACCATATAAGAATGATTTTATGTGCATCGAATTAGTAATCAAATGATTTACCGTAGTTTCACTTTCATTGTTGACATTCTTTTTCTTTAAATAACCAGTACACGTACAATGCATGCGTTGTCAATCTCTAGCTAGGGGTTAACTTGAAGTTCACATGAATACCGGTTAGAATGATGATGACGTTTTCACTTGCAAGTGAATCAGTCAAAAATTATATTTAATCGCTTATTTCAACAAAATTAAAGGAAATTGATTGCTAAAAGCAAATTATTATTTCATTATTCCAATTTGATTAATGATTGATCTAAAAAAAAAATCATACTTTATTTTTTTATATATATCCATACCTGCCAACTTTCACGATTTAGGCGTGTACTACACGATTTTGACCCTTTGTCACGATTGCACGATCGTGTTCCTGAAAAACCCTCTAAAACACGATTTGGTGAAAATCTACACGAAAAATATTGTTGTTCCCGATTTTGAACTGTGTCCAATGGAGGAAATCGTGTTCAGCCAATCAAATTGTGTGTTTCTCATGATCAAATTAATCAGCCAATCAAAAACGTTTTCTCTCAAGATTGTTTTAACATGCTAGATATTGAACTTGTGTTGTATTCCTCTGTTTGTTGGTCAGAATTGTAAAAACGTGAACATGGCAAATGATTTTTCAACTGCAAGGAGGTTCTTACACAGAATAAGAATAAAAGCATGGCTGATTGACAAACTTCAATGATGCAGTACTACCATGAATATAATAAATAGTAGTTTATTCACTAATTTATTGACATTACATGTACACTTGCTGTAACATAATTTTATTTATGTATTCAATCATTTAAAGTATAATGTACTATTCATTATTTTTCACATGGACCCCCCACCCACATCAACATGAGGAATCCCTTAAATGAGGGACTACCCTTAGTCAAGGGGTCACTCTTGTAAAAAATAAAATAGAAAAATGTAGATTTATTAACTTAAAAATGGGAAATTCTGACATTATATTTGGAACAGCTTTTCTAAATGAAGAGTCCTATTATTTTGAATAATAAAGAAGATATAAGGCCAAGAACATATCAAAGTTCTTGGACATGTGTTGACCATATAATACCAGATAGATCATAAGATGTATAGTTCTTTGGGAAAAGTTTCTTCAAATAATATGAATGTGTGCTCATTTGTACTTAAAAAGTGGTTTTTAATGTCCAAACATTGAGGGGTGATCCCTATGTGTTGTTCCCAACCTGATAAAGGTCCTTCTTTGTGTATAATTTTTTAATTGGAAAAGTCAACAACTATTTAGTATCCTTACACATGAAAATAATTCCTGGTCTTACAGCTACATGTTCATATTTTCTGCTGATATAATAACTAGAATCATGCAAATAAACTTAAGAAAAAGGGATGTAAGTCCATCTTACAAATCATGCAAATATGACACTTTTTCTAGACTACAAAACAGCACGCGCAAAATAGTTGTCGCAAAGAATTTTAACCTTTGAAATTGTTGTGGCGCGCTAAAACCCCCATGGGCATTTTCAAAAGTTGGCAGGTATGTATATCGTTGCTAGTGCCCCTTTAAGGAAGTTATGTAAGTATACATACAAAAAGTATATAAATTGTGTTTAAAACATTTTGATTAAGTGACATGTTTATCCAGGTATGATATGTATAATTTACTATACATACTCTTCGTGACAAGAAAAGGAGACTAAAAATATCATTTGTAAAAACTATGTTCTCGGATCGAATCTAATGGTCTACTGTCATCTGTAATTTATTATTTTATGTGTGTGTGTCTTAAGAATTGGCATTTCAGTAACGTATTGTTTGGCTGATTCAATGCACCTTTATCACAAATATTTTTCACGGCCGAAGTGAATATCAGATTTTCAAAATTCAATGAAACCACATATTTACAGAAACAAAAGACAGTAATTGTTGTATTTCATATTCCGAGAGAAATGCATTTACCAAAACTAATTGTACATCAAACTTTTTTTTTATACCAAAATTATGCACGTAAAAGCACGCGACGTTTTTCGAGGTGAATATACTTTTTCCGCAGGTGAATATGCTTATTTATTCAAAAGCCCATCCATATAGAAAATCCTACTAAAATGTTATCAATATGTTGATTTATGATATTACTATTTCAGTGTAGCAGCAGTATTGTTTGATAACAAATAAAGATCTGTGCAATGGGTTGTTGCAAAAGTAGAGCTACAAATGCAGCCACCATTAAAAAGCCGCCTATTGACAATGCACCGTTAATTCAATCACTATCACTCAATTACAAATTCGACACACAGCCAGATGCAGGAGTCTGGACTACAGGATTAGTCGTAACGGAAAATAACCAAATTGTACTCTGTTTTAGAAATCAATTTAAACTTCTAATCTTTGATGCGGAAGGCGAATTCTTAAAATCGTGTGAGACGGCCAACCGACCGTTTAACGCTGCAGTGGTACCGAACTCTTCGCAACTTCTTGTTACCTTGCCCGGCAACAAATCGTTACAGTATGTTGATACGATCAACTGGACATCTGGAAATGAGCTAAAAACCAGAGGATACTGCTGGGGAATATTTGTAAAAACGATAAAATTTTTATTGGCGGCGATGATGAAATATATATTATGGATATAGAAGGGAACAATTTAAAAACGATCAGGGTACCGGGAAATTGCATTCGTTATTTATGCGTTGGTACAAAAGAAGACAAAACATATATTTCACAAGTCAAAACAATTCAGTTTATTGTATTTCCATAGAAGGTGCAGAGGTTTTTACTCATACATCGCCATTTCTTGTATCGCCAGCTGGTATTGCCGTTGCTAATCGTCATGTATATGTAGCTGGATTTGGTTCATTCGCTTTGCATAAACTCGAAATGAAAGGAGGCGATATCATGAATTCTGTCGCTTTAAAAAAGGAAAATGGAATCAAGAAACCAAAGGCTTTATGTTTCAATAGACATCTTACTCGCCTATATATTGCTAATGACGGAGGCAAATCTATAATCGTTTATAATACTAGACCAGGGGTTTACGACCTTGAGCAAGATGTGACTCATAGATAAAATCATAACGAATAAATGTCAATTTGTCAGTACATAAAATATAAGCTGCTTGTAATTTTGCATTGGTACATAAATGCTTTAAAGTTTTAATCTTTTGGAAGGAAGAGCAAGTTATTTAGTACACTTGCATGATCCACTGGCAATTAATGTTCCTAAATATTGAGTAGTTAGATGGAGAAATTGCCATATCTCTTGCATGTAAAAGACACCCTTGTAGATTTCAAACCAGATGCTCCGCAGGGCGCAGCTTTATACGACCTCTGCGGTCGTAAACCCTGAACGGTTGGGGCTAGTATGGACACCACATTCAAACTGGATACAGGCTCATACAGCTCTGAATTTGGATTGTGGTTAAATAGTTGACACAGCACAGGTTTCTGACACAGAATGAATGTGGTCTAATAAACTTAAACTGTTTTTTTTTTTTCGCTTTTGAGCTATTCACTATGATAGTTGACACAGCACAGGTTTCTGACACAGAATGAATGTGGTCTAATAAACTTAAACTGGTTTTTTTTTTTCGCTTTTGAGCTATTCACTATGCTGTTGAATATTAATCCTTTGATATTTGAAGAAATTTCCTTTTTCATTTCTGAAATCTGAAACAATATATAAACAATAACTGCTCATTTAAATACATCATAAAATATAGAATGTCATACAGTCATGATTTAAGTTGCTTTTAAATTTTGTTTTGTACTTAAGTAATTGTCCTTTAACCTGGAAACTCTTTTCCACCCTTTTTTGCACCTTATTCCTTAACGGTTTGAGCCATAACTCCCACAGACAATACTTTCCATCCCTTTGTGGTGTTCCAATATCCAAAATCTAAATACATGGTTGGATTCATTATATCAAAGAACCCCAAGAATTCAATTTTTGATGAAATCAAATAAAGTTCAATTTTGGACCCTTTAGACCTCAATGTGGACCAATTTGATAACCGGTTCTAAATATTAAAACTCTAAATACACGGTTAGATTCAGCATATTGAAGAACCCCATATATTCAATTTTAGTTGAAATCAAACAAAAATTAATTTTGGACCCCGATTTGGACCAACTGGGCCCATGATCAAAAATCTAAGTACATGTATGATTTCAGCATATCAAAGAACCCAAGAATTTAATTTTTGTTAAATTCAAAGCTAACTTTAATTTTGGACCCTTTGGATCTTAATGTAGACCAATTTGAAATCTGGACCAAAAATTAAGAATTTAAATACACGGTTAGATTGAGCATATCAAAGAACCCCAATAGTTCAATTTTTGATGAAATCAAACAAAGTTAAATTATGGCCCCTTTTGGCCCCTAATTTCTTTTTGTGGTCATAAACCTTGTGTTAAAATTTCATAGATTTCTATTAACTTATACTAAAGTTCTTGTGCAAAAACCAAGAAAAATGCTTATTTGGGATTTGTTTTTGGCCCCTAATTCCTAAACTGTTGGGACTAAAACTCCCAATATCAATCCCAACCTTCCCATTGTGGTCATAGACCTTATGTTAAAATTTCATAGATTTCTGTTTACTTATAGTAAAGTTATTGTGCAAAAACCAAGAAAAACTGCTTATTTGGGCCCCTTTTGGCCCCCAATTCCTAAACTGTTGGGACCATAACCCCCAAAATCAATCCCAACCTTCCTTTTATGGTCATAAACCTTGTATTTTAATTTTATAGATTTCTTTTTAATTTTATAGATTTCTATTTAATTTTACTAAAGTTAGAATGCGAAAACCAAATGTCTTCGAATGACGCCACCATGATACCAATATACGACTGCAAAAATTTGCAAAAATTTTGAAATTTGAAATTTGAAAATTTTTGCAGTCGTATAAAAATGCAAATACATCCTAATGGTGCAAAATCATTAAATCAAGCAAACAAATATATATATTGGTATGATTTTGGTAGAAAGTGAAAGTGGATCACACTTAACAAGAACCCCACCCCCCTATCAGATTTTCTCTACATATCTTTTATGGCTTTCATGAAATTCACATATGTATTTCACCTTTAAGGGGATAAAATTAACTATTTCATATTGATCTTTTTGTATATGAAATTAGAAAATCATCACAGTATCTATATATGTGTGCATGATCATAGCTTCTATAACCCTATAACATTACAAAAAGAAGCAGTCAACTCTTGTATGCTATTACAATGAAATTATGAGTTGTATCAAGCATTTCAGTGTTTTCCTATGATTGTTGTCAAATTGTCACAAGATGCTTGTGATGTCATGAATATTGAATCTAACTGGGAAATACAATTTATTATTGGAATGTTGAGCCAATCTAAAGTATGGATTTTTATGAAACATGCATGTAATGTTATTATTGATTGTTGAAATTCGTTATACATCAAACTGATCATTCCAACTACACATGACTTGACAGCAAATACAAGCTGCCATATGTGCACAATAACCTCTTCCCCAAGGCTTAAACCATTTAGACCTGATAGCACATAAAAACAAATATTGAAATAGGTAGCTTTTGGTTGGTTGTATGATTTCTACAGATTACATACTATAAACTTGTTTTTATTCATGATATAGACGTTGTTGTCCATTTGCTGGGAATAGGTGATCACAAAGCACAAATTTTCTAAAGGCTTCACAGCTTGTATTCAGACCTCAGCAAGATCCCAAAATCTAATAGCAATGATAATACAATTTTTCCTGAATCCGTGAAAATTGGTACCCACAAATGTAAAGGTGCATAATTCTAGAATGGTAACACTGAGGCTACCCAAAGTCATACTTGATCTGTATTTTCAGGTAATAAGCATTGTGTATAAGTTTCATAAATCAGATTGAGGCTAACTAAAGTTAACAGAAACCAAAAAATCCCTATTTTTCCATTTGTAAAGGGGCACAACTCCAGAACAGTAAAAGTGACACCATCAAAATACAAACTTGATCATTGTTTTGTGGTAATAAGCATTGTGTATTAGTTTCATAACATTTGTTTGAGGCAAATTAATGTAATGGAACAAAAACCAATTTTCAGACAATGATAAAACTTAACCCTCTGCTACATCGAAGCATAAAAATTAATTTTCAAAACTAAAGAGTGATTTTTTTTTAAAGATTTGAATAGCTAATTGATATAGGTGAGACATATCTGGATTGAACAGCACAAAGGCAAGTGTATATTTAAATCTTTCCAATAGTGATGGACAAATACTTAAATCTAGATTCTGACACATTGTACAGATGTTTATGTATTGTTGAAAACTGTATGTGGACCCCTTTATATCTTCTTAGTTGTTGGGTTGCTGTCTCATACACCTATTTTCTCCATTAATACAAAACCAACAAATTTAACCACATATATTTATACTGTTTTTAGAAAATAGTTTATTTTTATCAAATGCTCTCTGTACATATCAAAATACATTATAACAAATGTAATATTATCATGTTTATAACCCAATAAATATCACATTAATTAATGCAGATCAAAACTTAAACATTGTTTGGCAAAATTCAATGAGCTTTCATAAAATCTTTCCCATGGACAAAATTTGGACTCGACCAACTATATAATACTTTGATTATCATAAATTTACTATTCTATTGATAAATATGAAAATATTTTCTTGATTGGGACTCATATCTTTTCACTGCACAAGTAGAACTTAAGTAAGGGCTCCATAGAGTCTGTATTTGATTTTCTTCCCCGACACTTTATCATAAAACTGATAGTGTGCACTAAGAATTTTAAGTGTAGAATCAATGGAAATTTGTGCAGGCCAAAATAATTTTTAAATTCATTTTGCTGGACAGATATTTTGTCTTAACATTTAATCAAGTTTTCATGAAAAAGGAAAAAGGAAAAGTGTAAAACATTGAAAAAACTGTGTAGTTAAATAAGTTAATATTTTTGCTGTTTTAATAAAGTTTTGATATATATCTTAAATTGTTTCCATTTAAAACACAAAAATGTGTTGAAATCTTTTGACATTTAAAGGGCCATTCCTTTTGCAATTCAAATTGTCTATATAATCTTAGGAAAAATAATTATTTGAGTGCAGTAACTGCCATCAAGAGTAGACAGTTTTGTTAATATTCTTGTATAGTTTTCAAGATACTGAAACACATACTGGCTCTTAGAGCCTGGTGAGCTAAAACACCATATATCTCAGCACTAAAATAATAAGTATTTGCAAGGTAACCAGGTAACTGTAATCCAATTATACATAAATGCTTTTTTGACATATTTAAGCACCAAATTTTCGAATGTCTCTTTTCAGCTATAAACCTCAACCATCAACATTAGTCAATCAAAAATTCAGTTATACTTTAAACACCTATTCATAAATACAATCACTAAATTTTAAAGACAATATCATGTTGTTTTTCCATTAAGTAAAACGTTTCACATCTATCTAACTTTTAAATAAAGCTCCTTGTTAAATCTCTTGTTGTACAAGTTTTAAGTATTTTTAGTTAATCACAGTTTCTGTTCACAGAATTAGATACAGCTCATACCATGAGTCAAATCTCACTGAACATGCTGAAAACATGTTCAAAACTAAACAATCTATCCCAAAATCACTATGATGTTCTGCATCTGATTATAGAATTCAGTGTATATGTCCTATCCACTATCTTCTGGCAAATAACATTAACACTTCCTTTTGTCTTGAACAGTCCTATCCACAATTTGTTTGTCAATAGCTTCAAAAGTTGCTGTTATCTTGACCAATTAGAATGGACTTGTTAGAATGACCTTGACATCACGTGACCTTGAAAGTCTTTGATAGCTAAGTCTGATAACTCTCTTAATCCTCTCAAATGTGTGTTCATCATAACAACTTCTGGCAGTATTAGTGAGATCAAAAGGTTCTGAAAATATAAACGAATATAATGTTTCAAGTGAAGAAAAGCACAGAACTATTTCAAATTGTGTCCCTTTTTAGTACAAAGTTGTCAATGTTAACAGAAGGTTCTAACATTCATCATAGATCTGTAATGGTAAACTGTTACTTGTTTTTAATGGAAAGAATAACTATGCCTTACCTACCTATAGGGTCAATTCAACTGATTATTTTATCATAAAAGGATAGTTGTGAGAAAACATATGGAGCAAGATTTTCTTTCCCTTCAGGAGCACCCAAGATCATCTCATTTTTCAATGTGGTTTGTGTTGCTTATTCTTGTTTTTTCAATAGTGTGTTTTGTATACTGTTTTCGTCATTTTGGTTAATTTTTGCCTTGGCATTGTCAGTTTGTCATTGACTTGTGAGTTTGAATATCCATTTAGTATCTCACTAAGCATACTAACCAGTATCATTTCACACCTGTCCTATCTTCTAAATTTGGAAACTTTTATTGGTGCTATTGTCTGTCTGGCCTATGACATTCTATATCTAGGCATAGCCATCCATTTTGACAATTTGCCTGGACTATGGCCATATATCTCTAAATCCTTACCTTCTATATTCATGATATTAGGGCATTTCTATCAGTTTTTATCGTTGGTCTTGCCGATGGCCATATATTTCTGCATTCTTACTGTCTATATTTGGACTTTTAAATTTTTTTTAATTTTTTGTCTGGCATAATATTTTTCTGCATTCTTACCTTCTATATCTAGGCACTTCCATTGGTTTTTATCATTTGTCTGGCCTATGTCAATGTATTTCTGTTTCCTTACCTTCTATATTTAGGCACTTCCATTGGTTTTTATCATTTGTCTGGCCTATGGCAATGTATTTCTGTTTCCTTACCTTCTATATTTAGGCACTTCCATTGGTTTTTTTCCTTACCTTCTATATTTAGGCATTTCCATTGGTTTTTATCATTTGTCTGGCCTATGGCAATGTATTTCTGTTTCCTTACCTTCTATATTTAGGCACTTCCATTGGTTTTTATCATTTGTCTGGCCTATGGCAATGCATTTCTGTTTCCTTACCTTCTATATTTGGTTTTTATCATTTGTCTGGCCTATGGCAATGTATTTCTGTTTCCTTACCTTCTATATTTAGGCACTTCCATTGGTTTTTATCATTTGTCTGGCCTATGGCAATGTATTTCTGTTTCCTAACCTTCTATATTTAGGCACTTCCATTGGTTTTTATCATTTGTCTGGCCTATGGCAATGTATTTCTGTTTCCTAACCTTCTATATTTAGGCACTTCCATTGGTTTTTATCATTTGTCTGGCCTATGGCAATGTATTTCTGTTTCCTAACCTTCTATATTTAGGCACTTCCATTGGTTTTTATCATTTGTCTGGCCTATGGCAATGTATTTCTGTTTCCTAACCTTCTATATTTAGGCACTTCCATTGGTTTTTATCATTTGTCTGGCCTATGGCAATGCATTTCTGTTTCCTTACCTTCTATATTAAGGCACTTCCATTGGTTTTTATCATTTGTCTGGCCTATGGCAATGTATTTCTGTTTCCTTACCTTCTATATTTGGTTTTTATCATTTGTCTGGCCTATGGCAATGTATTTCTGTTTCCTAACCTTCTATATTTAGGCACTTCCATTGGTTTTTATCATTTGTCTGGCCTATGGCAATGCATTTCTGTTTCCTTACCTTCTATATTAAGGCACTTCCATTGGTTTTTATCATTTGTCTGGCCTATGGCAATGTATTTATGTTTCCTTACCTTCTATATTTAGGCACTTCCATTGGTTTTTATCATTTGTCTGGCCTATGGCAATGTATTTCTGTTTCCTTACCTTCTATATTTAGACACTTCCATTGGTTTTTATCATTTGTCTGGCCTATGGCAATGAAATTATGTTTCCTTACCTTCTATATTAAGGCACTTCAATTGGTTTTTATCATTTGTCTGGCCTATGGCAATGTATTTCTGTTTCCTTACCTTCTATATTTGGTTTTTATCATTTGTCTGGCCTATGGCAATGCATTTCTGTTTCCTTACCTTCTATATTTAGGCACTTCCATTGGTTTTTATCATTTGTCTGGCCTATGGCAATGTATTTCTGTTTCCTTACCTTCTATATTTAGGCACTTCCATTGGTTTTTATCATTTGTCTGGCCTATGGCAATGCATTTCTATTTCCTTACCTTCTATATTTAGGCACTTCCATTGGTTTTTATCATTTGTCTGGCCTATGCCAATGTATTTCTGTTTCCTTACCTTCTATATTTAGGCACTTCCATTGGTTTTTATCATTTGTCTTCCATTGGTTTTTATCATTTGTCTGGCCTATGTCAATGTATTTCTGTTTCCTTACCTTCTATATTTAGGCACTTCCACATTTCTATTTCCTTACCTTCTATATTTAGGCACTTCCACATTTCTATTTCCTTACCTTCTATATTTAGGCACTTCCATTGGTTTTTATCATTTGTCTGGCCTATGCCAATGTATTTCTGTTTCCTTACCTTCTATATTTAGGCACTTCCATTGGTTTTTATCATTTGTCTGGCCTATGGCAATGTATTTCTGTTTCCTTACCTTCTATATTTAGGCACTTCCATTGGTTTTTATCATTTGTCTGGCCTATGGCAATGTATTTCTGTTTCCTTACCTTCTATATTTAGGCACTTCCATTGGTTTTTATCATTTGTCTGGCCTATGGCAATGCATTTCTGTTTCCTTACCTTCTATATTTAGGCACTTCCATTGGTTTTTATCATTTGTCTGGCCTATGACAATGTATTTCTGTTTCCTTACCTTCTATATTTAGGCACTTCCATTGGTTTTTATCATTTGTCTGGCCTATGGCAATGCATTTCTATTTCCTTACCTTCTATATTTAGGCACTTCCATTGGTTTTTATCATTTGTCTGGCCTATGGCAATGTATTTCTGTTTCCTTACCTTCTATATTTAGGCACTTCCATTGGTTTTTATCATTTGTCTGGCCTATGGCAATGCATTTCTGTTTCCTTACCTTCTATATTTGGTTTTTATCATTTGTCTGGCCTATGGCAATGTATTTCTGTCTCCTTACCTATTATATTTAGGCACTTCCATTGGTTTTTATCATTTGTCTGGCCTATGGCAATGTATTTCTGTTTCCTTACCTTCTATATTTAGGCACTTCCATTGGTTTTTATCATTTGTCTGGCCTATGGCAATGTATTTCTGTTTCCTAACCTTCTATATTTAGGCACTTCCATTGGTTTTTATCATTTGTCTGGCCTATGGCAATGTATTTCTGTTTCCTTACCTTCTATATTAAGGCACTTCCATTGGTTTTTATCATTTGTCTGGCCTATGGCAATGTATTTCTGTTTCCTTACCTTCTATATTTAGGCACTTCCATTGGTTTTTATCATTTGTCTGGCCTATGGCAATGCATTTCTGTTTCCTTACCTTCTATATTTAGGCACTTCCATTGGTTTTTATCATTTGTCTGGCCTATGGCAATGTATTTCTGTTTCCTTACCTTCTATATTTAGGCGCTTCCATTGGTTTTTATCATTTGTCTGGCCTATGGCAATGTATTTCTGTTTCCTTACCTTCTATATTAAGGCACTTCCATTGGTTTTTATCATTTGTCTGGCCTATGGCAATGTATTTCTGTTTCCTTACCTTCTATATTTGGTTTTTATCATTTGTCTGGCATATGGCAATGTATTTCTGTTTCCTAACCTTCTATATTTAGGCACTTCCATTGGTTTTTATCATTTGTCTGGCCTATGGCAATGCATTTCTGTTTCCTTACCTTCTATATTAAGGCACTTCCATTGGTTTTTATCATTTGTCTGGCCTATGGCAATGTATTTATGTTTCCTTACCTTCTATATTTAGGCACTTCCATTGGTTTTTATCATTTGTCTGGCCTATGGCAATGTATTTCTGTTTCCTTACCTTCTATATTTGGTTTTTATCATTTGTCTGGCATATGGCAATGTATTTCTGTTTCCTAACCTTCTATATTTAGGCACTTCCATTGGTTTTTATCATTTGTCTGGCCTATGGCAATGCATTTCTGTTTCCTTACCTTCTATATTAAGGCACTTCCATTGGTTTTTATCATTTGTCTGGCCTATGGCAATGTATTTATGTTTCCTTACCTTCTATATTTAGGCACTTCCATTGGTTTTTATCATTTGTCTGGCCTATGTCAATGTATTTCTGTTTCCTTACCTTCTATATTTAGGCACTTCCATTGGTTTTTATCATTTGTCTGGCCTATGGCAATGCATTTCTATTTCCTTACCTTCTATATTTAGGCACTTCCATTGGTTTTTATCATTTGTCTGGCCTATGCCAATGTATTTCTGTTTCCTTACCTTCTATATTTAGGTACTTCCATTGGTTTTTATCATTTGTCTTCCATTGGTTTTTATCATTTGTCTGGCCTATGTCAATGTATTTCTGTTTCCTTACCTTCTATATTTAGGCACTTCCACATTTCTATTTCCTTACCTTCTATATTTAGGCACTTCCATTGGTTTTTATCATTTGTCTGGCCTATGCCAATGTATTTCTGTTTCCTTACCTTCTATATTTAGGCACTTCCATTGGTTTTTATCATTTGTCTGGCCTATGGCAATGTATTTCTGTTTCCTTACCTTCTATATTTAGGCACTTCCATTGGTTTTTATCATTTGTCTGGCCTATGGCAATGCATTTCTGTTTCTTTACCTTCTATATTTAGGCACTTCCATTGGTTTTTATCATTTGTCTGGCCTATGGCAATGCATTTCTGTTTCCTTACCTTCTATATTTAGGCACTTCCATTGGTTTTTATCATTTGTCTGGCCTATGGCAATGTATTTCTGTTTCCTTACCTTCTATATTTAGGCACTTCCATTGGTTTTTATCATTTGTCTGGCCTATGGCAATGCATTTCTGTTTCCTTACCTTCTATATTTAGGCACTTTCATTGGTTTTTATCATTTGTCTGGCCTATGGCAATGTATTTCTGTTTCCTTACCTTCTATATTTAGGCACTTCCATTGGTTTTTATCATTTGTCTGGCCTATGGCAATGTATTTCTGTTTCCTTACCTTCTATATTAAGGCACTTCCATTGGTTTTTATCATTTGTCTGGCCTATGGCAATGTATTTCTGTTTCCTAACCTTCTATATTTAGGCACTTCCATTGGTTTTTATCATTTGTCTGGCCTATGGCAATGTATTTCTGTTTCCTTACCTTCTATATTAAGGCACTTCCATTGGTTTTTATCATTTGTCTGGCCTATGGCAATGTATTTCTGTTTCCTTACCTTCTATATTTGGTTTTTATCATTTGTCTGGCCTATGGCAATGTATTTCTGTTTCCTAACCTTCTATATTTAGGCACTTCCATTGGTTTTTATCATTTGTCTGGCCTATGGCAATGCATTTCTGTTTCCTTACCTTCTATATTTAGGCACTTCCATTGGTTTTTATCATTTGTCTGGCCTATGGCAATGTATTTCTGTTTCCTTACCTTCTATATTTAGGCACTTCCATTGGTTTTTATCATTTGTCTGGCCTATGGCAATGTATTTCTGTTTCCTTACCTTCTATATTTAGGCACTTCCATTGGTTTTTATCATTTGTCTGGCCTATGGCAATGTATTTCTGTTTCCTTACCTTCTATATTAAGGCACTTCCATTGGTTTTTATCATTTGTCTGGCCTATGGCAATGTATTTCTGTTTCCTAACCTTCTATATTTAGGCACTTCCATTGGTTTTTATCATTTGTCTGGCCTATGGCAATGTATTTCTGTTTCCTTACCTTCTATATTAAGGCACTTCCATTGGTTTTTATCATTTGTCTGGCCTATGGCAATGTATTTCTGTTTCCTTACCTTCTATATTTGGTTTTTATCATTTGTCTGGCCTATGGCAATGTATTTCTGTTTCCTAACCTTCTATATTTAGGCACTTCCATTGGTTTTTATCATTTGTCTGGCCTATGGCAATGCATTTCTGTTTCCTTACCTTCTATATTAAGGCACTTCCATTGGTTTTTATCATTTGTCTGGCCTATGGCAATGTATTTATGTTTCCTTACCTTCTATATTTAGGCACTTCCATTGGTTTTTATCATTTGTCTGGCCTATGGCAATGTATTTCTGTTTCCTTACCTTCTATATTTAGACACTTCCATTGGTTTTTATCATTTGTCTGGCCTATGGCAATGTATTTCTGTTTCCTTACCTTCTATATTTAGGCACTTCCATTGGTTTTTATCATTTGTCTGGCCTATGGCAATGTATTTCTGTTTCCTTACCTTCTATATTTAGGCACTTCCATTGGTTTTTATCATTTGTCTGGCCTATGGCAATGCATTTCTGTTTCCTTACCTTCTATATTTAGGCACTTTCATTGGTTTTTATCATTTGTCTGGCCTATGGCAATGTATTTCTGTTTCCTTACCTTCTATATTTAGGCACTTCCATTGGTTTTTATCATTTGTCTGGCCTATGGCAATGTATTTCTGTTTCCTTACCTTCTATATTTAGGCACTTCCATTGGTTTTTATCATTTGTCTGGCCTATGGCAATGTATTTCTGTTTCCTTACCTTCTATATTTAGGCACTTCCATTGGTTTTTATCATTTGTCTGGCCTATGGCAATGCATTTCTGTTTCCTTACCTTCTATATTTAGGCACTTCCATTGGTTTTTATCATTTGTCTGGCCTATGGCAATGTATTTCTGTTTCCTTACCTTCTATATTAAGGCACTTCCATTGGTTTTTATCATTTGTCTGGCCTATGGCAATGTATTTCTGTTTCCTAACCTTCTATATTTAGGCACTTCCATTGGTTTTTATCATTTGTCTGGCCTATGGCAATGTATTTCTGTTTCCTTACCTTCTATATTAAGGCACTTCCATTGGTTTTTATCATTTGTCTGGCCTATGGCAATGCATTTCTGTTTCCTTACCTTCTATATTTAGGCACTTCCATTGGTTTTTATCATTTGTCTGGCCTATGGCAATGTATTTCTGTTTCCTTACCTTCTATATTTAGGCACTTCCATTGGTTTTTATCATTTGTCTGGCCTATGGCAATGCATTTCTGTTTCCTTACCTTCTATATTTAGGCACTTTCATTGGTTTTTATCATTTGTCTGGCCTATGGCAATGTATTTCTGTTTCCTTACCTTCTATATTTAGGCACTTCCATTGGTTTTTATCATTTGTCTGGCCTATGGCAATGTATTTCTGTTTCCTTACCTTCTATATTAAGGCACTTCCATTGGTTTTTATCATTTGTCTGGCCTATGGCAATGTATTTCTGTTTCCTAACCTTCTATATTTAGGCACTTCCATTGGTTTTTATCATTTGTCTGGCCTATGGCAATGTATTTCTGTTTCCTTACCTTCTATATTAAGGCACTTCCATTGGTTTTTATCATTTGTCTGGCCTATGGCAATGTATTTCTGTTTCCTAACCTTCTATATTTAGGCACTTCCATTGGTTTTTATCATTTGTCTGGCCTATGGCAATGTATTTCTGTTTCCTTACCTTCTATATTAAGGCACTTCCATTGGTTTTTATCATTTGTCTGGCCTATGGCAATGTATTTCTGTTTCCTTACCTTCTATATTTGGTTTTTATCATTTGTCTGGCCTATGGCAATGTATTTCTGTTTCCTAACCTTCTATATTTAGGCACTTCCATTGGTTTTTATCATTTGTCTGGCCTATGGCAATGCATTTCTGTTTCCTTACCTTCTATATTTAGGCACTTCCATTGGTTTTTATCATTTGTCTGGCCTATGGCAATGTATTTCTGTTTCCTTACCTTCTATATTTAGGCACTTCCATTGGTTTTTATCATTTGTCTGGCCTATGGCAATGTATTTCTGTTTCCTTACCTTCTATATTTAGG
This sequence comes from Mytilus edulis, assembly GCF_963676685.1. Classification (NCBI taxonomy): domain Eukaryota; kingdom Metazoa; phylum Mollusca; class Bivalvia; order Mytilida; family Mytilidae; genus Mytilus; species Mytilus edulis. Next base: position 39,438,077 of record NC_092347.1, read on the forward strand.
CACTTCCATTGGTTTTTATCATTTGTCTGGCCTATGGCAATGTATTTCTGTTTCCTTACCTTCTATATTAAGGCACTTCCATTGGTTTTTATCATTTGTCTGGCCTATGGCAATGTATTTCTGTTTCCTAACCTTCTATATTTAGGCACTTCCATTGGTTTTTATCATTTGTCTGGCCTATGGCAATGTATTTCTGTTTCCTTACCTTCTATATTAAGGCACTTCCATTGGTTTTTATCATTTGTCTGGCCTATGGCAATGTATTTCTGTTTCCTTACCTTCTATATTTGGTTTTTATCATTTGTCTGGCCTATGGCAATGTATTTCTGTTTCCTAACCTTCTATATTTAGGCACTTCCATTGGTTTTTATCATTTGTCTGGCCTATGGCAATGTATTTCTGTTTCCTTACCTTCTATATTAAGGCACTTCCATTGGTTTTTATCATTTGTCTGGCCTATGGCAATGTATTTCTGTTTCCTTACCTTCTATATTTGGTTTTTATCATTTGTCTGGCCTATGGCAATGTATTTCTGTTTCCTAACCTTCTATATTTAGGCACTTCCATTGGTTTTTATCATTTGTCTGGCCTATGGCAATGTATTTCTGTTTCCTTACCTTCTATATTTAGGCACTTCCATTGGTTTTTATCATTTGTCTGGCCTATGGCAATGTATTTCTGTTTCCTTACCTTCTATATTTAGGCACTTCCATTGGTTTTTATCATTTGTCTGGCCTATGGCAATGCATTTCTGTTCCCTTACCTTCTATATTTAGGCACTTCCATTGGTTTTTATCATTTGTCTGGCCTATGGCAATGTATTTCTGTTTCCTTACCTTCTATATTTAGGCATTTCCATTGGTTTTTATCATTTGTCTGGCCTATGGCAATGTATTTCTGTTTCCTTACCTTCTATATTTAGGCATTTCCATTGGTTTTTATCATTTGTCTGGCCTATGCCAATGTATTTCTGTTTCCTTACCTTCTATATTTAGGCATTTCCATTGGTTTTTATCATTTGTCTGGCCTATGGCAATGCATTTCTGTTCCCTTACCTTCTATATTTAGGCACTTCCATTGGTTTTTATCATTTGTCTGGCCTATGGCAATGTATTTCTGTTTCCTTACCTTCTATATTTAGGCATTTCCATTGGTTTTTATCATTTGTCTGGCCTATGGCAATGTATTTCTGTTTCCTTACCTTCTATATTTAGGCATTTCCATTGGTTTTTATCATTTGTCTGGCCTATGCCAATGTATTTCTGTTTCCTTACCTTCTATATTTAGGCATTTCCATTGGTTTTTATCATTTGTCTGGCCTATGGCAATGCATTTCTGTTCCCTTACCTTCTATATTTAGGCACTTCCATTGGTTTTTATCATTTGTCTGGCCTATGGCAATGTATTTCTGTTTCCTTACCTTCTATATTTAGGCATTTCCATTGGTTTTTATCATTTGTCTGGCCTATGGCAATGTATTTCTGTTTCCTTACCTTCTATATTTAGGCATTTCCATTGGTTTTTATCATTTGTCTGGCCTATGCCAATGTATTTCTGTTTCCTTACCTTCTATATTTAGGCATTTCCATTGGTTTTTATCATTTGTCTGGCCTATGGCAATGCATTTCTGTTCCCTTACCTTCTATATTTAGGCACTTCCATTGGTTTTTATCATTTGTCTGGCCTATGGCAATGTATTTCTGTTTCCTTACCTTCTATATTTAGGCACTTCCATTGGTTTTTATCATTTGTCTGGCCTATGGCAATGTATTTCTGTTTCCTTACCTTCTATATTAAGGCATTTCCATTGGTTTTTATCATTTGTCTGGCCTATGCCAATGTATTTCTGTTTCCTAACCTTCTATATTTAGGCATTTCCATTGGTTTTTATCATTTGTCTGGCCTATGGCCATATATTTCTGCATTCTTGTTCCTGTTCTTACGCTCATCAACTGAGTATCAAAACTGAAATAGAAATGGATAAAGGTCACATCTATATATTGCCATTGTTGGATAATTCTTAAGTTTCTGGACACAATTTGATGGTCGACTTGAGGCCAAATGGTAATCTTCCATTGGGGGTTGAGGTTGAAAATACTTAAACCTTTTTATATCTATAGCACAGAAGCACAGAACTGAAAATTAAGATTAAATTGGTGTGTCGTTACCAAACAATCCCATACTTGCCAAGTTTTCAAAATGCCCACAAGGGTTTTGTGTGCAAGATGGCTACTATACTCCTAAAAAAACCTTCAAGGGGGCCTTCAAATACAGTGTAATGTTGTTTTTTTGGTTCTTCATACTGTTATAAGCCTCAAGTCATTGTAAAACAAATTGTTTTGTTAAAATTGTGGACATTATAGCTCTTTAAAAATTTCAATTTGGGAGCCTCCATGGGGAAAATCCCCCGCAAATATTGACAGTTGGCAGGTATGCAATCCACATTTATTTACTAAAAACGTCAATATTGAGATTATTTTTTTTATTTTGAAACAAAAACAAAATCCACAATGATGAAATAACCATATAGTGTTGTTACTGTAAGTCCTATACTTACGCAAAATTATTGGTGTAATATTCCAGAAACCCTAAAAACAGATCCCCAAGTGTCTGGTCATTTTTACTTTTATACTTCAGCTGGTGATCAAATCTTAATGCTGTAATGTCAGACTCTGAATGGAAAATATCCTGAATAAGAAAAGTAAAAAGTAACATTCAAACAATCACTCGTAATGATGTTTCGAAAATATTTTAAATGAACTATTATCTATTTTGATTTTATTGAACCATAAAACTAATTTTTGACTCTTCACATTGAATAATCCGCGAAGCGGATTATGTAAAATGTGAAGAGTCAAAAATTAGTTTTATGGTTCAATAAAATCAAAATAAATTATTGCCATTCATTATAAATAAATTTCTATAAAAAATAAGGCTCAAAAAATTGTTTTATATTATTTATATTAACAATAACAACGTACACACATGTTGGCGTATGAATACACAACGTCAGAGTGGGCGTGTCGCCATCAAATTTGACAACATTGAAAATAAAACTAATAATTTTAACCAATCAGAAGACAGTAAAAACACCAAATTTATTTATTTTCCCATGTAATTTGAATTTGAATTCAATTTCATATTGAGGTCATATTTCATTGATGATCTTTCTAATTTTCAATTAACCAATATAAGTCCCAAAAGCAACAGAAATCTCTTTAAATTTAAAAAAAAAAACAAAAAAAGACAAACTAGATAGAATGTGTCTGTAACATATGTATAATATCTGTGTGTGATGAAAATTAAATGATGACATTCTTACAAATCATATATCAAGGGTTCAACAAACCAACTATGTGCTTTTTTTTAGATTGCTGTAAAAGTGTTATGTTGACTGTCATAAACTTTGTCTATTTGTTAAAAAGATAACTTCTTTTTAAAAGATCAATTTTTCTTCAGATGTCATTTCTTTATCTTGAAGAAGTTTTTGTTCATAATTCATAACATTCAATGAAGGTTTAAAAAGATCATTGTCTTTGATCCAAAACTAAAACATAAAACATAGTATGTTTAAAAGCAGAAACAATACAAAATATACTCACAGGATAAAGTTTTTGTAGTGATGGCAGGACTTGTGGTTTACATCCAACTAAAAAAACATTGAGTTAAAGATAATAGCTGTTTTTATTAAAGTACAAATATATACAAGATATGTATCATTTAGTTTATTCCAGGGGTTTTGGGTTGCTGTTTTATTGATGTTTTCCTCCACATTGCAGTTTTGTTTATACCGGACCAAGGCTGTTAATTGATAAAAATTTCAAACTATATATACCATTAAAAGCTTTATGGTACCATTATAACTAGTGGTGTGTTCTCATTTCGCCTTAGCTGTGAATTCCAGATAAAAAAGGTAAAAAATATACTAAGGCCAGAATTTTTCTTTTTACATATACGAGGCCTACATAAAAAATAACGTGGCAAATAATTGATATCATAAATTATATGAGAATAATTTAATTAAATTTCAGTATAATTACTTATTTTACGATGCACATTTATACTTACATTGTAAGTAGTGAATAACCATGAGACATAGAGAATAACTAGATATTGTCATCTTCCTGGCATCATTAATGTCATGGAAACGAGACCACATCTTAATGTACAGCATTAATGGACGTATTCGCCAATCCACTACAAATTTAAAATATTTAAAAAATTAGTTTATATATTTGGTATTAAATTGGTGATGATGATGATGGCAAATATTATATGCTTATGCATATCAGTACCAGAACATCTTCATGTAATATGAATATATAACCTGCTTTGAACTAGACTTTCTTTTGCAGAGAACTCAGAGGTAACAAATTCCATATTTAAAGTCTGGTTCTTGAATTGAAATGAAATCCAACCTCTTGGATTGACGGCAAGCATGAGCAGTAAAGAAGCACTTACAATAAATGAAATACTTACACATACAATAATACTTGATAAGATGTGTATTCCGTATTCCTACACTATTGTTTACATTTAAATCACATTCTACTTGACTGCAAAAAATATTAAAATGTCAATCATAATTAGTCATCAATTTATACTATAATCCAATAACGTGAACCGATATAATATAAAAAAAAAATCCAAGCAAAATTCACAGAATTTTTATTTAAATTATCTCACTTTTGAACAATTTATCTTAAGTGTAGTTTTCTTCTTTTTAAACAATTTTGAGTGAAGTTTTTAACTTTTTAACACTTTGATATCTTATAAATATTTTGAAATGAGCGTCACTGATGAGTCTTATGTAAACGAAATGCGCATCTGGCGTACTAAATTATAATCCTGGTACCTTTGATAACTATTAGAGTGAAGTGTTCATCTTTTTAACAATTTTGAGTGTAGTTTTCATCTTTTTAATAATTTTGAGTGTAGTTTACATTTTTTTTACAATTTTGAGTGTAGTTTTCATCTTTTTAACAATTCTGAGTGTAGTTTTCATCTTTTTTACAATTTTGAGTGTAGTTTTTATCTTTATAACAATTTTGAGTGTAGTTTTCATCTTTCTTATAATAATCTGACATGAGTTTTGAATGTCTTCACTTGATTTTCAACCTTTTTTCTTTAATTTTTCTGCAGAAATACAAATTATGTCAAAAATCTTCTGATAAAGATGGCAAATTGAAGACTTTCCAACTAATTATTTTACTTTTCAGAGTAAGAAAATACCTTATGGTGTCAGTAAACCTGAGAATTGGAACTTTGGCTCTTATTACCATTGATCTGTTAAGGAATGCTGAAAAAATTTCAAACAAAATGACATCAATTGGAGTTCTTTATTTTTTCCTTTCAAAAATACAGAAAGTACTGTGAAATTTGTACAAAATTTGTAACAAAACCTATTTTTAGACTGGCTTATTGTTTATGTCAGCATTCTAAATGAAGGCCTACCCTTTGATTTGACCTTAAATTACTATACACAACATGTGATTATTTATGAGTCACCCCCTATTTTTCACACTGTGTCCTGTTCCTGATTGTGACAGTGTGAATTTCCATAGTGGGTGATGTATGCAATGCAGGTGATGCTGAACCTGATGTATCCTTTGTGTACTGTACTTATGAATTAAAAAGGTTAATTTCATTTTATTGATTGGTGTTCAATGCAACTTTCTGCACTAATGTGCAATTTAGTGGTGGTTGATAAGCTGTAGTGCCCAGAGACTAAGAGTACCACAAACTGTCTGTAGAAACTGACAATCCTAGTCATGTGCAGGAATCGAGCTCTCAACCTCGGTCGTTACATGTTTGTGATACAGTAGTTCAACTACTTAAGACCACCCAGCCACTGAATCTCCCTAAATAAGTTAACAAACAGATAATACAGATTATGATATACTTACAACATTTACCGAAAGACCTCTGGATTAGATATAATAATTCTGGTGCCTCTTTGGCTTGTTCTATCTGAAAAGAAATATCACCGTAAAAGTCTGAACCATAGATTCATAAAAAATCAGAAATGCCATTTTCTTTTTAAAAAAGAAAATAATTTGAAAAAAAACCATGATTTTATGTATTTCATTGTAAATATTTTTGCAAAATGATTTTGACTTCTGGATGTCTTTAATATCGTGTTGTCAGGTCAATGGTCTACATGACTTGTTTTATCGTGTCTCTCTTTAATTGTGAACTTTAACATCTGCCAACTAAAATAATTTCCTTCATTGTTAAATTTGCAACCTGAAATCATCAAATAACTTCCTTAGTGAATGGTTGAAAAGTGTAGTCAAATTTGCCTTTGCCTATGACATCATTAATGTTGACATTGACAATGGCACATGCACCCTTAGTTAAATAATTTGCTATCTCAATTGAGTAGTATGATATGAAAATTTATCAAAAAGATATCAAAGGAAAAATTCACAGCAATAACTATAATTATTGACATGATTGTGCAACAAATAGATTTTTTTTTTATTAATTCAAACCAGACATAAAAAATGTACATACTGGTTGGTCTGTGATCATAAGACAGAGATCCATATCTGATGTCATTGTTCCACAACCACTCATAGAGGAACCAACAATATATAAACCACAATCTGTAAATGAAAAACATAACCACTCATGGAGGAATCAACAATATATAAACCACAATCTGTAAATGAAAATCAACTAAGTCTTTTTATATTTAGTAATTTTTATAATATTATTTTTAAATTTAGTAATTTTTATAATATTATTTTTAAATTTAGTCATTTTTATAATATTATTTTTAAAAGTCATTTTTATAATATTATTTTTAAATTTAATCTTCTCTGATGTGATTTTAAAAGAACATCTTAACTTTCTAAGACATATAACATGTAGATAAGAGGCTTACTTAAATTTGAAAATTTTTACATCATATTTGTATTTTGGCCTGCAAACATTTTAGAAACAATTTCAATTAATTGATAGATTTTCATGACTTTGTGTCAGGAAATTTGGACTGTGATATCCAAAGTGCAAGAAACGTGGAACAAATTGGTACAAAAAAACATGACTGGATTAAAGAATGACACAAGCACAATCTTGTTAGATTTATGACCGTATATTGAGCAAAAAAAAGTCGACAAACATATGCATTTATTATAGCAAGCCCTTAGATTTACCCATGGCTGTCGTTTTTTGTTGACAAACAGCAAACACCATTTGTCTCTTGTCCCAATACCCTCAATGTAGTCATTTAACAACAACTTCTTTTTGGTGAAGTTCATGTTTTACATCATAATTACTTTCAACGCTTACTTTCAACACTGAGGTCTCATTTTACTCTGTACTCATAATACTTGTGTTGCAAAAAATGTACCAATACATTTTCTTAATTTTATGGGGACTACAAACCATCGCTTAGAAAGCAAAATAAATTTGGTGTTGGTACAGTCCAACTGAAGAGAGCATTTCTTTTCGTTTTTGATGTTTACTATAAATAGGTTTCTAAAGCGGCAATTACATGTACATGTATAACAGTGGTTGCCAATCAGAGATATTTATTTAAGAGTTTGAAAAATTATGTATGATTCCTTATACGGCATGTATATACACGATATGAGCTTATTTTACACTTGCTTATACCCCGCGGTATGAAGAACTCTTGACAAGAGGGTTTTATATGAAATAAAATTTAAAAAATAAAATCCTCCCACCCGTCCCATTTTTTTCAAAAATTTGGATGAAAATCTACTAATTAATTTTAGTTGGCCTAACATTCTAGCACATTGTGTCAATTTTCATCAGTAAATGAATGTACATTGAAATTGGAGTCATATTCAAAAATGCAACATCAATGTTTTGAATGTTGCCATGGAAATTGTCATAACAGAGGAATAGATCTATTATAGCGACTGAAAATATTTTTACGTGTTTCATTTATAACCATCTAATATTTCATTCAAAACATTGATCCAATTAATAATTTAAAAAAATACTTGTAAAGATCAACTAATATATTTGCAGGTATTGTCATTTCATTATCAATATTATTTAATTTGATGCGACTGTCGTACAAGTGAGAGGTTTAGCGCTATAAAACCAGGTTCAATCCACCATTTTCTACATATGAAAATGCCTGTACCAAGTCAGAAATAGACAGTTGTTGTCCATTCTTTTGATGTGTTTTGTCATTTGATTTTGCCATTTGATGAGGGGCTTTCCAATTGAATTCTCTTCAAGAGTTCAGTATTTTTGTGATTTTACTTTTTAAGACTATCTCTAAAATCAAATGTTAACATGGCAAATTTACTTACGTGGTAATACTCCATTCAATATACTGTACAGTGCATCCCTTAACTTGACCTTCTTCATGTACATTTCCTCTGTTTGGTGATTCTCAACAAAATATTCTATCATAGCTTGTGTTATCTGTCAACAGAATTGTAGAATTTTGTAAATGTGCATACATTTTGAGAATGGAAACATCTCCATTTCAATTCTCAATTTCATTTTACACACATATAATGAGGCTTTTTTATATGTTTTCCCCATCACAATTTATAGGTATAAGTTTTACAAAACTGCAGTAAACCATTATAGTACTGTAAATTCAGAAATTATGGTGTAAATTATTATTGTGATTTTGTCATTTTAGACTAAAATGCGATTTTAATTTATGCGATGTTGAAAAAAATCCTGTTTAATTCATATAAACAAATTCAAAACGTGAGTTTAAATTATTGCGATTATAACCCTGTCGTATTTTTTGCAATAATAAAAACATCGCAATAATTTCTGAATTTACAGTATTTCATACAACATGTACAATTTCAATTTCACATTTTATGACATTTTCCTGAAAACAAGTCTAGGGTATTCCATTTGTTTTTACTCTGACATGTCTGAGCATTTCAATTTATGAATCCAAAGTGACTGTGAGTAACATTTACCTGTGAGTTTGATGAAGACTTGGGAGTTGGTGGTATCCTGAGTATATAATCTTGTTTAGATCTTTTACTTTTACTTGGTGAGTCATCATCATCTGATTTTCTCCTAAAATGATAAAGTTTAAAGTATTGAGTCAGCTTTTGAGGTATCAATGGAAGCCTCCCAATACTTAATTATCATGATTGTGGGAAAATAGAGTGCATGCTTTCTCATGGTTACCATGCCCCTACTAGAAGTTCAATGTATCAGAAAACAGTAGTGCTCAGTAGGGTCTGAAGAATGTGTGAAGCAAAATTTTTAGATCTTCATGAAATTTACTTCATTTGAAAATAAGTATCTGCAAACAGAAAGAAGATACCTGACAAACTGGAAAAGTACTCTCAAACTATAGCATGGTTTCTATACATGTAAACCACAAAATCATGGGAAAACAGAAATATTCATTTCTTCAAACTGCACTAATTTTACTTCAAATATTTGTTCTCACTTGGCCAAGTACCAGAATGTACTAATGACCTACATGTACCACAGATATTGACAAAAAAGGTACATATAACCTGTAAAAAAACTACAAAATCCAGAGTCAAAGGTACATTTGTGTAATATGCAAATGATCTATTTAAATCCATTGTGACACTTACTTTTTATTGGAATTATTGGCATTGAAAGCTGTGTAGTTTGGATTGTTATGCAGTTCATCATCCCCTACTTGGATATTTAGTTGATTAATTATATCTTGTCTTATATTGTCACGAACACTAGAATAATTGTCCTGTTGCTGCCAGTGCCTCTGTTCAGGGCGACGCCCACCAGGGAAAGGGGGACGTCCCTGAAAACGTGGGCGTGGTCTAAAATTTTGTTGCATTGGCATGTTCATGTTGTAGTTTTGCATGTAGGCTGGAAATTGCTGCTGCACATAATACATGTAGTTTTGGTCCTCAAACTGAGGATTGTAACCTTGGTGATACATTGTTTGTGAGTTATTATCAAGATATTTATCTGCAGTACAAGTCCACTCAGATTTCAGTACAGCAATCCATTGAAGAAGTCTAGTAACCACCGACTGTTTACGAGAAAACTGTATTTGACCCAAAACACTGCATGCCATAAAATCTGAAAATAAATAATTTACATAATTTAATTGAGAAAAAGTGAAGGGATTTCTAAATAAATGCTGCTATATTTTTAGACAAATAACCAACACTTAAACTATGTGTGTAACTGAACATTGTTGAACAGAGTGTGGACAAGTTGGGGTTTTAATCTCCAACATGTCCAAGTGGGATATAATTTTACTGAGCAAAATCATTTTTGGGGATTCAAGGGTTAACATGAATATTCTCAATTTAACGGGATTAAAATAAGTGCAAATAATTACATCAGAAGTAATAACTTTGATTTGGCATCTTTTCTCAATCAACAAAACAGAGTGTTTTTAAACGAGTTGGATCTCTTGAAAGATGCAGATTTTTAAGAAGAATCAATCTACATGTAGCAACATTTCATTTACTGGAAAAGTCAAATGTTGAGAGTACCCGGTAGTATGTAATTCATGTGTAAGACTTTTGATGTTAATATAGAAAATTAGGTGTTTTATCTTATTTAAGGCTTTGATTTCTAAAAAAAAAATACAAAAATGTACCAATTTGATTCAGTTTTTTCCAACTTGCCAAATAAGGGGAGATAAATCAGATAAAGCAATTATATAAAGGAAGTGTTGTGAATTTAATGCTTATTTCAATATCTAGCATTTTTCTTTTCTGAAAGCAAGTCCCAGAGCTATCTTTTCACATTTTTTTCTTCAAATTCTGTCATGTAGCAGGGCTTTCCATTGAAGCCGGTAGCCGGCGGAAATCCGCCGCTTACGGTGGCTTCAAGTGCCGGCTATTTCACTGCCAAAAATATAAATTCAAAAAGAAAAAAATATCTTTTTCAAATGTTTACAGGCAGCCGAGAGACGTTTGTCGCAAAGTCGCGGTCACGATAAACAAGAATGAAAAGTCAATGTTTACCGTGGGCTAAATATAGTTCACATGAATTCAGGTCACTGATTGGTTGTCTATTTAAAGTCAGAATGCATCGTTTCTTTTCAAAGATAACAAGAGAGACGTTCCGGTTGTCATTGAAAGATAACAATAGAGACGTTCCGATGGTCATTAACTCGTTGGCTTTTTTTGGCTTTTAAAACGTGAAGACAATCAGATAGGATGACAATCTTATGTTATGGAATAATATTAGTCAAATTAAAGAAAGTTTAGTAGATCATATTGTTCAGAATCTGGAAAACAGTATCTTTTGAAGTTCATTTTTCAAAGCCCACGTGGTGTTCAGAGAATCAAGGTCAAAAACGAAAGTAGAATATTGTCGACTCGACCTCAAATAAATAACATTTCCAAATGATTTATGTATCCGACTTATTGAACATTTTCCCAAAAAAATAGAAAATCAGAGGATATATCAATTTTCTGTCAATGCTTGAGAAATAATTGTATGATTTAAATACGCGTAACAGTCTTTAGAGAGAAAAGGGGGGGGGGGGTCATTTGTTTACAAATGCACGTAGTTATGCAAAATAAATAGATCAAGATTTCTAACATATCGGATGATTATTTAAATAAAACTCCTTTAAAAGTAAATGAATTTTAAGCATAAGGTAATGAAAATAAAAAACTGACATAAAAAAAATGAAATTTCTTGGAGTTTTTTTTTTTCTTTCTTTAATTTCATACATAAAAAATGGTCATTTGAAAGATTAAATTAGGTGCCAAGAGATTGCGAGAATGCAGGATTTTTCTCTATTTATGCCAGAGCTTCTGGGGGCCTTGAGCGGCCCCAAGACCCCCTGCCGTAAGGCACCAAGCTTACAGCTTGGTGGGCGTCCGGCTTCGCCGAACGCATGTTATAGCCGCCTATAATTTTAATTCAGCCTTCTACTTCCATTTTAATGGAAAGCCCTGATGTAGTTTTCTTTTTATCACACAAAATGGGATTTTCCATGCATAATCTATACACAAATATAGTCAAAATCTGACAATTTTGCACAACCTGAAATTGACCTGTAATGTGAAAAATATTCATGTGATGCATACTTTTATTACATTTTTGAAAAAAGCACGACAAAAACTACATTTTGACAAATTATTAAAAATTTCTATGGATTTTAATTAAGGCTTCCCTGCCACCTAACAGATGTTCCTTTAGGCTCTGAGAAGTTTAATTTCAATCAGAATGACAGAATTTTCTTCCACTTGGAATTAAATTGTAATGTATTAATAGTAATATTTAAACACATATATGAAAATGACATCCTAAACTCAGACTCAGGCACCTGTACGTTGTTGAAGCTAAAGTCTTAGAGCAGTTTCAAAACCTAACATTAGTAGTGACAGTCATTTGTCAAAAAAGTTGTGACAGAGAAATGTTATGCTATAATCATCATGATCATTGTGAAATTGATATATTTTGAGTATATGCCCCTTAGCATTGAGGATCTATGATTGGTCAATAAAAACTTTTATCTTGAATCTTGCTTCTTTGAGTTTGACAGCCAGTTTACAGAATTAATAATTTGCGAATATATGTTTGTTATTATAAGCTTTTGCATGTATATCCTATTACTCAATCGGTTAAATGATCCTACTCTTATCAGCTTATCTTACTTCAGGTTTCGAAGTAACCGAGTCAATTTTGTAAACACAGTTCAACGTGGTTTAGGTACCTGTGCACAACGTCACTGATATTGAGGGAACCCAAATTCGAATAAATGCAAGATTTCACAAGTAAAATGAACGTTGTTACAATGCGTATAAAAATACCACTATACAGTTAAAATTGTATCACTACATAAAAAAATCAATTATGGAATGAGCTGCCAAACCACATAAGACAGGAAAATTGTCTAACTCAATTTTCCAATCTAATACAGAACTGGAATGGCAGCTCATGCCAATGTAATGCATGCCATTAGTGATTGATACATAGCTTTGCTTCCCCCCTTTTTTTTATATATTAATACTAAAATTAGCTAGCTATGGTTTTATATTTCTATCTGCATAAACAGTACTATTTTATTTCCTTATGTTATGTATGTGCTTTCAATAAAACAGTACTATTTTATTTCCTTATGTTATGTATGTGCTTTTAATACCCTGCTTTAATGTATGTATGATTGTCTTAATATGTGTGTTTTGTTTACATATTATTTGCTTGTGTGTAATTTATTATAATGTCGATTTTAAAAGCTTAAGAGCTTGTGTTACTTTGTTTACTATGCATCGACAATAAATAATAAAACTTTGATTTGATTTGATGATACTGTTACTTCTAATTTTGATGGTCTATTGGTTTGTATTGTTGGTTTTCGATTGAAGGAGGTTTTTTCAAGTCACAAGTTCACGATCTGGGACTTAAAGTGTATTACCCTATTACAAGTCAGTGGCGTAGCTAGGTCATTTTTGCGTGTACGCCCGAACCTCGGCGAGGGGTCTGAAGACCCCAAACTGATCCATGTCAAACAATTTCTGGTAGTGGATTAGATCTAGGGAGCGAGGCCCCCGGAAGCTAATGAGTTATCGAGAATGAATACCATTCCTGTCATTAAAAACTCATCAGTATCAACATACTTTAGAATCTAGATGGTTTATTTGTTATGTTAAATTATTCATTTTGTTAATTTGAAATAAAATAGTTATTGGATTCAGAGATAATGTCAAAACAAGTAGCTTTTAAATATGTTTTAAAAGAGCTGTGAGGGTAAAGCCAGGCGCGTAGCTCCCTATACGCTAACACGAAGTTGCGTGCACATCGATTCGGCATGCAAAAAAAATAATGGCAAAATAAAAATTTATCAATTGAATGTTAAAGGAAACACGTATGTTGTCACTTTTTCAATTGATAAAATATCATTAAATAACGGCATTTGGTTTCAAAATAAAAGTTTTATTGGAGATGATGGCAAAATCGGACAGTAACTTGTATCTTTTACAAGATTTGAATTTGTAATACTGAAGTCTTTAGAAGACATGTAGTTTTGGAGCACATTTTACAGTGTACGGTTCATCAGTTTGGAATGAGATGTACCAATCGGCATTGGAATTATCAGGTCCCTTCGATATAATTGAAAATATGCCGAGGCGATGTGGTCGGCAGACTACCTGAGCCAATCACCCTGCAAACACGCCAAAACAGTATTGGAAAGTCTCATTATGTTTTGCGTTCATAGACCATATGATAAGGGAACTGGAGAGTGGAGTCGCGTACGTCTAGTATTATCAGAAAATCGCTTCTTTGTGCTGTATCTGCTTCATCGTGTTGTAGGAAATATAACAGACGAACAAATCTCAACATTGTCTGAGACATACGAAACTGACCTGGCATGTAATTTTGACGAATTTAATTGGGAGGTCGCTCGATGCCGAACATGTACGCTGGTTTATAACATCTTGCGAGTGCTACCATGGAGATCTATCAGTGTACTACGTATGTTGAAAACAAATGTACGATCAACAATGAACAACGACATACAGTTACTGCATATTCATCGGTATTTCAGTGTGAATATTGACAAAGTAATAGAGAAGTTTGTTTCTGCCTAGACCCGAAGAGCAGATTTTTGACGATTTTGAGTAAATTCTGTATCACAAATATGTTTTCTTTATGTATTACTCTATTCAGAAGATTTATTAATAGTTTTACAATAATATTTTTTTTATAAGTCCTCACTACATATAGTGCCTCTCATTAACCGTCCTTTGACCGAAAACCGAAAAAAAACATTTTTCTGCAAAAAAAATTTGGGAGTTGCTTGCACATTGTTTCTTTCTAGCTACGCCCCTGAAAGCAATTAACCAATTAACAAAATCACCTTTTAATTTCCAAATTTCGTAAATGAACATTAATCTTCAGAGATTTTCAGGTGCAATAATAGATATCGTAAAGGGTTCTGTGGAATGCTGTTTTTTTGTGTCAAGGATTCCCCCTGCAAATAGTGAATCCATTTATCATTCCATTACAGGATTTTTAAAAAATCCAACATTTTCTTTAGATATTTTGTCTTGATCTTGAGTACTAGTTTTGGCCCAAGTTTCATGATAATTTATGAAGATTGATGCATTGATAATTTATAAAAAGCCATATAGGATCGCTATGTCGCGCTTTGGCATCTTAAATACAAATGTATGTCACAGGCTCAACAAAACTGTAAACCACAAAACGATTCTAAGGAGATAAAGGATTGCTTAAAACAAAAGGGAAGGGAGTATAAAACTCACATTAGCTTCAGACTTGACAGAAAATGAACAAATAAATGATATGATTCCATTTGACTGAAAGTAAATTTTGTCAATTTTATTCACAATTACAAGCCAACGAAGAAAGAATTATAAAGCTGATGTGCTTCTAACAAGTTATTTTTATTTTCTTTAGATTGCTTTTTCAATAGCCTTGGAGAAGTCCATATATAATTAAGCAATCTGTTTGCATTCCTTCGTCTAGGTTTTGTGTAATATCATCTATGAAGGGCATTATGTTTGTCTGAGTGGGACATGATGTTGTTGGTTAGGTAATTACATGTATGTGTTCCATGATTTTGCACCTGCTATACACGTTAAAGATACCGTGGACGGTAGTTTTCTGCTTTGTACTTTTGACCTTTTTTTGAAGATAGGACAAACGTTGGCCATTTTCCAGTCTATTGGTAATTCTCCATATTCATAAGAGTTTTGGAAGATGATACTGAATATTGGTGTTATTTCGGTGGCTATACGGTTACGGTTTAGAACCTTAGCAGATGTAAGTTGGTCTCAGTGGTCCATAAGATATAACACATAAAACTTCAGTAAGAGTCGGTATATGCAATTCAAGTAAAAATACAAGCTTTGAAGAGCTTTTAAAAGCAGCTGCCGTGTGTGATCGATTTAGACTTTATTAGTATTTTCAGTATTCCATGCATGACATATCTGCCAGTGATGTTAACTTCTGGCATAGATGGATAATTTTTGTTTGAAGATCCACATCTATCTTGGAATTCCTGGTTTGAAATGCTTGTTCTCCCAGAAAAAGCAGACTGAAACTGTTGGTTAATTGTATATTTGCTTGATCATAATCTAACTTGACTGAGGATCTTGAAAAAATAGGGTCGACTACCCTATTTTTTCAAGTCAGTGGTAATTAAGACTGATTTCTGCTAATAAGCAAGCTAACCAAATACTCTACCTTAACCTACATACTCAATGCATTCTGCTGTATAAAAAAAGAATATCCATTAAATCATAGTATTCATATATATATAACATCACGAAAGACCAAAGTACATATGCATCTATCATGAGTCATGATAAAAAAAAAAACATATTTTATCTTGTACAACACTGAAGCCATATGTTTTGCACCATTTGAATGCATATCGGTAGATGTATTTATGTATTATATTTCGATATAATTTAGAGGCACTTTACAGGCTCAGTCCTGTGTTTCTACAATTTATTTCTGTCTTTTATTCATACCGGAACGTCATCATAATTTGTTGTGGTAGTGACGTCAACGGCCTTGGACACAAATGGCATGAGTTAGGAGGAAACGCATTCCGACCAATTATTTCCCGTTATTGACATGAATTAAGAGTCAACACGTTAAACAGATATAACAAAGAACCGTTTGTAATCAAGCGATGCCAATATGAGTGTTGACGCTTACGCCCCGAATTCCCAAACGTTGACATTCCTTGAAACAGAGGAGGATCTCCTTGGGGCCGACACGCAAGGAACGGATTTTGATTTCACTGATTTTACGCTCCCGTCTCAGACACAATCTCAAACTCAAGCATCACAGCTTGACTCCAATCAAAGCCAGGTAAATAAGCATGTCAGTTTTCTTATCAGTTTAACTTGTCATGGAACGAAAGTATGCAACACGTGTGCAAACTTGATTGACTTTCAGTTTCAACGAGTTTCATTCATGGCAATCATACATTTAAGTGTATACAATAAATCAAATATTTATAGTATTTACATTCCGTCAAATTACATTCATTTTATCCAGCCCTTTCAAAACCAAAAACATCCTTCCAATTTGAGCTGTCTCAACTAACACCTACTACTACTAGTACCAGCAGAGCTCTAGATAAGCTGCGTATATGCCTGATCATGCAATATAAAGAAAACAATTGAAAACCCAATACAAGTGCCCATTGCAGCGTTCAAACACCCAATTCATGCAAACATGCAAAGGAAACCCCTTTTGACATGATTGAATGTGAAAACCTTAAGTCACTATCGTGTTATCTATTACATTGTCGTTGTGTAAATCTACATTTGTAGTTTTGTTATATTTATAAGTGGAAATGTCCTTTTGTTCTTAAAATACAATAGAGTGACACCTCAAGTAGTTGCAATGGGTCCCTGTTTGAAGTTTCTGATGCTCAAAAAGTACATGTGTTGAAGAAAACAGGTTTCGATCTTCTCTGCGTAATCAGCGTAAGTCATGTCATCATATTTAATTCTATCGTATTGATCAGAATTTATCTAACACATGTCAATGAATTAAAGCAAAATAAAATTTGATAAATATTTAATAGAACCATGTCTCAATCAACTTGAAAGTAAGTAGTACACATGTTCCCTAGGCTATGATATGATCTTCTAATTTCAATGCCAAATAAAGACATTTGAACCCAATTTCACGGTCCACTGTTCAAAGAAAATGATAGTGCTAGTAGGGCATCCGTGTGATATTGGGGTACAAGTCAAATTGGCATCCGGTTAATTCAGCACCCACAGAAAAAGTCAAATTGGTACCTGGTTAAATCGGCATCTAGTCAAATTGGCACCTATTTGAAGTCAATTGGGCATCCAATTATATTTGATATAAATATATATAAACTATTAAAAAAATGAATAAATGATCTTTCTATTTCTGATTATTTTTAGTTTTTTTTTAACATTAATGACTCAAAATTCTATGACTCAGACTGTTGTTTTGATAAGTTTTCTTTTCAATTAATTAATTTTAAGAATTCACTAGTACCTATACAAATCTTTGTTGATTAAAAAGTCAACCAAACCCATGTCTTACTAGCATTATTAAAAGAGCTGTACATCAGTGTACATTGTATCTCTATAGAAGTAGTTATTGATGTTTTTTTTTTTCTTCATTGAAAAACTAAATAAAAAACAATGAAGCCTTTTCGCAAGATGTTGTTTAATCATGAGAAAGTTAGAAGTAGTAAGAGGGAAAACTATGAGTCCTTTTCATTAGTATCACTAATTATATGTAATTCTAAGGTCGTTTTGCAGGAAAGTTTAAACAGCATTAAACCAACAATCATGCAGAATGCTCATCTGGTTGAAACATGCATAAAAAATATCTTACACCTTTAATACACTCACATTAATTTGAACGAAAAATAATGCATACAAACCCCCCCCCCCCCCCCCGAAAATGTAAATTGGTCAATATTTTGGGACAACCCCTTCTTTATTTTAATCGATTTGCTTAGAATACTGCCGAAAAATATATATTAATTGATATAAAATATATAAGACATATTTAATATGGGTGCCCAAATTACTACATCAGGTGCTGATTTAACCAGGTGCCAAATTGACTAAGTGCCCATTTAACTATACTGGGTGCCGATTTGACCAGGTGCCGATTTGACTAGAATTCGACACATTCTTGTTTTTGAAAGGTTAAGAAATTCATGAACTACAAATATAGGACCCTTGCTAAACATGCAATTTTAGGCCACAAAGATTTTCTAATATTTTGTACAATGTACCTTTCTTCAATGCTGAGGATTGTAACTTGACATGTTGGATAGACTGAGACCTATGTTTTTCTTATAAATGAGAATTGAAGTTTTATCTTTTTGAGATGTGTTTGTAACTTTGTTTATAATATTTATCAGGTGAATGGTATAGATGGCAGTATCCCTAATGACGTGGATGCGAAAGGTACCATCGAGGTGAAAGTTAATAATGTTGCACAGGGAGTTGGGGAGCTGAACTTTGAGGAAGATGAAGAAGAACAGTTTTGTATGAAAGATCTCCCCAAACATGCATGCTCGTAAGTTCTCTTAATGATAACTATTAAAAGCTATAAACATTTGAAGTATATGGCTTATAAAGAATAATCATGATCTATAAATGTATTAGTTGGAAATGGGCGACAGCTTAAGTAAAGAAGAAACAGTGCAGTTTCATTTCAAAAATATGATGATAATCTTCCATGGCAATTTTTTCTAAATAATCTTCAGAGATAAAAAAAAATTGTAACAGAAAGGTGAAAAAACTAAAAGGACATTAAAACTCGTAAGTTGAAAATAAAATTACAGTACCAAGGCGAAAAAAACAAGACGACAAACAGGATACAAAACATGAAGAAGGTACAAATTTTATGTAATTAATTCCTCAATCCAAATACCTTAGACTTTGTATAAAAATTCACTTGTTAGGCAGGCACCTGCTACATTTTGTACATGTATTATTGACTATTTACCAACCTGATTTCAAATGGAAGTACAAGTTACAACTTCTGCTCTATTGATTGTATACATTATATTTAAACAAGGTTTTCTATTATAGTTACTGTGGAATTCATGATCCAAGCTGTGTAGTATTTTGTAACAGTACAAAGAAATGGTTCTGTAATGGTCGTGGTAACACCTCTGGAAGGTTTGTATTCTTGTCATTTATGAAGATAAAAAGTCATGGTATTATCAAGATTTTTCTTGAAATATAGAAATGGTAGAGAAACAGTTGAAAAATCTGTAAGAAATGTTAGATAATATTTTCCACTTTTATTTTCTCAAGCAGGGGTATATAGTGATCCTCCATTTGTTTGGTCGGGAATTTGTCTGTTCATTCTTTTATTTGCTCATCAGCACTTGATATGATATACCCATCTTCTAAACCAGTGGCTGTATTTCACTGAAATTAAAAAATAAATAAATTATATCCAACATCTTATATAGCTAATGGAATTGTAAAGCAATTCATGCTTTGCTTAGTAAAATTTTCAGAGCTGTTAGTTTCAGATGGGTAAACAAACTTAATTCTAGTAGTTTAATTCTTTGAATTTTGCGATAAATTGTATGCTTGATTGTTAAAAACTAGCCAATAATAATGTGTTAAATGATACTACCTATAATTGTAGCCACATTATCAACCATTTAGTGAGAGCCAAAGCAAAGGAAGTGACACTGCATAAGGATGGACCCCTGGGAGAGACAATACTGGAATGTTACAACTGTGGATGTAGGAACGTCTTCTTGTTGGGTTTTATACCAGCCAAGGCAGATTCTGTTGTGGTCTTGTTGTGTAGACAACCTTGTGCTACTCTGTCCAACCTCAAGGATATGAACTGGTAAGTAATCAGTCTTGCTCCCAAGCCCACTAACCCAGACTTTTAAAAATTATCTCGACAGACCAATAGAATCCAACTACTTTTTTCGTAAAATTATGCTTTTGGTCTGAAGATTTATACAAGTTTATTGTGAAGATTTTGCCAAAATTAATTTCCTGTACAAGTTAATACATGTAGTAGTTTGTTAGAAAACTAATATGCTGTCTATCATGAGGTATTGATCATTGGAAATCAAGATATAAGTGCAGTGAGTCTGCTTTGTGAAAACAAAAGTTCAATCATCCACTAGAAGGCAACATTTCTTTGCAATTTTAAGTTTTAGCTTTTGTAGTATTTTAGATTATTAAAACAAAGTTCTTGACATGTGCCTTAATTATTATTTAATGACTAGCATATCTGCTCTTTGGTTTTGGTATTTGAAAAAAATAACACAAATTTTTATGCCCCATTTGTGGGCATTCCTGTCCCAAGTCAGGAGCCTGTAATTCAGTGGTTGTCGTTTGTTTATGTGTTACATATTTGATTTTCATTAATTTTTATATATAAATAAGGCCATTAGTTTTCTCGTTTGAATTGTTTTACATTGTCATATCGGGGCCTTTTATAGCTGACTATGCGGTATGGGCTTTGCTCATTGTTGAAGGCCATACGGTGACCTAAAGTTGTTAATGTTGTGTCATTTTGGTCTCTTGTGGACAGTTGTCTCATTGGCAATCAAACCACATCTTCTTTTTTATATATTATGTTTTCTGGTCTGTGCGTCCGTTCGTTCAGCTTCAGGTTAACGTTTTTGGTCGAGGTAGTTTTTGATGGAGTTGAAGTCCAATCAACTTGAAACTTAGTACACATGTTCTGTATGATATGATCTTTCTAATTTTAATGCCAAATTAGAGTTTTTCCTCATTTTCATGGTCCATTAAACATAGAAAATGATAGTGCGGATGGGGCATTCATGTACTGGGGACACATTCTTGTTTAGACCTGATTTCTGACAAAAAATAAAATAAGACTTTTCAACATTACACCAGAATTGTCAGAGGGCAAAATGGCAGAATTGTCTTCAGGTGATTTTTATGATACATAGCAGGCTATAAAAATTCTTATATTCCATTTCTTTTA
The DNA here is from genome assembly GCF_963676685.1 of Mytilus edulis. NCBI lineage: Eukaryota > Metazoa > Mollusca > Bivalvia > Mytilida > Mytilidae > Mytilus > Mytilus edulis. Next base: position 39,459,485 of record NC_092347.1, read on the forward strand.
CAGGGATCCAAACCAGTGGCAGCCATTGATACAGGATCGTCAGTTCCTGTCATGGTTGGTTAAAGTACCATCAGACCAGGAACAGATGAGAAGTCGTCAGATTACAGCCCAGCAGATCAACAAGTTGGAAGAACTATGGAAAGATAACCCTGATGCTACTCTAGAGGATCTGGAAAAGCCAGGAGTTGATGAGGAGCCACAACAAGTTCTACTCAGGTAATGAAAAAGACATTTGAAATTTACACAACGGGTTTTTCTATGAAGAGATATATGACAGATCATGTCAGTGAGATAGCAACCTAACATTAAATGGCACTGGAAAAAGAATAAGAAGCCGCTTATTTATTTGATAATGTTACATCTGATATTTATGGCCCCTGCTCAGCATGTCTGTCTGAAACTATGGAAATTGGTTTCAGGTCTTTAACTTTAGTTTGCCTCAACCAAATATTATGAAACTTATACACATTAATGCTTATTACAACAAAACATAGATCAGATTTGAATTTGGGTGGCGTCACTTTTTATTACTGTTCTAGGGTTATGCCCCTTTACAAATGAAAAATATGATGAAATTTTTCGTTTCCATTCTCCTACATAAGTTTACCACATCCAAACCTTATTAAACTTATACACAAATAAAGGCAACAGTAGTATACCGCTGTTCAAAACTCGTAAATCCATGGACAAAAAACAAAATCGGGGTAACAAACTAAAACTGAGGGAAACACATCAAATATAAGAGGACAACAACGACACAGCATTAAAATGTAACACACACAGAAACGGACTAAGCATTAGACAAAATCCGATGAGAATAACAAGTATAACATCAAAACCAAATACATGAATTTGGGATAGAAAAGTACCGTAACACATCTTATAGTAATATGAATTAACACTCAAATATAAGAGAAAACAAACGACACAACGGAAACACAACGTTAAAATGTAACACACACAGAAACGAACTATAATATAACAATGGCCATATTCCTGACTTGGTACAGGTCATTTTTAAAGAAAAAAATGGTGGGTGAACCTGGTTTTGTGGCATGCCAAACCTCGCACTTTAATAGCAGTGACGCCCAGATATAAAAGTTTGAAAGTCAAAACAAGTAAAAAGTTGTACAGCACTGAGGATCAAAAGTTCAAAAAGGTTGCGCCAAATATGGCTAGGGTTTTCTGCTTAGGAAAAGAACATCCTTATTATTTAGAACAATTTATGCTATTGCAAACAGTAAATTTAATCAAATGAATATAAAAGATATACATGATAAAACTGAAGTATTAACTAATTACAGAAAACAAAACCCAGATACATTACAAAGACCAACACAAAAAATAGCATACCCGACTTAGTCGAGGCCTAAACTCAAAATGTGAAAAAAAGTGACGTCATATACGAAATGGTGAAAAGGCACAAAAATTACATCACATTTGAAATTCTGAAACAGCACAAAAATGACATGACATTTGAATGACTAAAACTATATCTCAAAAATAAGAAAGAATTAGGATTGATTTAAGATTATATTTGAACTAAATACTGATATTACATTTAATAACAATGCACATTGCAATACTTATTAATAGCAAATTGAGACAAGTCTTATTACCAGAATACTCAGATTGAGTTCGCGTCACTTTTGCCTTTTTTAAGTTTTGTCCCTGTATAACATTATATTCAAACAGGGGCATCATCTTTGTCCTAATAACACATTTTCAATTTACACAAAATTCATCACATTATGTTGAAATTAACAGTGTTAGAAAAGTTTATCCTACTGTAATTCTGTAATTGAAGATTTGTGTATTGATTGTCTTTGTTTTACTTTTTAGGTATGATGATGCATACCAGTACCAGAATATATTTGGTCCTCTCGTCAAGTTGGAAGCTGACTATGATAAGAAGTTGAAGGAATCTCAAACCCAGGACAACATTGTTGTCAGATGGGATGTTGGTCTTAATAAGAAGAGGATTGCTTTCTTCCACCTCCCTAAAGCTAATGATGGTAATTTTTATGGGCTCTTTTTACAAAAAAACCCTTTCAATAGGAAATTATACTGAAATATTAATAACTTACTATTGTTTTTACTCGTAAGATATTTTGTGAAATGAGTTGCAGTCTATTATTTTCAACGATTTATTGTAAGTTATAATTTTATGCTGGCCTTAATATTGTGAAATCTACACAAATTTTTGATAATAGTAGATTGCCTTGAATAACATGTAATTGACAAATTTATTTCAAATGTCAAATTTTAAATTGGTTTTCTTTAGATTATGTAAAACTAGAATACCTAAGTTTGCTATAAAGTTTCAAAGTGTTGATGCCAATGAAAAGTAACTTTTTATGTATCAATTTTTTAAATACATCACAGAGACAAAAATAATTGTTTGTGCAAAATTAATTATGTAACATTTCAGAGATGAAGTTGATGCATGGAGATGAGTTGAGACTGAGATACCAGGGTGAATTACACAAGCCTTGGTCTGGTGTAGGACATGTCATCAAGATACCAGACAGTATCCTTTCTATATTCTGTCAAAGCATGAAGGTTACATAGTTGACATTTCTTAATAAGGAAACCAGTGCTTGTGTAGATTTCTTATTTAGTCATTAATTAATGCAGTTTAATTTATAGATTCCAAAATCTTTTTCCACATTTAATGAATCAAGTTGTGCAACCTGCAAATTTATTTAGGACTCAGATCAGTCATATTTTTTTAATAAAAGAAGATGTGAAATATTCATTAATGAGACAACAACCTTACAATAGAATAAAACCAATATATAAAATTTCGACATACTCCAATAAGAACTTTTTAAAACATTTCCACCTCTAAAAAAAATTCCTCTCTAAAAAAATATTTACATAAATATAAGACAGGTAGGGATATAAATTATGTAGAATAAACAATCGGTGTATTATTAGCAACTAGATTTTGAAATAATCCTTAACCAGTTACCAGACCATAGTGATGAAGTAGCTATAGAGTTGAAGAGTAATGCTGGTGTACCTACAGAATGTACACATAACTTTGTTGTTGACTTTGTGTGGAAATCTACATCATTTGATAGGTAAATTATCAGTAATCTCATTTGTATTAATTTGTACTTAAAATGGAGGGAGGTATAGGATATTTAAAGTATCATTACACTTTGTTTGCAGCTTTGAAAACATATGTTTTATACTAGTTCTATTGCTGGCCCTTGTAATATTGTAAATGTCATATTTGAAAATTAATTAACATTCAATTTCAGGTTGTAAGGTTATGTGCTAAGAGTAGGGAGGCCATTGATTCTTCTGTTTCCTTCCTGACTCTACTATTTGATGTAAATAATGATTGATTGACTATTGTTTGCTTAACATCCAGTGGAAAATATTACATCTAAATAATGAAATCAATATGATGTGTCATCTACATTCAATGCTTAAAACTTAATTTCAATCTTTGGCTAAAATTTATTCATTAGTTGAATATTCATAGCTTTCCAATCAAACTAAATGCCACTGAAAAACTTCTATCATCTATTTTCTCTTTGTAGGATGCAGGCTGGTTTGAAGACCTTTGCTGTAGACGAGACCTCAGTGTGGGGATATATCTATCACAAGTTACTAGGACATGAGGTAGAGGATGTTGTCATCAAGTGTCAGTTACCAAAGAGGTTCAGTGCACCAAGTTTGGCAGAGTTGAATCACTCACAAGTATATGCTGTCAAGACCGTTCTCCAGAGACCACTCAGCTTGATTCAGGTATATTTCTTAGAATTATGTAGTCTTTTCTATCTCGTGTGTAGATTATTTGGAATTGATGTGGTCATTAAATGACTTCTGAAGTGAACACTAATAGATGAAGGGAGATTCAAAATGGGATATAAGTATCAGCTTCAGCTATAGAACACACTTTGAATTATTGATAGTTTCTTATTGGGTCCTTGCAAAATGTGGTAAGATACAGATAGAGATTTTGATTGGAAAACATTTAAATTTTATGCTACAATATCTACTAGCTTTAATTCTATTATTATCATATGTTATGCTAATCATTTGTAATGAGTGAAAAGGTTTTTTGAGAACAATTACACTCTACAATAAGAGAGAAAATGGGTTTCCTAATTTGATCATTTCTTTAATTACAGGGACCACCAGGAACAGGAAAGACTGTCACTTCAGCCACCATAGTGTATCATCTGGCCAAACAGAACCAAGGACAAGTCTTAGTCTGTGCCCCATCAAACATTGCTGTAGATCAACTCACTGAAAAGATTCATAAAACTGGACTGAAAGTAAGTCAATTACTGACACCTTCATCTGATGAATCAGAATAGGGCTTTCTGTGTTGTTTGTAAACTGTGGACTGATTACCGGTAGTGGTTTAAAAGCACTATGATTTCATGTTATAGATAGAAATATAAGTTGTTAGTTTGATTGTTTTAAAGGATCTTCTTTTTATATGAGGGAAATCAAAAGATTATTAAGTTTGATTTGAAAAAAATAAATATGATTTATGATATCAGAAAGAGCTGTTGTTAAAATTAGAAAAATTCATATTTTTTTTTAATTTATTTGTTGTTATTATTGATGCAAAAGTGAATAGAATTTCATTTCAATAAATATGTAATATTTTTAAATTAACAGAAACTTTGAATTTCAGGTTGTAAGGTTATGTGCCAAGAGTAGGGAGGCCATTGATTCTCCTGTTTCCTTCCTGGCTTTACACAACCAGATCAGAAACATGGACAGTGTACCAGAGTTAGCCAAGCTACAGCAGCTGAAGGATGAGACAGGGGAACTGTCTTCTGCTGATGAGAAGAGATACAGAGCTCTAAAGAAACAGTGTGAAAGGGAACTTTTACAGGTTAATACCAAATCCTTACGAGTTTACTGAGGGCTGTTCCAGAAAATACTATGTCCCCCCAGGGACGGCACTTTTTTTTAACCCCCACCACCCACAGAAATAAAATTTAATTAGAACAGCACTCCCTTTGCATTTTGGTATTTCAAATACAACCACTCACATAATATTTAAAAAAATTGCCTTCCCTGGGGGGGACAGTATTTTCTGGAACAGCCCTGACTCTTTTCATACAATATCTTGCATTTAAAATAGATTTTTAATTATACTTAAATATTACAACAAAAAAAGGAACTCTCTCAAGAACAGTGGAATGAGGTAAATGAAAAGGTGAAAAATCATTTAAAATAGATATCTTTGCTTTTCATAAACTTGTTGATTGATGTGTAATTACTGTTTGAAGTAAAAAGAAAGTGTTTTTATACTTGTTTGATAATGTCAAAAAGAAAATATGATAAACATATCAAATCCAAACACAATTTTTATTTATTTGAATACAGCATGCTGATGTGATCTGTGCTACATGTGTTGGTTGTGGAGATCCACGTCTGTCTAAGATGCAGTTCAGGTCTGTGTTGATTGATGAGAGTACACAGGCTACAGAACCAGAGTGTATGATCCCAGTTGTACTTGGATGTAGACAGGTAGGTTTTCCCAATCAAAACTTAAGTCGAATCTGAATTCTTTATTTCCTTTGACAATATAGGAACTGGATCTGGTTAAAATATATGTATTTGCATTCATTTATGTTTCATTTATGGTTTTTTTAAACTACAACAAAATATACTATAATGTAATTGAAATTTGTTTTCTAAGCATCTATATGTTAGACATTGACAATAATAACTATTAGGGCTATTCCAGAAAAAAAAAATGTATGGGGGGGGGTTGGAAGGCAGTTTTTGTCAGCACCCGCCACCCAGACAATTGTAATTGAGAATTATAGTGCATTATAGTGTGAAAAGTTGCTCTGATACCCATCACCCATGTATTATAAATACAATGTGCCTTCCAACCCCCCATACATTTTTTTCTGGAATAGCCCTTAGAATAGAAGAAAAGTGATCTGATTGATTAAATGGTTTACCTGTTGAAAAGGAAAATCTAGATTCATCATCCTCTGAAGTCATTCAAAAAGACCAGCAGTAAAATCACTGTGTCACATAATATATATACCAGTCACAGTGTATGTCTTGTTACATGGATGTGTAAAATATTTATTTTTTTACTTTTAGTTAATTCTTGTTGGAGACCATTGTCAGTTAGGACCTGTTGTTATGTGTAAGAAGGCAGCCAGAGCTGGTCTGTCCCAGTCACTTTTTGAACGTCTTGTTGTTCTGGGTATCAGACCTATTCGTCTACAAGTCCAATACAGAATGCACCCAGCACTGAGTTCTTTCCCTTCCAACATCTTTTATGAAGGATCTCTACAGAATGGTGTCTCTCCAGGTAAATACTACCTATTAAATTAATCATAGATACCAAGATTGAAATTCTGTACCCTAGTTGCATGTTTCGTCTACAAAAGACTTGTCTGACACTCAATTAAAAAAAGTGAATATAGCCAAATTAAAACAAAGTTGAAGAGCCTTTGCCAAATTTATGATACTGGTTAATGAAGAAGTGATTTTTCAAGACTTTTTCTGAATTTTGTTTTTCAAAGTGTAAGAAAATTGATATCAAACCCTTACTCAGATGATCTGAGCCTTTGTTGGTGTCCATACATCTGTACATAACTGAAATATACATATATTTATTCTCTTTCAGCTGATCGTACGAGGAAGAATTTGGATATTCCATATCCCCAGCCAGACAAACCGATGTTCTTTTATACAACTTCTGGACAGGAGGAAATATCCAGCTCTGGAACTTCATACTTAAACAGGTATTTATGGCTTTGCATTGTAAAAAATAAATTTCATTTGTAAAGAAGTATAATAAAGGTGTGTAAATATATGTACATTAAACAAAAATCCAACTAAATAGTAGGAATTGAATATTTTAAGAAACAATTAATACTTTATTGTTCAGGATTTTCCATTTAAACACACATGGTACCCAAGGAAGTCACTTTGAAAATAGAGTGTTTTACATTGTCATTTCGGGGCCTTTTATAGCTGACTATGCGGAATGGGCTTTGCTAATTGTTGAAGGCTGTACAGTGACCTATAGTTGTTAATGTCTTTGTCATTTTGGTCTCTTATGGACAGTTGTCTCATTGGCAATCATACCACATCTTTTTTATAATAACCACCATAGAAGCATTTTTTGAAACCACACTTGTAACATTGTTATTCACTTGACCTTCCAATTATTTCATAGTTTCACTAGTTAATTTATCTATTTGACTAAATTGTGACAATTCTTACAGGACTGAAACAGCAAATGTAGAGAAAATTGCTACCAGATTTCTTCGTTCAAACATCAAGCCAGAACAGATTGGTATTATAACACCATATGAAGGACAGAGAGCATATATTGTCCAGTACATGCAGTACAGTGGATCCCTTAACAAGAAACTGTACCAGGTAGGGAAAATAGGAATTTAAAGATGAGATATCAGTAGAATTCTAGAATATTTAGAAAAAGTGTATTTGAGGAAAAGTGATTTTATCTTAATACTCCATCTGGTCAGGTGTTGGAATTTCTGCATTGATGAGCTGAAGAGCTAATTTTTTACAAGATTAAGGAAGTCCCTTTATTTCTACCTCAGCATATTCATTATTAACCACCACCTGGTTTGGGATTATAACTGTTTTGGAAGTAATTGATGATTGATGTAAATGAACTCAGAAAAATTATCTCCAAATTCCGTAAACACTTGTCTAACAAAAGTAACATTTAACAATTTCACATATTCCAATGAACACAGTTTACAATAAAATACAAATTTTTAATTCATATTTTGATGAAGGTATTATTAATTTATAAATTTTCTGATGATTTTTTGGTAGAAATAGATTATCCTTTAGAAGAAATCTGTAGGCAACATGAAAAAAATAATTGCATATGTAATTACATTCTATTATATAGCATAGATGCCAACCATTACGATTTTTACGTAGTTTTTCTGATTTTGCGATACAAATTATGCTATTACGGTCAAAGTCGAATAGTTACGGATTCCCAATCATCGCCGTTCAATTTGGAAATCGCGGATTTTTATCATTACTTTTCTGTCCTGGTCCGGTATTTAGAAAACGACAATGTTATGTTTCCGGTTTCTCGGGAGTTATCAACCTATTGATGGGAACTAACTGACTTCCGAAGAGGAAAACTTGCATTTTATGAAGTAGCTTTCCCCATTTCTCTACTTCTCCTTGACAAAACGAAAATGTACGAGTCCAGAACATCTGAACAATTAATGAATGGAATTCATACTACAGACAACATGTTGAACGACAAATTTTAGTGCACATCATTTTGCAACCACTCGTCAGTAATTTTTATTGGTAAATGCAAGTTTTTGAATGATTACTGAAAACTTTTCAAAAATACGGAAAATTTGATAGTTTGTTACTGATTGTCTCAAAAGGGGTTGGCATCTATGATATAGGGAAATATCCCCAGCCCCCCGAAAAAGCTATAAAAAAATATAGAAATAGTGAAGCAAAAAATAGATTTAAAAACATCAAATTAATATAAAATACAAATGCTTTGGTTTGTTTTTATTGTAAAAATAAATGGGTATCTTTTATGGCTTTATGTATACAAATACATGACTACCTATGAAACATTTTATTTTGTGCATATCAAATTTTGTAAATAATGATAATTTTATTTTCAGGAAATAGAGGTTGCTAGTGTAGATGCTTTCCAAGGAAGAGAAAAAGATTACATTATTCTATCCTGTGTCAGATCTAATGAACATCAAGGAATAGGTTTTCTTAATGACCCAAGACGTCTTAATGTGGCTCTTACTAGGGCAAGGTAAGTTAATTAGGATTTCTGAATTATCTATGGTGTATAAATGTGGGATTTTACTTTGAAATAAAATTAATATGGTTTTATTGTGTCATGAGATTTTCTATATTGTTAATCTTACAAGGTTACGGAATTTTTAAATAATACATAAAAATAATAACAAACTACAAAAAGATAGACAGTACAACAGACCACATCATCTGCCCACTCAAAAAAGACATACAATAACAAATAGATAGCCTGGCTTCATGATAGATGCTCAGACACAAAATAGGTTAAACATGTACATGTTCTTTTAGCTCAGTTAATTTCTTGTCCCTGGCCACAGTTCTAATTCTTTGTATCAAGAGTAAGGAATTTTATTCAGAATTTTGTAACTAGATTATATATGATCATGCACATTAATGCTGAAATAATTTCTTTTTAGATTTGGAATAATCATAGTTGGAAACCCAAAGGTTCTTTCCAAGGTAGGTTTCTGCGTTGAGATTATTATTTAAAATGTAGTTTAAACTATACACATGATACACTGACTGTGATATTTAATAAGCAAGTCTTAATTCCTTAATAACAGCATAAAGCATAAAAGTGTTAAAGATTTATTTAAAGTCAGGTATACACATAACTATACAACATAAGCTCTGTACAGAGCTTTTAACAGACATACATATATTCAACATTATTTGAGAAGTACATGCAACATGATCAGAGAACCACATAAAAAGAGGTGACACTGACACTAGGGAGCTATTTTAATCACAAAATGTAGCGTTCTACTTTGATAGTATACAGGCATTAACTAGTTTAGTAAGATTTAAGGGTTGCTCAAGGCATATAAGTTCCATTGAACTTAAGGTTTCTGAAAAACTTTTTATGTCCAGTTATTAAAGTTCTAATGTATAGTTTAGAATGATTGGATTAACTCTTTTTAATTTTTTTACAGCAACCTCTATGGAACCATTTACTGACCTACTTTAAAGAGCAAAAATGTTTGGTAGAGGGACCATTGAACAACTTGAAGGAGAGCATGATACAGTTCAGTAAACCAAGGAAACTGGTCAACACCTCAAACCCGGTTAGTAGTAGTACAATAATGTAGTTCAGAGCACATAAAACTTCAATTTCTGTTTTTTAGTGCAGCATTTCAAAATACATTGTTGTGCTTCTTTAAGTGAGAGAAAAAAATAAAAACTGTACATGTTACAAAAGTTAAAGAATAAAGTCAATGAAGTAGTCCATGACTTTAAAAATGCCATGAAATATCTTATTACTGTAAACTTTTTTAACTTTAAAAACTGAATTCTACATGCATTGGAGAATTTCCTGTTGAGAATGTTTGTTTTGTTGTTTATAGGGAGGAAGATTTATGAGTAACATCATGTTTGATGCTAGAGAGGTCTTGATACCTGGAAGTGTTTATGATAGAAGTAAGTAGAATTGGATAACAACATGTTGGTATTGCATGCTATGAAAAACTTTCCTTTTTACCAAATATAGTCATACTATTATCATATATAGCTGACTATGTAGTATGAGCTTTGCTGCTTGTTGAAGGCAGTAAGGTGACCAATAATCTGTGTCATTTGGTCTCTTGTGAAGGGTTGTCTCATTGGTAATCATGCCATATCTTCTTTTTTATAATGACAGTTAATATTATCATTTGTGTATGTTCGTGAATATATATGTTCTACTTACTGAGAGCATAAAATAATGTTCCTGATGCTGAATAGTTGGAACGCTGAATTTTCCAAAGCATGAAATACATGTAGCATTATTGATTAAAAAATATTTCAGGCATTTTTGTTTCTAGTGTTGTGAGTAATAAGCTTTTTACATTTATCTTTCAGATCAAGCGTACAGGGAACCAGTTGTACGTACCCATGACCAGATGAGTTACATTGGACCAGAGAGAGCCTATGCTGGACCAGCAGTTAATCTACCAGTACCAGTTAACATGTTTATACCACCAGCCATGCCACAGAACTTTAATGGACAGCCACCAATGCATATGGGTTAGTTCTTGATTCTTCTACAGTATCGTTCATTGTGTTTTACTGCCACTGTTCTGTTGAACTGTCAATCACTAGAATACAGATTTCAAAGATATCAAAGGGATATTCAAACTCATAAGTTGAAAACAAACTGATTTAATGACATGTCAAAAAACGTAAAACAACCAATAATCAAAAATCAGTACACAAAACACAGCATAGAACATACCTAGTGAAGAAACATGCATCTCGTCCATAAAAATCAGTACACAACATAGAACATACCTAGTGAAGAAAAATGCATCTTGTCCATAGAAATCAGTATGAAGTTGAAGTTATTTCTTTCAAATATAATGGAAGAAATGATTCATGAAAGATTATTTTTTTATGTTTAATATTGTAAGTTGACCTTTAGAATGAAAAACTGTCTAATATATTTGAAAAAAAGTCTATATCAATATTTCTAACTCTTACATTGTTATTTTTAGGTAACAAGATGGTGCCAGGTCGTTTTAACAACAAAGGTAGAGGTGGTCGACAGAAACCTCCTCGTTACAGTAACACACAAGTACAACAGCCTCTGAGTCAGGGTATGAGTCAGAGTCAAGCTAGTCAGGTATGTACATCTTAAATATTGGGTAAGGTCAGCTATGTTTGTTGTTAGGTATTGATAACATACTCCATCTCAAAAGTCTTAAGACTTCCAGCATCAGCCCAGACGAAGAACAACTAAATTTGGATGTTCCATGGATATATGGATTCTTATCAGTATTACGTTAGATTGTTCTATGTTCTTTCTTTTAACTGTCTAGATAGCATAAATTTTGATACCTTGGGGAAAGAAATTTTCCAAAAATTATGATTAAACTTTATTATGTGTTGATGATTTTATTTGATGGCTTTTTTCATTAAATTGTTAAAATAGACATCAGCCGTAATATTTCATGTTTTGTAACTGATTTCATCCAGATCATAAATAAATCAAGGTCATATGTTTGAATCTAAATATTTAACAGTATAAACAAGCCAAAAGTATGTACAGAGATAGAAATTAGCAATAATTACAAAGACATCTTATATATACATGTGAAAATGAAAGTTCTGTCTGAAAATCATAAAATGTAACTCAATTTAATGTTTCAGGAAATGGGCCAGTCCTTCTCCCAAGGTCCACTGACCCAAGGACAATTGTCAATGAGTCAGCCTTTCCAGATGAGTCAACCTGGACTCTCAGGTCTCTCACAGCCTGAACTGTCACAGGTAGGTTTTCCAGCCTCTAACAAATATTTATTAGGGCTATTCCAGAAACAAAATGTATGTGGGGGTTGGAAGGCAGTTTTTGTCAGCACCCGCCACCCAGACAATTGTAATTGAGAATTATAGTGTGAAAAGTTGCTCTGATACCCATCACCCATGTATTATTAATATAATGTGCCTTCCAACCCCCCCCATACATTTTTTTCTGGAATAGCCCTGAGTTTAAAGTTGCCTGTTATTTTGAGCACTGTAACTAATTGTACATTTCACTAGACACAATAAAGGCCATTATGTTCTTATTCAATACTTCAAACAAACATAAAGATAAAGCATTTATAAAGTAAAACTCAACACCGTTATTTGGTTATCAGCTAGCCCTGACAGCACAGAAATCTTATTTTATTATAAACAATTAACAAATGTCCAATTGCTGTCATCGACCGCTGCCATCACATATAAACACAATCTACAATAGAAAAATGTTCTATAAGTTGAAGAAAAAAATCTTTACAGTAATACATACATGTATCTTATCAACTATTTTCTACATAACGTACTATTTACATTCCTATGAAGTCTTAAAAAAAGGGTGGGTGGGTGGGAAATGAACCTTTACTGTCGGATAGGCAAACCTTGAATGACAATTCTAGGCTTTCTTATAATAATTTTAGCGCTAAAATTCTAGCATGAAGTTATCATGATTGATATAACTTAAACTGTGAAATATATATATTATTTTTAATTCCAAAATTCGTTTTGCTTTTATGAAAGTATTATTAGTAACAAAATAAAGCAAATTGTGACAGTTGAGAAAATGAAAAACATTGAAGCAGAAAAGGCAGAGAAAAGTCTTCAAAAAAAAAAAAACCCAGAAAGAATAGAAAAGAAAACTCTCAACTTTGAAAATTAAACAATTAAAATTTTCTTTTATCTTTACAGGATAGCTACTTAGCTGATGACTTCAAGTCTCAAGCAGATGGCATGCTCTCCCAGGATTCTACATACCAGGGTGATCGTATGTTCTATGCGTCTCAGCTATCCCAGGGTCCATTTAACTAGGTGAGAACTGCAGCACAGCAGTAACACTGGAGCAAAACAATGGACAAATAACATAAATAAATGATACGGTGTGGAGTAGTGTCTGTATGTATGGGGCCTACCTGAAACAAACCCAGCCGCCTTCACTGGCATAACAACAATGTGCTGAGAAACCTCCAAACACGAGGCACATAAGCTGCCAGCCATGTTTGTCAACAGGTGGTGCTCGGATCGACTCTGACGAAGACAACGGACACTTCAGAACAGTGAACTGTGGAAACCGATGATGATTACTTATTTTACGAATCATTTTGTTTACCATGATTTTTTTTTCTATCTGGAACATTTTGCTACCAGATCCAATGTTTGAATTAATCTATAGTTAGTACTAGTATGTATATTTTTTTTTCCGTATCCCCCCTTGTATCATTATATGGTTACATATTTGTTTGCTTGGTTTCAATTATTTTAATGTGCATGTAATTGTAATTGGTTTTATTATTTTTGTGTAAATCAGTTTTTTTCATCCTATGGTGTAAGAACAGTATAAAGACTTGGAATAGAAAAAGATTCTAACATCCTATTTTTCTGTTATATGGTGATAAAATTCAAAGGCCAAAAAATGAAAAAGAATCAGCTCATCTGAGCTAGAGTATTAATAAGGAAATTTAGCCCATTGGAATTATAATTCACAAGAAGGGACATTCAAAAGGAATTGAAAACTAGATATTGAATTATAAAAATTATGATTTAGGTTTGATAATAAATACATTTGATATCAGAAAGTTTAAAGTGAAGCAGAAACTAGCTTATTTTGAAATGGAAATGGACTTGCCCACAATACAAACAACAGATTCCAATAACTATGATAGGTGTTTTTGAAAGCAAAATGTGATATTGATTTACATGTTGTATAAGGACAGCTGTAAAGTTTGTTATGATTTGTGAATTGAGTTATAAATAAATATAAAAAAGAAAAATATTTGTATTTATATATTGTGTGTTTCACTATTTTGAAGATCTTTCGCACTCTAGATACACAGTGTTTTAACTTATATTGATGTAATTAAGTGTCATATACTATCTTGACCTATGTAAAGTTGAAGTTAAAAATTGTTTCTTTGATATGAATTTTGTACCATGCTATGTCGTGCACCTACTTGTCACTATTAAAATATGTTTGAGCTTGTAAAATCTGTTTTGGGAAATTTGCATAGCACCTGGAATTCTTATTTGATTTCTTTATTATCTCTTCAAAATTCCAAATTAAATTTTCTTCATATTAGTGAATATTGCAATACTTTTTTTAGAGGAGGATGGTCTGTGGTCGACTAAAGGGAAATAAAGCTGTGTTTAGGCTTATACATAAAAACTCCTGCAAACTAGGCTGTTTCACTTTCTCATAAAGGATGCATGTTTAATACTTTTATGTATATTATTTAATCAAGATAGTTTACACTTATTTAAAAATAGTTCTTGAATAATTTGAAATTGAATTTTTGTTTGAAAAACATAAAGACAGACTCTGTGGTTTAAATGGTAATTCCTTGTGTAACTTTAGTTTTAAAATGTTATTGTAATTTGAGGAAATTATTATGGAATACTGAATGAGCTTGCTTAATAAAAATTAGCGGAATAATAGATTGTGTTCTTCTTTTTGTAGAAAACTGCCTCTGTTCTAGTCGAAGTGCGCTAGCTTCAAGTTGTGAAGAGATTAAGCTTGATCCCTAATCAGTTGAAAGTATACATATTGAATTCTTTTAAAAACACTAAGCAAATTAGGTTAAGAGGTTGAGCATTGACTTTTAAGAATATTAGTTTGAGTAGGGTGATCAGCACATTGGCATCTATAGTACATATGGACTTAAAAGTCGGTGTTCATAGATGTCTATCAGTAAGCATTATTATTAGTCTCTTGGGAGATTGTACATCAAAGAAAGTACTGGTAATCACATATTTATATATATACTAGACACATCCGTGATATCGCGGGTCCGTGACTGAATTAAAGTATATAACTATGCGCAAGCCTTATTTTAGTATTAGTATTGTCATCTGATAAAGTCATGCCGATTATAAGATACACAGTTTTCTCTGCTTTCAAATCTTTCTGTTTGAACCCGTCGAACTGGAACTTATCAATTATTGGTAATATTAATTATTTGGAAAACAAAAGGTCCTGGAATGGAGTATTTTAATCAACAGCATTGTTTTATATTAGTTAGAAATAAAGTTGAATTCTTTGATTTGCTGTTTTACGTCATGCCCGCTAACAAATTGAAAACTGTACCTATACGCCTTATTTTTAGTATTCGTATTGTTATCTTAGAAAGTCTTACTGATTAAAATACTACAATAGGTAACAATTTGACAATTTAGTAGTGTCAACCCTGTGATTATGACCCGTGTATATAGCATATTAATCCTTAATACACCATTTGGTGGTGCGCCTGTCAGATGCGGAATGTACAGATAAGGTAATAGGTAACAGGTGAATATACTATTGGTATTGGTATCGGACTTGACCCGGAACTTCTTAATTATTGGCAATATTAATTACGTGGAAAACAAAAGGACCTGGAGTGGTGTAATTTTTAATCTACATCTTTGTACTATATTAGTTATATATAAAATTGAATTTTTTTATTCGTCGTTTTTACGTGATGACGGCTGACAAATTGGACCTCCTAATTTTAGTATTATAGATAGGTAGATCTAGGGTTAAATGCATTTATTTTAAAATCACTTGTATGTTTATTTAATATGTTATCTAATAGATATAGGTGTGGTACGAGTGCCAATGAGACAATTCTCAATCCAAGTTAATTTATAAAAGTAAACCATTATAGGTCAAGGTGAAGTCTTATCTAGCACAAGGCCTTGGTGGTTGATTGGTCATCTACTGTATAACTTTCCTATCAACATTGAGATGAGTTTGAATCCAGCATGTAGTAGGTGCGTTTGACTCCAATCTTATTTGACATGAATGTTCAATTTTTGTCCAACTTTTTCCACCAATTAAAACACAATTTGGCCTATAGTGCTAGATAGAGAGAAACCTTAAATAGCAAAAATGAACAGCAAGACTAGATCTACAAATGAATCAACATTCCTGAAGTTTTTGATAACTCTTGATTGGAGTTTTTGCCTTTTAATGAATATTTCTACAATTTTTGTGTTTTTTTTTCTGATATCTTAACACAGAGCACTTCTTTACTAACCATTGATATGTTGATATTACTAAATATAAAACTTTACTACAACTTTCACATTAACTTAACATGTCCAAGAAAAGGTCAGATAAACCAAATTTGAAATACATATACACATTACAATCATTCCATTCGCCAATTTGCTTGAAATATAGTTGACCTTTTGCACATCTAACAAACAAACTTAACCAGGAAAACTTAACATTGAACCATGAAAATGAGGCCACAATCAGATGTACCCTGCCAGACAGACAATCTTTTCGTGCTTTACATATGATATAGTTGACGCTTTGCATACAGTATTCAAGAAACAAACTTAACCTGGAAAATTTCAGTCTGACCAATGAACCATGGAAATAAGGTAATGGTCAGATGATAATAGCCAGACAGACATATACACCTTACAATCATTCCATACACCAAATATAGTATACCTATTGCTTATAGTATCTAAGATATGGACTTGACCACCAAATCTTAATCTTGTTCGCTGATCCATCGAGGTCAAGTGAAAACTGTCTGACGAGCATGAGGACCTGGTACAGCTGGACAAAAAGTACGGTGGACAAATTGAAACTTCATTAGCAATTCTAGCTTATAAAAGACATACAGCTTACACTAGAGAACTTAAAGTCTTTTATAAGCATTAGCTGGTATAGACCACTCGACTTTTCACAACGCAATATGATGTTGAGCTCGTAAAAAATTAAAATACTATTCTATTCAGACAACCGGTTTATGGTCCAATATAACAAAAAGATATTAGGCAGCAACCATTTGATTTTCGGGGGGGGGGGGGGGGGCTATGGTTTTTTTTCTGGACAAATTTTTTTTTTCGCCTGCGCCGAAAAACAATCTATTTTTTTGCGACAAGTCGAAAACAATTTTTTTCTTTTCAATTTTAGCATTACATATAGTGGCAGCTGAGGGTGAAACAAACAAATTTTTTTTCTCAGAATTAAAAACAAATTATTTTTTCTCCCAAAAATGGAAACAAACTTTTTTTTCCAAAAAAAACCATAGCCCCCCCCCCCCCCCCCCCCCAGAAAATCAAATGGTTGCTGCCTTAATAACACGCCAATTTACAACTCATTGGGACGACCACTGATGAAACCGGACTCAGGGACAACAGAAACACCGGACCTAACATTTTTGCTCATTGGTGAGCTCGAATGCATTTAATTAAAGAGCCCCCATCTAAAACACCATTTATAAATCAATTACAACCAATCTTTGTCTGAATTATGCTTAGGTTTTTAAGTACATATTTCTTTGTTTTTTTTTTTTAAAGTCAGGAACCTGTTGTTCTCTGGTTGTCGTTTGATGGTGTTGTTCACCGTTTGTTTCCATATTTAAATCGGTCATGTTGTGGCCCTTTATAGCTTGCTGTTCGGTATGAGCCAAGCGGCTATGATTTACAGGCCGTATACTTTGACCTATAACTGTAAACTTTTTATCCATTGTATTTTGAAAACACAAATATCAAACGATGGAAACTTTAATCAGTAAAATTTAGTAAATGTAAAATAAAGGAAAACATCGAACTTTTTGTTTCATATGCTAGCTATTTCTTGATCTTGAAGAAGCTAATTTCTTAATCTCAAAACATTCCACAAAGATTAATTTGATTTAAGTATTTAATTGTTTAACTTTATAAAAGTGTAAGGCTCAGACTGTTTTTTTGTAATTGTAAACTGCCAAAAAAATTTAACTTTGCTTAATTATCAGCAGGGACAGTCTATACTAACTAGTATAGAGAGTTCCTGTTATCAGTAAGAAAAAAAATGAATATTTTGATTCAGACATAAATATTTACCTCTCACTCCTAAAAAGCTAGCTTCTACCATTTTTGGCCAATGATTGCTTAAAGCCTTCTTGTGTTGACAAAGTAATTGTCTGATGTCTACTAACCATTAACCCAAGATTGATCAAGATTCAATTTGTATCTACATGTATATAAAAATTTAACTGAAAACTACGGCCTCAAGTAAAAAAACCAACAAAAAACAAAAAAACAGTCCTTTCATCAGTCAGTAAAATGAGATTCACTTGTTGTCGAGTATCGAGTTGCGAGTTCAGAATATCGAGTTGGAAGTTAAGAAAGTCGAGTTGCGAGTTAAAAAAGTCGAGTTGCGAGTTACAAAAGTCGAGTTGCGAGTTACAAAAGTCGAGTTGCGAGTAACAAAAGTTGAGTTGCGAGTTAAGAAAGTCGAGTTTCGAGTTAAGAAAGTCGAGTTGCGATTTAGAAAGTCGAGTTGCGAGTTACAAAAGTCGAGTTGCGAGTTAAAAAAGTCGAGTTGCGAGTAACAAAAGTTGAGTTGCGAGTTAAGAAAGTCGAGTTGCGAGTTAAGAAAGTCGAGTTGCGAGTTAAGAAAGTCGAGTTGCGAGTTACAAAAGTCGAGTTGCGAGTTACGAAAGTCGAGTTGCGAGTTACAAAAGTCGAGTTGCGAGTTTAAACTGGCAAAAGTCATACCAGTTTATAAGAACAAAGGCTCAAAACAGGATGTTTTTAATTATAGACCAATTGCAATTTTACCACTCATTTCTAAAATCCTTGAAAAACATGTGAAAACACACTTAGTAAAATATCTTAATAAATACAAGTTATTGTATAGAATGCAGTCAGGCTTTCGTGCAAACCATTCTTGTCAAACTGCTTTAACAGCTTTAATAGATAAATGGCTTAAAGCCATTGATGATGGCGATCTTGTTGGAGCAGTATTTCTAGATCTAGCAAAAGCCTTTGATCTTCTCAATCATGAACTGCTTATTCAAAAATTAAACAAATACAAATTAGCTTATACTTCATTACGTTGGTTTACATCATATTTGGCTGACAGATATCAGAAAGTATCTATTTCAAATACATTTTCAGACGTACAAAAACAAAAAACGGGTGTACCTCAAGGATCCATATTAGGACCGGTGTTGTTTTTAATTTTTATTAATGATCTTCCTTTGTCTAATCCTAATCATAACACCGATTTATTTGCTGATGATAGCACCATATCAGTCATTGGACAAAACAAAAGTTGCATCAGTCAAAAACTTAATACGGTTTTACAAGATATTTTTCGCTGGTGTGATGACAATAAGATGGCTGTAAATGTATCTAAAACGAAAGCTATATGCATTGGATCTAAACAAAAGCTTTCCGTTACATCAAATGAAAACATTAATCTTGCTTTAAATGGACAACAAATTATAGAAAGTACATGTGAAAAAGTTCTAGGTGTTTTTATTGATGCATCTCTATCTTGGTCTTCTCATATCGATTATATAATCAAAAAAGTTAACTCTTCTTTAGCTTTACTAAAAAGGATAAAGAAATATCTAAATCATAAAGCTAGACAAATGTACTATAACGCTTACGTTTTACCTCACTTAGATTATTGTTGTTCAATATGGGGAAACTGTAATAACTTTCTGTTAGATAGTTTACTAAAACTGCAAAAAAGGGCAGCAAGAATAATTTTAGACGAACATGATTACACCAAACCTTCAAGAGAATTATTTCACGAATGTAACATTGTGCCAATCACACAAAGAATACTTTATCACAAATCATTACTAATGTATAAGGCAAAACATGGCTTAGCTCCAGAATATATGTCCAGTCTTATTGTATCAGCTTCTGCAAACCAAAAATATAATACGAGATTTTCATCCTCAGATAATTTTATTATTCCAAAACCAAATACAGAGTTGTATAAGTCTAGTTTCTCGTACAATGGACCAAAAGTGTGGAATGCTCTTCCTAATTCAATAAAAAAAATCAAATACAGTATCCGAATTTAAACATAAATACAAATCTATGTACTTTTAACATTACCATCATATTTTTACTGTAATGCCATATCATAATTGTTTATTGTATTTTAAATTGTACATAATCTTTATTTAATTTATTATTATTGATGCATTGTTTATTTGTAATGTAATTATTATTGTATTAAGAGAGCCTTATTGAAAATTGGTGTAATCCAAATGAGTTACTCTCTCTAAATAAAGATATTATTATTATTATTATTATTATTATAGTTAAGAAAGTCGAGTTGCGAGTTACAAAAGTCGAGTTGCGAGTTACAAAAGTCGAGTTGCGAGTTACAAAAGTCGAGTTGCGAGTTACAAAAGTCGAGTTGCGAGTTAAGAAAGTCGAGTTGCGAGTTACAAAAGTCGAGTTGCGAGTTAAGAAAGTCGAGTTGCGAGTTAAGTCGAATTGCGTAAAAATGTGAAAACTAAAATATTTCAATTTTTTGGTGTAACTGTATAACATTTTGGAATAATGATTGCTTATAGAATTGTACATAGTGTTGTTGATTATTTTTGTGGTTTGGACTTTATCTGAGTCTCTTGTAAAAATAAAATGGACTAGATGTAATCACTACGTTTAGTGTTTTCTGAAGAAGCAGATAGCCTTTTGAAATACAGCAGATGTCTTGCAGTTTAATTATTTTTAAATTTCATACATAGCACCGTCGTATTAAACGTAAAGGGAGATAGCAACTAAACTATAGTACATATATGTAAAACACCCCTTCTGCAGATTTCGTTTATTAAAGTGGCCTTTTGGGGCAGTTGCAGAGCCGGGCAATATTCGTTAGGGACCGCAAAATTTATTGTTTGTCAGTGACACTCAAAATTGAGGATGTTAAAATTATATATGTCTTATACATTGGCTAGAGATGAAGGCGATATGATGGGCGTAAATAAAACCAGTTTAAACCCGCCGCATATGTCAGGAACCTTTAGCCTTTGTTACTCTTGTATAAGTTTTAATTTTGGTTCATCTTTATATTTAGCAGCATAGAATGGCGTCTATATTCTTGATCTATCTAATATTGAGTTTCGTGGCCTGCTCAGGGCTCCCTCTAGGTGTGTGATTTTTCGCTGTGTTGTAGACTTAATGACCTTTGGTTGAATTGTATGTTTTGAATTGGTTGCTGTCGCATTCCCCATTTTTATTCTTTATTTTATAAATGTAGCTGTCAAAGATACTATTGTTAAAACTATATTTGCGCCATTTTGCAGGTAAGATTTAATTGGAAACTATAAATTGATTTTTGCTACATCGTGATTCCCTATATAAGCAACCAAATTTTTTCGCAAAAAGGGGAGCCCTGGCCACCTGCCCCCCTCTAAATCCGCCTCTGAAAGTATTGGGTAACTTCTTAAACTGAGTCACTTAGGTTTAAACTTGAGTTATATAGTGTTCACATGTTTGATATTGTCAATTATAAGTTATTTTAAACTTAATTAAAACCGGCAAAATAGCAAAACTCTATATAGATCGCTATTCTGCTGGAGCTGGTAAAATAGCACCGAAGAGAGTCGAGAAAACAGCCACTGCCATATTTTATACGTTGAAACGAAATGTTATTCTAAATAAGTCACCTTCATTTAATTCAAGACAGTGCCTGAACTATAAAATCATTACAATTATCATTGTTAAGTATCATCTAATCATTTACATTTCGTTTAACATCTAGACTTGTAATAATATACAAATGTAGTTCCATAAATATTTATGTACAGACACATTCTCAAATATACATAACAAAATTTGTTTTGTCTCATTTGAGAGATATGAAAAATTAGCAAAAGTACTGAAAAATATCTCCTTGAAAAACATCTCCCTACAGATCATCTTTGTACATGCTGGACAACTTGTAATGAAATTTTGTTCATCTTCAACTACATTTCTTACAAATCCTTTAAAATGGTCTCTTGCTATATACAAAGTTTTATATCTTGTCTCTTTCTATTTTGAGATCGTAGGCACTGATTCTGATTTTACATATGACGACACTTCATCATTTATTTGAAATAAAAATCTAATTTACTACTCTTTGAATCTATTCTTTTTGTGTTCCAAAATTTTACCAAACTATAACAAAGTTTTTGCTTAACTGACTTGATTACAAAGTCTAGCTTTACTTCCAAATTATGAATGTTCAGCTTTTTGAAAAAAATAATGTATGTGTATGGATGAATTAAAGCGTTCAATATTATTAGTGAACATGTTTTTGTTACACATAAAAGGTATCATATAGCAAACCATCTTTCATATTGTTTTTTTTTTTTAATTCTAAACCGATATTTCATAATTGATAATACAACTGAAAAATATAAAGCTCTCCTAGCACAGCTTTAAAGGGTGTCTTCCTCGAATGCCAACATTTTATATGGTACCTATTCCTTGAATGCCAACAAAAATATTTTAATAGATGTTTATATAATAACAATAGGTGTTTTTATAAGAATTTAACTGTTAAAAATAATTAATGAAAATTATAGAAATGCAACATTTTACGATTCTCCTAAGGAAAAATAGAAGATTTTAGGTGTAAAATTATTATGAATTTAAAGAAATAAATAAAAAAAAACGTTTTATACTTTTTATCAAACAAATATGTTTGGAATGAATATATGTTAATAACATAAAGAAATATTAAAAAAAATAATGAAATTTTAGTTTAATACAATTATTTCAAACTAAATAAAGGATATAAGAGATTTGTTTAGTTCCATATCAATTTAAATATTTTATTAGTTAATATAAACTATATGAAGATTTCAGTTGTACAATTAATGATATTAAAAAATAATTAAGTTAATTTGATAACATCTAAGCGGGAAACTCTACATAAATTTCATGAAATATGGTAAAAAGAATTCAGATGAGTTGCGAAAATGACAAATAACTAAACAATGTTTTTTTTAGGAATCACTTACAATAAAAAAAAAAATTTGTATAACCAAGAAAAATATCCTGAACAAACTGAAATAAAGAAAATAGTAATCTAACACATATACAAAGTTTCAAGAAAAATCAGTAATATGGTAGGTTATTACAGCACACACAACTATAGAAATATTGAAAAAAAACCTTCAAAGAGTCTATTGTAGAATTTGTGCAAACTGGAATCCTTGCAGTCCTGACTTTGTGATGCAACACTTTTGAAAGTTTCATTTTAAGAGAATCCATATTATCAAGCAGGAGCAGCAAAATATGAATTTCTACAACTTAACAAATATGAACTAGATTTAGCTACCTGTATTTACCTATTTGTTTAATTAGTATGACTATTTTAATAAGCATGCACTTTTGTTGTGATAACTACTTGCACCTATTCCTTGAACGCCAACATAATTTTACAGTTAAATTGTCGATAGAACAAAGGATGTTGGCATTCAAGGAATAAACCCTTTAAAGTTAGAAGACAATTTGTTTAGCCTAAAATATATTTCATATATTTTAAATTGGATTCATCTAAAAAATCGTTCATATGTAAAGGTGCTGTAATAAATATTCACTTTCTTTCTGGCATGCTGCAGAGATAGTTTTGAACATTCCTGTAATTTCACTGTCATTTATTAAAATAGGTTTTATTGTATGGTCATATATATATATGTTATAGAGTAAACTTACTTGGATTGTAAGATGATGAAGTTCGCAATTTGAGTATTGCTTATAGTGATTTTTTGTATACCTCTCCCTTTCCATGCTTAAAAAGTCAATATACATTTTAAACCTAGATACTTAGTAAACACATTCTATTATATCTTTTTCGCAATACAAAGTTTTCCGGGTTTGTTAAACATATTAACTTTGGTTTTAGATAGATTGACCTCTAAACACCATTTTACAGTACAGGATAAACTATCAAGTCGTTTTTGAAAGACTTGCCTTGGAACTATACAAAAAATAACAAGATCCTCTACATTCATGAGTCACTCAATTTTGCGGTCATTTATATCAACAGCATCTGGGGTTTCATTAAATGCATCCGGTAAAATTCTTTTATAAAAATCTTAAAAAGATTGGGATTCAAAATATCCCCTTAGTTTACTCCAATTTGGGAATAAAAATTAGAAGTATTAAGCACGTTATCTATTTTCGCACATAATTAACTTTTATTGTACATATCTCTCACGATTGCATGGAAATTACTACCTATGTTTGGCGGCAAAAAACACACATTTTTCAAAACGATGGATGGAATAATGAAAACGGAAAATATCGATCTTCAATCGGTCTTAAAAAGTCTACTTCCAGATATCGATGTAGTTTTAAAAAGATCAATCTTATTTGAATCGATCTTTTTTCAAGTGTAAATGTTTAGATCGATCGCTTTTTTCATGTGAAAGTTATATTCAGATATGAAAATAAATCTGCGCATGTTCGGCGTGTTTAAAAATGATAATAATAATAATAATAATAATAATAATAATAATAGCTTTATTTAAAGAGAGTAACTTATTTGGATTAAACCAATTTTCAATAAGGCTCTCTATATATACATACAATGTTAACAATATGAATAAAACATAATTAATCTACTATTACACACATGTAAAGAATAGACGTATAGAAAGTAATATAACAACAACAACAACACCTATGGTATACATTGTGGCTTAACTTAAAATTTAACACTTTTCAAAATAAAATGACTTGTAAGAGTTTTTAAAAGCAGATATACTTTTTGTTTTTTAATTTCACTGGACAATGAATTCCATATTTTTGGACCACTTAAAGAAAAACTTGATTTGTATAATTCTGTATTTGATTTAGGGACAATAAAATTATCCGATGATGAAAGTCGAGTATTGTACGATTGTTTACTTCTTGCAGGCACAATAAGATTTGATAAATATTTTGGTGCCAGTTGGTGTTTCGATTTATACATTAATAATGATTTGTGGTAAGATATTCTCTTAGTAATAGGAATAATTCCAGATTCCTTAAATAGTTCACTGGATGGTTTACGAATATCGTGTTCGTTTAAAATAATTCTAGCTGCCCTTTTTTGCAATTTTAGTAAACTGTCAACTAAAAACTTGTTACAGTTTCCCCATACTGAACAACAGTAATCCAAATGTGAAAGAATATACGCATTGTAAAATAGAATTCGTGCATTGTGATTCAAGAATTTCTTGATTCTTTTTAATAAAGCTAATGAAGAATTAACTTTTTTGATTATATGATTAATTTGATCATACCAAGAAAGAGTTTTGTCAACAAAAATACCTAGTACTTTTTCACAGTGACTTTCATTAATCTTTTGGCCATTAATGGATACATTTAATGTGTCATTACACATCACAGACAGTTTTTGTTTTGAACCTATACACATTGTCTTAGTTTTTGACACATTAACTAACATTTTGTTTTCATCAACCCATTGACAAATATTTTCTAATACAACATTGAGTGTCTGACTTATATACCTTTTGTCTTTTCCAATTACAGAAATAGTGCTATTATCAGCAAAAAGATCAAGATAATGATTAGGATTACACAAATGCAAATCACTAATAAATATCAAGAATAATATAGGACCTAAAACGGACCCTTGAGGTACACCTGCTTTTAATGTAGATACATCTGAAAAAGTATTTGAAATTGATACGACTTGATGTCTATCAGCTAAATACGAAGTAAACCAATGAATAGAATTATAAGAACATTTATATTTTTGTAATTTTTGAAGGAGCAGTTTGTGATTTAGAAGATCAAAAGCTTTACACAGATCTAAAAATACTGCCCCTACTAAATTTCCTTCATCAATGGCTTTTAACCATTTATCTAACAAAGAAGTCATAGCAGTTTGACAGGAATGGTTTGCACGAAAGCCTGATTGCATGACATACAATAGATTATATTTGTTTAGAAAATTCATCAAATGAGTTTTTACGTGTCGCTCAAGGATCTTAGATAGTAATAGTAAAATTGCAATAGGTCTGTAGTTAAAAACATCATTTTTTTAACCTTTATTTTTTAAATACTGGTAAAACTTTAGCCAGTTTGAATAACGATGGATATACTGATTTTCTGATGCTTAAATTAAAAATGTGGCATAATTGAACTGAAATTAGGTGTGATGACATTTTTAAAAACTTTGCACTGATATTATCAAGACCTGTTGCTTTTTTCTCATCAAGTGTGATTAATTGATGGAGAACAAATTCACTAGTTATTTGTGGTATGGTAAAAAAGACATTATCTGGTACACGACATGAAATATAATTATCAAGTTTTCCAGAACAACTGGTGCTGTGGTTTGAATTAAGATTAACATTTTCAGTAATATTTGAAAAATAATTATTGAAAGTATCAGCAATGCTTTTAGGGTCTGTAATTGGTTTATTACTACAGTCATTTAAGATTGCATGGTCATGATGATTTTCACTACCATTTACATTATGCAAGTGTTTCCATAATTTGCTTCTATTTCCTTTTTCTTGTTCTAATACTTCAGTATAAAAATTTTGTTTTGAATTTTCTATGAGGTATTTAACCTTGTTTCTCCAAAATTTATAGTTATATGTGTCTTTTTTCTTATGATAATAATCACGTTTTTTCATGCCCTCCATAATTTCATCATTTATCCACTGATTTTGATAAACATGCTTAACTCGCTTTTTAATGAGAGGAGCATGATGATTTAACACTTCAGTAACAATATTTATAAAACTTTGTAGCTCTTCATCAGGGTCATCAATTTCTAGTATACTGTCAAAGGAACACTGAGATAAATGGTGAATAAAATCAGTCTCGTTGAAATATTTTGTAGATCTATAAGTTATATAATCATGAATTTGCTTTTTCGTTTTAAACCCTCTTTTATGAGAAATACATACTGGATAGTGATCACTGATTGAATATTTTGGAACTGCAATATAATTAATATTTTCTGGCAGATAACAATACATATGGTCAATTAAAGTAGATGAAGTTTTAGTTACTCTGGTAGGTTCTGTAACCATTTGACTCATGTTGAAAATATTTTTGATGTGTGACCACTTAGCATGGTTTTTACTTGACATTATATCAATATTAAAATATCCCATAACAATAGTTTCCTTTTCTTCAGTGTCAACTTTTAACATCATGGTTTCAAACATAGTAACCCAGTTAGCATAACTGTTAGGTGGTCTATATACATAACCTAGTAAAATAGGCTTTTGATGAATATTAATAATTTCTATCCACATTGACTCAATTTCTTGCATTTCCAAATCGTCCCTTCTAAGCGTATTTATTTGATTTGAAGTATAAAGTAAAAGCCCACCCCCAGATTTATCAATTCTGTCTTTTCTATGTAAATTGTACCCTAGAATAATGATCTCTTTATTTTTGACACTGTTTGACAAAAAAGTTTCACTCAAACATAAAATATGCGTGTTTGACTTTGATTCCGAAATTAAGTATTGTATTTCTGCAAATTTTGGTAAAACATGGTTTATATTTAAGTGACAAATGTTAAGGTATTTGTGTGGGAATATAAAAGGATTGATCTGGGTATATTTGGAGGATTCTGATTTTTGCTCAAGAAGAAAAATAGCAATACACATATATACAATGAGAATGACTATAGAATGATATAAAATACAATCGTTTGCTTGACTTGAGCAGATTTTAAAAGTTTCTTCTAATTCCAGACGTCTGGACGAAATGAATGTGGATGTTAATAATCTTGATTGGTTGTCTCTAATGGCGCATATCTCCTCCCTGTTATCCTCTCCGAATAAAAATTTTGTTCAAATTGTGAATTTGAATTGTACAATCTAAGAATTGTGTTAACAAAAGAAATAATGTTATGGCTTAGAACTTTAGCACCGTCTACGTTGGTATGTACATGGTCCTGAAAAAGTAATTGATTAGGACGATTGCCGTACAAAAAGTCTAACGTGTTATCCAGTATTTTCACTTGATGTCTTCAACTGTTAGTAACTGCTGGTTGACTTCAGAAATAATTTGGTTTGACTTGTAATCTGTAGGCCTTGGTAGAATTGATGAAATAATTATTTGCGTTTCCGGTAAGCTCTGTTTCACCGTGTGAATAAGATGATGGATTGAATACGAAAAGTAAACATAGATTCGGCTATTTTTTTTATTATCTTCTAAATCAATAAGTTCTATATGTTTGCTGCAAATCCTCATCTTCAAACGCATTGGCCGTTCTTTATTTAGCGATAGTCTACACACATATCTTTGTTTAATGACTTGTGATGTACGATCCAAAATAATGATTAATAATTCCATACGAAATTCCAATGAGCAAACTATTTTCTCGATGATTTCGCAATGTGTTATAGTTCGCGCGAGATGCAGGATTTCCTTTACTATTCTATTTTTAGGATTATTTGTTTACAAAAGGTAATTTATGGTCAGATCGGTTCTTTTTATGTTGTAGTGTAAACGCATTGAATTACATAAGATCGATCTCGTCCATTAAAGATACATTATTTTTTTTTAAATGCTTCCCGAGAACTTAATCTTATAAATAAGTATCTCATATAACTGTTTCAAATCCCACAATCACGGGAATAACTAAGTTCGGGTACATGCATGTTTTGTTTATCAAATGTGAATCAAACCTGAAAATTCGGTGTAAACAATATTTTTGTAACTCGCAACTCGACTTTCTTAACTCGCAGCTCGACTTTCTTAACTCGCAACTCGACTTTCTTAACTCGCAACTCGACTTGTGTAACTCGCAACTCGACTTTCGTAACTCGCAACTCGACTTTTGTAACTCGCAACTCGACTTTCGTAACTCGCAACTCGACTTTCGTAACTCGCAACTCGACTTTCGTAACTCGCAACTCGACTTTCCTAACTCTCAACTCGACTTTCCTAACTCGAACTCGAATTTCTTAACTCGCAACTCGACTTTCATAACTCGCAACTCGACTTTCTTAACTCGCAACTCGACTTTCTTAACTCGCAACTCGACTTTCGTAACTCGCAACTTGCAACTCGACGATAAGAAACCCTCAGTCACATAAGTCCCGCTCGACTTCACACTATACAGATTTTATAAGTCCCACTGACCTTGACTGCTAGTTAAAGTTACACACACTACATGTCTGAACTACTCTATTTAGAATTCAGAACTATGTTACAAATTAAACAAACGTTAGTGGTTGTTCATCTGCTGACATATTACACAATAAAACTGAATCAAATGTTTCTTTTTGTTCAATTATCAGGAAAGTACATGCATATTCCGGAAAGTGGACCGGAAAAGTTTTGTTTGTTATATCGAACTGGTTTACTAATTTCTTCAGTCCTATTGCTCAAGGTTGAAATTTTTAATTGAATTCAGTAGAAAAGTATTTGCATGCTGAAATCTTCTCCCGGTCTTACATAAACATAATTAGAGGATAAACCTATGTATTACAGATAAAATGTTTAAAACACCAAGCATCAGAAGTGCAAGACTAATAAAGGTAATTTTAAAGATCCGTATTCAGAAATTATAGCAAAAACATAGAAGTCTTTTATCTGTTTGCCGTGTCAACAGGTTGGATAGTCTTTGAAAATGAAAGGCGAAATGCCGAAATCGATGGGTCACTGTGAAAACAGTCTGATTATGAGAAAATAAAGGTTGGCAGGTAGGTTAAACTTACATAAATGAAGAGATAAATGAAAAATGAACAGATTGATGCCCATTCATATAATTCCAAGGCCGCCAGTCGGCACCAGAAGCGACGAAGCAGCGCATCTATTTTGGATGGGCAAGTATCCACTTTTTGATATGGGATGAGCTCTGACGTCCCACGGCCCCAGCTTGTCTGGCAAAACAGCCGTTGGACGTCAGAGTAATCTCTGACTACAGGTTGGAAAGATCCACAGATAAAATTGGGATCAGCATTTATGTGTATATCTACCCAGGATCTCCTGTAGTTGGTGATCGCAATACTGGTATAAAAATTTTGTACCAGTATTGTATTCCAGTATTGTACAAGTATTGTGTTTTTTTTTTAAATAAACAATACATATATTAGGTTATTCATCTTGTATTAAAGGTGTCACATACATGTATACATGTATATGCATGATGAAAGTAACATATGATATGACATGAATGATTGTATGTTTTACTTCAGATGATGCCAATGATGATACACTGCGATTGTCATCAAAGAAAGTGTTAAATCTTCTGATGTTTTTTTTCTTAACATGCTTAAGGGAACTGTACATACTGTCTCAGCATTTTAACAAACTCTTTACTTTCTGCTATGTTTTCTTTCTTAGACTAATAGTATGTTTTAGGGAATTTTATATTGGCATGGCTGTTAGGCAGCAACCATTTGATTTTCTGGGGGGGGCTATGGGTTTTTTTTCTGTGCAAACTTTTTTTTTCGCCTTCGGCGAAGAACAATCTATTTTTTTAGCGACAAACCGAAGACAATTTTTTTCTTTCAATTTTAGCATTACATATAGTGGCAGCTGAGGGTGAAACAAACAATTTTTTTTACTCAGGGTCCAAAACAAATTATTTTTTTCACCAAAACCTGGAAACAAACTTTTTTTTCCAAAAAAAAACCATAGCCCCACCCCAGAAAATCAAATGGTTGCTGCCTTACAGCTTCTGTATCATCAGCATTGGAATTGTCTGCTTTTATCATTTGTTTATTTTATTTTATCTAAATTGACTTAAATAAAATATAGAAATATGATAAAATTATTAGCAATTGTTTGATTAATATATACAATGATATAAGTTAATTACAATAATCTTTTGTTTATTTGTACAAGCAAGGATTTGTATAGTATTATTATACAAATCCTTGGTACAAGTATAGTAATTATTTTTAACTGGTTGTTAATTAATTAATTAAGTTCACAATTATCATCTATATAATCTTAAAAGTTTATTTAATGTCCATTTGATCTTTAATATCTAGATTTGCTTAAAATTCATTGCGAAATTCTTTAATTTTACTTTCCGATGTATTGATGATGTTTTATCATTGAACAACCCATACTTCAGCAAATACTTACATCTCATATATCCCAGTGAACTTGAAATTAAGGATACTACTGATACTCGAAGGACTGCTTCATACCTTGATCTTTTCCTCAATATTGACGTAGATGGACGACTTCACACGAAAATCTATGATAAACGGGACGATTTCAACTTCCCAATTATCAATTTCCCATTTCTCAGCAGTAACATACCCTCTGCCCCTTCGTATGGTGTTTACATATCACAATTGATACGTTATTCACGTGCTTGTTCACACTATACGGACTTCATATACAGGAGTGTGCTCCTTATGCAGAAACTGCTCCAACAAAGTTATGAGGAGGACAGATTAAAATTGACACTCCGTAAATTTTATGGACACCATCACGAATTGGTGGATCCATATGATGTCTCTTTAACCAAACTAGCTAAGGACATTTTTACCACATGGTAGATTGTGGTTTGTCATTATGTCGTCTAATCTTTTAATTACCAACTGTGACTTATTCCCGATTGTGACTGTTTTGCTGAATGTGAATTCGCATTACTATAAGACGTGTTTCTGTACTTGTTTATCCCAAATTCATGTATTTAGTTTACATGTTTAATGTTATATTTGTAATTCTCATCGGATTTTGTCAAATGTGTTGACGTCTTTTTATTATATTTAGGTGTTACGGATAGAAAAATTAATCACCGCCTTTATTAATTATATTAAATTTTGTACGATTATTTACGTTTGAAGTTGGATTCATAACAAACTGGACATATATATATTACAGTTAATTGCTATTAATAAGTATTGCAATATGCATTTTGTTTAAATTAATTATCAGTATTTAGTTCTGATATAATCTTAAATCAATCCTAATTCTATCTCACTTTGATAGTTTTTCATATGTGACGTCATGCTGTTTCTAAATTTCATAAATTCAAATGTGGCATAACGTTTGTACCTTTTCGCCATCTTATGTGACGTCACATTTTTGTAATTACGTTGACGCCTGGACTGATTCGGATGTGTCTATTCTGTGTTAAACTTTAATAGCATTATGTATTCGGGTTTAGTTTTCTGTAATTAGTTAATACTTTAGTTTCATTATGTATATCTCTTTCATATTCATTTGTTAAAATTTACTGTTTGCAATAGCATAAATTGTTCTATATAATAAGGATGTTCTTATCCCGGGCATAAAAACAATGCCGTATTTGGCAAAACCTTTTCAACTTTTGATCTTCAGTGCTGTACAACTTTGTACCTTTTTCACTTTCGATCTTTTATATCTGGGCGTTATGTATTCGGGTTTAGTTTTCTGTAATTAGTTAATACTTCAGTTTCTTTATGTATATCTCTTTCATATTCATTTGATAAAATTTACTGTTTGCAATAGCATGAATTGTTCTATATAATAAGAATGTTCTTATCCCGGGCATAAAAACAATGCCGTATTTGGCGAAACCTTTTCAACTTTTTATCTCCAGTGCTGTACAACTTTGTACTTTTTTCACTTTCGATCTTTGATATCTGGGCGTCACTTGTAAGTCCTGTGTGGACAAGGCGCGTTTTTGGCGTATTGAATTTTAAACCTGATGCTTTTTGTTATCTATTAATCATGTTTTTCTTTGTCTAATATGTTCTCCTATTTATTTGTAATGTAGTCCTGTAATATTATGTTGTCATTTCAATGTTATATTTAACTTTGCCATTAAAGTGCGAGGTTTGGCATGCCACAAAACCAGGTTCAACCCACCACTTTTATTCCCCTTTAAAAGTGTCCTGTACCAAGTCAGGAAGATGGCCATTGTTATATTATTGTTCGTTTCTGTGTGTGTTGCATTTTAACGTTGAGTCGTTTGTGTTTTCTCTTATTTTTGAGATATTGAGATCAGACGTGGCACGGTACTTGTCTATCCCAAATTCATGTATTTGGTTTTCATGTTATATTTGTTATTCTCGTGGTGTTTTGTCTGATGCTTGGTCCGTTTCTGTGTGTGTTACGTTTCGGTGTTATGTCGTTGTTCTCCTCTTATATTTAATGCGTTTCCCTCGGTTTTAGTTTGTTACCCCCATTTTGTTTTTTGTCCCTGGATTTATGAGTTTTGAACAGCGGTATACTACTGTTGCCTTTATTCACATTATGCACCTTAAAGCAGTGTTCTCCCCAGGCCGTTTTAGCACAGCGCTTTTCAGCGCTATTGCAATTCCCCGCTGTCCTAGTATTGCACTGACCGCGGCGCTATCCCACGCAAACGCGTCGCTATATTTTTTTTCGTTTTTTTCAATTTTTTTCAAATTTCCCGCTTATTTTTCACTTCCGATCACGTGATCGACTGGTTTACAATTTTTGAAAGAATTATTTCCGTTGTATTAAAGTAACTCCGCGGGACCAGTCTAATAAATTTTACAAAATGGCGTTTTTGAAAGATCAAAATAAACAAAGATTTCAACATTGACATCTATTTTTTTTAATTTAAAGAATATATAGAGGCCGGCATATGGACCATAATTTGCTATTGGGCTCGTTTCCTATAACGATAGAAAAGTGATAAAAATGTGTATTACTGTAAGAAAAGTTGTAACTACATCTAAAGATGCCTTTATTTTTATCAACATACAAGTGTATGCTACTCTTCCCTAGAAAAAAAATTGAAATTAACAAATTTCAAAGATTATACGACAGTATTTTTGTGTTGTTTCTCGCGTTACTTTTCGCTTCCGAAGTGCATAACGCTGACTGATTTATAGATAATCGTCACCGGCAAATTCGTAACATTTGCTTTCAAATAATAAAGAACATCGACCAATAAGAATAGTCAGAAGAAAATGCAGAGAACTATAAGTATTTCTGTAGCAGGTGTAAGAACACTAGCGTTACTTTGGTTTCCAATTTCGTAACGCAAATTTTAGATGATGTAATCTGCTTTGTTGTAATAAAATTCTTTATAACAATATGCAAATATGAACTCTCGCGAGATGTTCAAACAGGTAAATCAGAGATGATTTACATTCTAGTTTTGTTCTTCGTAATAATTAAGTTAGAAAATGATGTTATCATTATGCGTTACATTTCAAACGATTATTTCCTTTTTTTTATTAAAATTGTTTTTGTCGTTAAGTTCTCATCATTTCCGGTCATACGTGAAACATGTGACTAACATGTGATCACGCCCTTACGGCCGGATGTATGAAATACTAGGTCTAAACATTGTTTTTGTTTCCAATGGGATGTTAGCAAACATAATCTGTAGACTTGTTTTGTCTTGTATAAAAAAGGAAAATACAATTTTCAAAGAGATTGCACCGGGGGTCTATTGTTTTTCCTATGTGCATAATGTTACATACGATCTTGTGTGAAAATAAATGCCCAATGACTTGACAAAATCGATTTCAGATTTGACAGACGTTATGACACACTTCGTTTCCTGATAACGATGTAAAGGGTCCTTGGAAAATTCAATCGACATTACGTCTCTTATCATTGTGCCGATGCTCGTTGGATTGATTTTGCTTCAGCAGTAAATATTACTGGATATTTTAGGTGAATAAAGATAACTTAATAAAAAATACATGTTAATATACCGTTACACTTGGAATGTACAAAGTTGGTATCTTTGTCACAATTTTTAATTATTTTTTTTTATTCATGTTCTGCAAACACTTTTCAGAAACGCAATAAACTTGTCAAAGGAGAAGTAAACTTTTACCATGCATGACTTGAAAGGAAGTACTTTATTGATTTTAGCCCACTAAAGTAGGTTAAAATGTGGAAACCATGTAGATGGTCTACAGGTCACAAATATCACATGGTGCCTATTTTAAAGATTTTAATTCCAAGTTAAAAGTTTTTTTCTTTACTGGATTTAAAGAATTTTACATTGCCAATGATTTGGAATAAATTGTATATAACTGGAATTTCAAAACCAAATATAAATACATTTTTTTGGCTAAAACATCAAGATACAACGATTATGGTATCCTGTATCAATGAAGAAAATATGGAAATTTCTGAATAAATTGTACTAATTGTTTTCAAAACAAACACATATTTAGGAGTTTTATAATACTGTTACATTTAAGATGGATTTTAAGAAAAAGTATACTGTTCAGACTATTTTAAGCAGATTTTGCAATAAAATAAAACTAAAAAAATGCTTTCGGTTTCTTATGGTTTCCTGTCGCGTTTAAAACTTTAAAAAACTTTAATTAAACATTGAAAATAAATTTTAAATATTAACATGAAGCAAGTAACACTAGTAATGGTGTTCATTTATGTCTTTTGAAATATATTGTACAAAATAAAGAAAATAAAGATTGGTTTCCTGTTTGGTTTCCTGTCATGTAAACGGTGAATCAAAATGTATTATTTTTTTCTTGAAAAACTCAATTGTTCCATTAATACTATTCTAACACCAACACAACCCACAGAATAAAAGTTAAAGTTTTAGAACTTATAAAAAAGGATACAAAAAGAAACCAAAGGCCGAATACCAAATTATGGTCCATATATGAATGAAATGAGATGAAATGAATTGACCGCATTTCCCGACGTCACTCACAAACTTGTTTTACGAATTTTGAACAAACGAGGATTTTAAAAACGATCAAACACACTTAAAGTGTAGACAACAATACAACTATAATACTGGTATATCAGTAATGTACCAGTATTCCAGTATTGCTGTTTTAAAAAAAAAAGTTACAGTACTGGTACAAAATTTTTATACCAGTATTGTGGACAATACTGGTATACCAGTATTGCGATCACCAACTATAGGAGATCCTCTACCCAGAATAGGTATTAATTTTCAGATTTCAGTAATACAAACTTTTACTTTCAAGACATTTGCTGACATGGCACAAAACAAACATTCTGGTAAATTTTTATTTTTAATACAGAATTTTTTTATATAGACAAAATGATGGTTGAGTCAAATTTCCCCCCACTGTGGCGACTAACATCCTTCTGTCTTTCCTTCGTCCTATTTTTTTTTTTATTCAAAGCTGATTCTTCAGACACAGTCTTCTTTTTTACATATCTGGCTTCCAAATGAAGGGGTACTGGTCCGAAAATCCTGTGCTTAAAAACATGAAATCCTGAGGTCCAGAATTTAAATCCAAACATCCTGAAATTCCAAAAAAGTATTCCCTGGATCACGAAAGGATCAATCCAGAAATCCGGAGCTTAAAAACACACAATCCAGATGTCCTGAATAATGTCCTTCCACCTAAGTATAGAAGTTAATCATATACTGAGCAAAGATATATTGATTTTTGATTATGTAACAAAACAACAGAAACGCAGACAAAATCACAATTTGTGACAAAACTTCAAATTTGCTACTCAAGAAAGTGATTTAAAAATCACTTATTTCAATAAGTCCCCTGACTGATGATGCAAGGACCACGCTTTTAAAAAAGCAAATGCCACAAAGAGCACTAGAGATGTTCATAGGTATAAATATCTTAAAGCAGAATGTCAATGAACAGTATTTGTCAGTAATTATGTTAAAGACATCATTAGCCTGGATGAGAGGCAGAACCACAAAAAGTTATGGTCCTCTCGTAAAAAGCAAAAGAGAGGCAGAACCACAAATAGTTATGGTCCTCTCGTAAAAAGCAAAAAAAAAAAATTGTTTGCTTTAAATAGGATTTATCTGGTCATGCTGGTATTACATGTATCTTACAAATATGAAACACAAATATTTAGCAGCAATTTATAATAAACATATATATGTATTAAAGGTATGATGTATTTTTCTTAGTTGATGGTAAACCATGCTTCTCGAAGACACATTACGGGCAGAGGTGGAACACCAATAAACACTATTATTGTTTTTGTACCGCAACAAGAGGCCTGGGTGGTAGAAAGGTTTGGAAAATATGCAAGAATATTAGAACCAGTATGTATGACATTCACTATCTTTTTTTCTTGGGACATGAGTCACATGATATCTTAATCATTTTTATATTGTTCACCTTTTTTATCAAGAATTTTAGAAAAAGTTACCAAGGGATATTCAAACTCAGAAGTGGAACAAAAATCATTCAGTGCCATGGAAAGAAAAAATTACAAAACGACAATCAACAGTATACAAAGCATTATATAGAAAAATAAAAATTGAGCGACACAATTCTTAAAAAAAGTGGGCATGATCTCAAATATCCTAGAAGGGTAGGCAGATCCTGCTAACATTTTAGCAAAGAAGTGATATAAATAAACCCCATTAAAACAGGTTGTACAACAAATAATTCATTTCAGGTCAGTATGTCAGTCATGTTTTATAGCATGTACATTGTATTACAGACCGAAATAAGGAAATTTGATACAGGAAAAAGCAATCTTGTAAATGCAACTTTAAATGTATATATACCTATCATAAATCTAAATTTGTATTTGGAATTAGGAAGATGTGGTATGAGTGCCAATGAGACAACTCTCCATCTAGAAGGAAGATAGTAATAATAATGTATCTTCCATTAATTGACAAATATTTAAGTGTTAAGTGAAATATGAACAGATTTTCACTGACCATACATGTAATTATGCAGACCACTGCATAAGTTGATTACCATACTGGTTACAGAATATACTTAAAAGTATGACAATTAGTCAAGGTTATTGTGATTTGTAAAAATAAATATGAAAAGTGGAAAATGGAGCAAAAAGTAAGATGTGACTTATTGTAGATTGTAGATTGCAATAAGTTTAGAATGTTTAAGGCATTTTTTTTTATAAAGGTTTATTTTGTTTACATTTTATGATTATTAAGAATAATTTATAATTTTTAGGGAATCAACTTTTTGGCACCAATAGTTCACAAGGTGGCCTATGTTCAAAGTTTAAAGGAATTGGCAATAGATGTACCGCAGCAAGCTGCTATAACAATGGGTATGTATACAGGGTGTTTTGTGGAGTTATGGGCCCTAATTTAACATATCAAGTTTGATCAATTTTCAAAGCATTTTGCTGGGTTTTTTCTTTAACTCTTGAAGGAGCAAGGTAAAAAAAACCAACAATTTTTGCAACTGTTACAATGATCACCATGAAAAGTTCTATCTTCCCTGAAAGTGTAATTATAATCAGACTTGTTGTTACAGAGTTATTACCCCTTAAATGTCTGAAATATTTTTTTAAAAGGTGTTAATTTAAAAATAATTAGCAGGACAAAAACATAACTAGTAAGTGCAAAGAAAGTTCCTCATAGCAGACTCCAGGTGAGTGATTTAGTGTTTAATGTGAGCAAATGAATAGGTTATCTAAGGTCTTTTCCATTCATAATTTCTAAATAATGATTTTGACTTTTAAAACACAGTGAATTGCTACTATTTTTCTGCAATATTTAAATTATTTATTTTTTCTCTCTTTTTTGACAGATAACGTTACACTGAATTTAGATGGTGTGTTATATCTTCGTGTCACAGACCCACACAAGGTAAGTACAACAACATATTTTTCTTGTGTTTAGCTGCTTTTAATCATAAGAATTACCAATGTATTATTTGATTTGTTTTTACAGTAAAAATCAGTCTAACATGAATTAAATCTTTAATACCAATAATTGTGAATATTTTTTTTTGTGTGATTGTAGGCAAGTTATGGGGTAGAAGATGCAGAGTTTGCCATCACACAGCTAGCTCAGACAACAATGAGATCTGAGATAGGAAAAATAGCATTAGACACAGTATTTAGGGAGAGAGAGACACTCAATGTTAATATTGTGGGTTAGTATTACATAGATATAATATCTAGGGATCACAAAAACATGGATTGGCATAACATTAAATTTGTTTCATGACAAGCAAAAGAGAGAAATTATAAAAATAAGATGATGTGGTATTATTTCCAATGAGACTAAATGGTGTAGTGAACAATTATAGGTCACCATACAGCTTTCAACAATGAGTGTAACCCATACTGCAAAAATGAGCTATAAAAGCTCTGAAATGAAATATGTATACGAATTCAAACAAGAAAACTGTGATTCTGATAAATGTACAAAACAATAAAAGTAATCAGTTATAATGTATTTTTATCTACCATCTTTATTTTTGTCAAACAGTAGGAAGATTTTAACCTATATAAAGTATTGTGTCACATTAAACTGTATAATTTGTTTTTTTCTTACAGAGGCACTAAACAAAGCAGCTGAAGCATGGGGTATCACATGTTTACGATATGAAATTAGTAAGTAAAATATAATTAAGGTCAAGTAAAAATTTATGTACATTCAACATTTCTTTTCTGACAGTTGTCATTAAAATAAAATAGAAACAAATAATTTCTGGTAAAAAGATTATAATTGCATTAGATCTTAAGAACTTATACTTCAAATGGACAACAAAATGGTTCCTACACATGGATGCACATCAGATGGCCCCATATTTTTAATGAACTAAATATTTTTAAATCTTTACTTTTGTATGGAGTGTTTTTTAGACTGCTGTTTGTCTTTTTCTGTTATGAATTTGTGACTTAAGCTTAAAGATGATGTTTTACATAAACGTTTGGTTGTGTTTATATATATTTATTGAAATAATTTTGAAAATTGACAAAATAGTGAATTTATAATTTAACAGGAGATATGAAATTACCGAAGAAAATTCAGGAAGCTATGCAAATGCAGGTTGAGGCAGAAAGAAAAAAGAGAGCTTATATTTTAGAATCAGAAGGTCAAAGAGAAGCTGACATCAATGTAGCAGAGGGTCAAAAGAAAGCAAAGATCCTTAACTCTGAGGCTTTCAAGTTGGAACAGATCAATAATGCTGAAGGTACAATGTATGCCACTAAAATTCAGATTGGTCAATTTTGTGACACTATAGGGGTACTGGTACTTATTAGCTCACCTGGCCTAAAAGGCCATGTGAGCTTTTCTCATCACTTGGCGGTCGTCGTCGTCGTCGTCTGTCGTCGTTAACAATTTTTCAAACATCTTCTCCTCTGAAACTACTGAATGGATTTGAATGAAACTTAACATGATTGTTCCTTAGTATATCCTGCACAAAATGTGCGCTTCGATTTTTGATCCGTCAAAAAACATGGCCGCCGTTACTTAAAATAGAACATAGGGGTCAAATGCAGTTTTTGGCTTATATCTCAAAAAGGAAAGCATTTAGAGCAAATCTGACAAGGGGTAAACATGTTCA
Organism: Mytilus edulis; assembly: GCF_963676685.1. Taxonomy (NCBI): domain Eukaryota; kingdom Metazoa; phylum Mollusca; class Bivalvia; order Mytilida; family Mytilidae; genus Mytilus; species Mytilus edulis. Next base: position 39,499,684 of record NC_092347.1, read on the forward strand.
TTAGGTCAAGATCTATCAGCCCTGAAATTTTCAGATGAATCAAACAAACCATTGTTGGGTTGCTGCCACTTAATTGGTAATTTTAAGGAAATTTTGCAGTTTTTGGTCATTATCTTGAATATTATTATAGATAAAGATAAACTGTAAACAGCAAAAAAGATCAGCAAAGTAAGATCTACAAATAAGTTAATATGACCAAAATTGTCAATTGACCCCTTAAGGGGTTATTGTCCTTTGATGACAATTTTTCACAATTTGTTCATCATATTTGCTAACTTTAAAAAATCTTCTCCTCTGAAACTACTGAATGGATTTGAATGAAACTTAACATGATTGTTCCTTAGTATATCCTGCACAAAATGTGCGCTTCGATTTTTGATCCGTCAAAAAACATGGCCGCCGTTACTTAAAATAGAACATAGGGGTCAAATGCAGTTTTTGGCTTATATCTCAAAAACGAAAGCATTTAGAGCAAATCTGACAAGGGGTTAACATGTTCATTAGGTCAAGATCTATCAGCCCTGAAATTTTCAGATGAATCAAACAAACCATTGTTGGGTTGCTGCCACTTAATTGGTAATTTTAAGGAAATTTTGCAGTTTTTGGTCATTATCTTGAATATTATTATAGATAAAGATAAACTGTAAACAGCAAAAAAGATCAGCAAAGTAAGATCTACAAATAAGTTAATATGACCAAAATTGTCAATTGACCCCTTAAGGGGTTATTGTCCTTTAATGACAATTTTTCACAATTTGTTCATCATATTTGCTAACTTTAAAAAATCTTCTCCTCTGAAACTACTGAATGGATTTGGTTAAAACTTAGCATGATTGTTCCTTAGATTATCCTGCACAATGTGTGTGCTTCGATTTTTGATCCGTCAAAAAACATGGCCGCAGTTACTTAAAATAGAACATAGGGGTCAAATGCAGTTTTTGGCTTATATCTCAAAAAGGAAAGCATTTAGAGCAAATCTGACAAGGGGTAAACATGTTCATTAGGTCAATATCTATCAGCCCTGAAATTTTCAGATGAATCAAACATCCAATTGTTGGGTTGCTGCCACTTAATTGGTAATTTTTTAGGAAATTTTGCAGTTTTTGGTCATTATCTTGAATATTATTATAGATAAAGATAAACTGTAAACAGCAAAAATGATCAGCAAAGTAAGATCTACAAATAAGTCAATTTGACCAAAATTGTCAATTGACCTCTTTAGGAGTTATTGCCCTTTAAAGACTTTTTTCACAATTTGTTCATCATGTTGACTTACTTTAAAAAATCTTCTCTTTTGAAACTGCTGTATCAATTTCAGCCAAACTTAGGCTAAATGAGTTTCAGAGTTTCAGAGTATCTAGTATAAATTTTATATTTCATTTCCTTGTATGTCAAGAAACATAGCTCCTATGGCTAAAATAGAACATAGGAGAAAATTTTTTTTTTTTGCTTTTGAAGAAAATAGGACGATTCAAAGAACATTTAAATAAATTGAAAAGCCAAAATAATCATTGATGAGAGATTAAACCAAAAAAATTCAGGTGAGCGATTCAGGCTCTTGAGAGCCTCTTGTTTTTAAAGTAAAACTTATTCAGCATTACATGATTGAGATATGTCTTAAAACTTTAAATTGCTAAAATATTAAATAAGAATTTTCCTTCATAGATTTTAACTACTCTTAAATTTAATACCGAGTACAAATATAGTGCTGACTTCCTTTGGTCCTTCATTACTTTACATTAATTTTAATTACAAATCTTAAAAAACAAGTTGGGAATTTTTATTGAATTCCATGGCCAGCTCAACATACTTTTTCCTGTTTTTGAGTTCACCTTTGGGGTTAGAAATGATGTATGTGTAGGCCTATGATTCTGCAAGATGGCTTTGTAAATCCATTTCTGTTGAAAAGTAAAATAATAAAAATACAGACATCCACGGATAATTCACAACCTAAAGCCTTTAATCAAATGGCAAAATGTAAAGCTCAAACATATCAACGAATGTATAACTACTGTCATATTCCTGTCTTGGTACAGGCATTTTCTTATGTAGAAAATAGTGGATTTAACCTAGTTTTATGGCTAGCTAAACCTCTCCCTTGTATGACAGTCGCATTAGATACTCTCTGTGTTAGTGATGCAACGTTTTGTAGAATCTTTACTTTTGATAGTTAAAGGGGCACTAGCTGTCAAATTCATATATACCGATTTTGATAAAATTCTCATATTTTATTTATAACAATGTAAAACATTTATCCAAACTATTAAAAGTCTGAAATAAATAATAAAGAGGGCATGAGTATGAAAATACATAGCTTCGTTTCATGTGTATTTCAGTCCAGACGCCATCTAATTAATTATCGAGTTGACCTCTAAAGTCACGCGATGACCATACAAGCGATGTAAACATAAATATAGATATAAATAGATTAAGCAAACTCGTGCTGTTGGATTATTCTAGGTCTATTTAATTTCATATTATAGTTAAAAAATAAATGTTTATCATCGTTTTTATCTATATAAGAATGCATATTTGTGGATCAAATCATTCAATCAAATGATTTATCTTTGTTTCACTTTCAATGTTGACATTCTTTTCCTTTATATAACTTTACACATACAATTCATGTGTTATCCATCTCAAGCTAAGGGGTTAAATTGAAGTTCACATGAATATGGATTCAATGAGGTCGAATTATTCACTTGCAAGTGAATAATTCATAATCAATGTTTTTTAGCTTATTTTGACAAAATTGAACCATACTGGCTGCTAAAAGCTAATTATTATTTCACTATTTGCATTTCATTATTGATTGAGCAAAAAAAAAAAGATATTAGATTTTTTATACATCTCGTAGCTAGTGCCCCTTTAAGGGATGGAGAATTTGAGAAAACTAGTCATTATCAAAGTGATTATACAAAAAATCAGAAAAACAAATCAAATAATAAATTTTTATAAATTAATGCTAATAAGAGTGATTTGTTTGGTAGAAATGTGTAATCACGATTCAATATATTATAATGTGTTGCCTACATTTTGTTTTCATTTCAGGTGAAGCAAATGCTATTCTAGCTAAAGCAAAGGCAAAAGCCGATGCAATTAATGTTGTGGCCCAAGCTATAACTAGTAAGGTTAGTTTCAAGCTTATGCTATTAGTGTGATGACATTGATTAAGTCCAGCCAGGTCATTTAATATATGCAATAAAAACTGATTCAGGACATTTCTTGTAAAGTTCATTTTTAAAATTGTGTTTTTTATATAAGTTTTGTGCTATTTTCACATTTCTTGATCAGTGTGTGATCAGCAAATGATTGGTCAAAAAATTAAGACGTAAAATTTTCTTGATTTATTATGAAATTTCCTATTTGGATGTCATGAAAAAAAGCAACAATGTCTGATGGCGTCGCATATGAAGAACACAACTTTCTGCAAATCTTTAAAAAGGAAGGATAAAAATCATTAGAGAAACATATTCAACCGCAATAACTTGTGTATTACAACATTTTTTCAATTTTCAATTTTAATAATTTAAAAAGCTCAGCAAGCCTCGCACTTTAAATATTAAAATTTAACTGTCTTGATGGAGAAATATCGTAATACACTTGTTGCAGTGATGGAATCTATATAACCATAGTCCCCATTGACATACTAATGTCTATCTGATATATATGTTACAGAATGGTGTAAATGCAGTATCTTACAATGTAGCAGAACAGTATGTGTCAGCATTTAGTAATCTAGCTCAGAAAGGCAATACTGTTTTATTACCTGCCAATACTGGTGACGTTAGTAGCATGGTATCGCAGGTAAGCTGAAAGTACCTTACCATAAATTCAGAAATTATTGCATTCATTTATTATTTTGATTTTGTCATTTTAGACTAAAATGCCATTTCAATTTTTGCGATATTCCGAAAAATCCTGTTTGATTCAAAATAAAAATTTCAAAACGCAAGTTTTAATTATTGCAATGACAACCCTGTCAAATTTTTCGCAATAATAAAAATATCGCAATAATTTCTGAATTTACTGTATCTGATCTCCCTTTACCTAAGGCGGAATTGGTTGTCCTAAAACTAAATGAAATCAATGAAAGATTCATGGCATGTTTAAGCAGTGGTTTTGTAAATTTTATATTGAGCATAGCTTTGACTCATTTCTACATCTAGGGATGACATTTCTATATGAAATTCCCCTAAGATAGAGATTTGATTTCAATAAAACTTTCAAGGAATCTACTAAATGCCATTTTAAATCTTTTGGTGATTTGTCTGAATAACAAGACATGTTGTGATACATCCCTTAGATAGCAACACAATACCAAAAATTATTTGAATAAATTTCAGAGGGTAGCAATTGACAGATGTCTACAAAATATGTAAAGCTTTAAAATCCTCCTGAGGATAAAAATCGAACAGACATCTTATGGTCAATTAACATTCTTTAACAATAGATCAGATGTGTCAATATAGAATACAAAGCTGTGAATCGCCCTAGTCTACAACAGTTTTGAGTAGATTTATCTCTATATACTAAAACTATCAATTACCTGTCTAAATAGCAAATTCTAGTCTAGTTAACCATTGTCAGTTACACACAGCAAATAATTTGCAGAGAAAAAATACAAATATAAAATATAAAAGGCAATTTGACTTTGACATCAGCAAAGTTCATAGAGAGATTACATATATATGTGTGAAACGAAAGAATAATTTTTGGTAGATTAGGACAACAATTATTAAAGAGAGATGAAAATCGCAAAATATAACTCCGGTGATAATAATGTTTTATGCTATTTAAAAGTAACCATGGTAATTTTATTTTTACCAATGTCCAACTTTTATCTCCTTTGAAATGAAAATAAACTTATATTGGTATAATGCCAATAAATTTTTTGTATCAACAACAAACAAATGTCTAGGTAAAACAATATACTTGTGTATAAGAACTTAAAACCTGATTGTTTATATTTCAGGCGATGGCTATTTATACTAATTTGTCTGAGGCAAACAAAGTGAAACAAACATTATCTGAGACAGAAGAAGTGAAAGAAAAACAACAAATAGAACCAACAAACATTAATGTAAACCCAGAAAGTTGGGATACGGACACACACACATTATTTAGTAGTGAACTTGATTCGCCTGATAAACAGAACTAGTCATTATAATTGTGATATAATAATAAAAATTCTATGTGCAAATGTATGTGAACTTAACATTGACTTGTCATTTTTTGGAAAGATTTGAACAATTGTTCCAATATCATGGGGAGCTGTCTTCTCGACTTGGTTTGAATAAAATAAAAATGCAGTTCAACCACATAACTATATTTATTTATCTGTTGGAAATAGGCAAGACAGGATTTTAAAGAACCAGTTAGTTATCTAAATAGTTAATATTGAATAATTTTGCATATGTATTTGAACTTAAAACAGTTTTACAGTCTTCATTTAAGTACATTGTCATTAAAAAGAAAATATCTCCCTATCAGGTTATTTTAATGAGGAATTGATATTACAATTGTGTTTTAAGCACATATGCTGACAATATATATTTTACAAATGATTTTCAAAACGATGGTTATTATAGAAAACAGTATTTTCACTAGAAGTTCAAGCTACGATAAATTTCTTTAAGCTTCGCACCAATTCAGTTACAGTTAATTTCAAACATTAGTTGTTCATGTTTTTTTTATGTCGGAAATTCAAAGATCTGGTGTTATTTTAACTTTCACAATAATAGTACCAAATGATATTGATTGGGGACATATCCAGTGTATAACAGTTGTCTCCCTTTGTTGAGTTCAGTTTAGATGTGGAAAAATTGAAGAAAATGAGCGATCTAATTTTCAAAAAAACTCCAGCTTTATTATCTTCTGAGACATTGATTTTGAAAATTTTGATATGAGCGTCACTGATGAGTCTTATGTAGACGAAACGCGCGTCTGTCATACTAAATTATAATCCTGGTACCTTTGATAACTATTTGACTTGAGGCCTTCACTTGCCAGGTCATTTTGGAATTTGTGTCGTTTTAAAACAATTAAGAAAATAACTGTCTGAATTGTCAGAGTATTCTTTTGAATGATTTTGTTTTTGATCATCAAAATCTGAGAGAGTTGCAGGATGACCTTGCAGAACAGATATTTTGTGTTTTGTGCATACAATAAGAAACAGTGTCTACAAAACAGTTAGCATGATGACTTCAGGAATTTTTTTATGTTATTTGTATCAATGATGCATAATATTATTGTTAACATTCAAATCCAATTTCGCTACTGGTTATTCAAAAAAGTTAGTACGGTACTATAATTTTATTATTTTTATGAATTAGACTGTGTCTTCATTCTACCTGGTATTCATTTTTCAATGGAAAAAAGTAATAGATAACAATACACATATAACATTCAAACATTTTTATGCCCCACCTACGATAATAGAGGGGCATTATGTTTTCTGATCTGTGCCTCCGTTCGTCTGTGCGTCCGTCTGCATCCGTCCGTCCGTTCAGGTTAAAGTTTTTGGTCAAGGTAGTTTTTGATGAAGCAGAAGTCTAATCAACTTGAAACTTAGTAGACTTGTTGCTTATGATATGATCTTTCTAATTTTAAAGCCAAATTAGACTTTTGATCCCAATTTCACAGTCCACTGAACATAGAAAATAAAAGTGGGAGTTTCAGGTTAAAGTTTTTGGTCAAGGTAGTTTTTGGTGAAGTTGAAGTCCAATCAACTTGAAACTTAGTAAACTTGTTGCTTATGATATAATCTTTTTAATTTTGAAGCCAAATTAGACTTTTGACCACAATTTCACGGTCCACTAAACATAGAAAATGAAAGTGGGAGTTTCAGGTTAAAGTTTTTGGTCAAGGTAGTTTTTGATAAAATTGAAGTCCAATCAACTTAAAACTTAGTACATATGTTCCTTATAGTATAATCTTTCTAATTTTAATACCAAATTAGATTATTACCCAATTTCACAGTCCATGGAATATGGAAAAGGATAGTGCGAGTGGGGCATCCATGTACTTTGGACACATTCTTGTTTTATTTTAGTGCAATCAAGTTCTCAAATTATTTCAAGGTCTTTGTCTCACATATGACAAAGTTGAAAAAAGGGAAACAGGTGTTGCTTTTCTATTGGCATTGGCAGCAACAGTGCAGGCATCCACGGTTGTGGAATTTTCTGCTGAATTTAGTTTGATAGGAACAACTTGGGATAGATCAGTGATTTTTTCACCAGCCCAGTAGACATCACTTTGATGTTGGCATGAATATCAATTATATGGTCATTTTTGTCTAACTTGACGGAGTCAAAAAGTGAGACATAGATATGCAGTTTCTGTCTTCGTCAGTGTCAACAATGTATTAGCTTGTGATTATGTCTAGTTTACGATGAACCGCTAGTGGTAAGTCAGAGATATTTGGTATGCATTAGTATTAGTACTGGCACATCTCATTACCATGGAGATTATTTGACCCTGCTCCCTCAGTTATGGTTTATTTACTTTGAAATTTTGCTTAGTTTACATGCATGAGTTTGTCTAAAAGTTTGTTTGAAAGGAACTACTAATGATAAGTCAATTATATTTGGTATGCAGTTGTATTATCATTTGTATATCTCATTTCCATGGAGATGTTTAGCCATGCGTGTACCTTCAGTCATGGTTCATTGACTGAATATTTGCAAAACTTATATGTGAAAGTATTGCTATTTTAATTTCAACTTTTGCATTAATTTATCGAAATTTCAAAAAAAGCGAGACATATCTCTGTGATAACAGTTTATTATTAATTTCCTGCTACAAAAGTATAAAATTTTCTAAATACTAAGGATTTTCTTTTCCCAGGCATAGATTACCTTAGTCTTATATGGCATAACTTTGGGAATTTTGGTTCCTCATTGCTCTTCAACTTTGTACTTGTTTGGCTCTTTTACTATTTTGCCCTAAGCATCACTGATGAGTTTTATGTAGACCAAACACGTGTCTAGCGTATCAAATTATAAGCCTGGTACCTTTGATAACTATTGTATACAGTTGTATTAACACATATATTAGTACATATAATTTTGACAACTATTTTCATGCCCTGTCAGCTGGGTCATGATCCAGCATATTGACTGTACATCAGAGTATTTTTTTTATTTTACATCTCTCTGAACATTCAGATTCAGTCATCAATAACTTTTTCAACGTTCGTGGAATTATTTGAAATTTTGACAGAAGCTTGTGAAAGGTAAAAAAAAGTCGAGCAAATTTTTTTAAATAATGGATGTATGCTGCTGCAAGTGCAAGGCAAAGAACTTATAGTTTGCTTGGTAGAGGATTCCATGGACACAGCGGTCTTGACGTATAGACAATGGTGCACCTGTACAAAATTAACATATCTCCAGTACTACTATAGGGATTACAGAGTATACTTCCAACAACAAGCTCACTAACGCTTCTTGAAAACTTTCAGAAAAAACTCCTAAAGCAATTACGTTCTCTACCAACCTGTGTAGCACACATAACTGTTACCATCCTCACAAGGATACTATCCATTGAGGCACAGGTGCATATCCATCCATCCATTAGGCATATTTAATAACATCTACAACCAGCCTGACGACAGTGAAGAAAAATCACTGACAAAAAGCCAACTACTTGTAAAAAATTATGAAAGTTGTAGCTGGTTCATTGCTATTAAGCATATGTTACGAAAGTATGACCTGCAGGAGACAAGTTGGTATTTGAACAACCACGTTAAAAAGAGCGTATTGACATCAACTATCATGAAGACAATAAACAATCACTGGAATAGGTCAATAGTTCAGTTACAGCCATTATATTAAGGACTTTTGAGAAAATTTGAGAACCGGAAATATACACCATCTATTCAAAATCAACTGCCACTCTACTATCGATACAGCAAGATAGTCAGTAAAATTAAAGCTACGTACAGACTTACGACCTTCAGAGCAAAGTAATTAGAATGTACAAAGATGAGACTGATCCGAAATGTCTGTTATGTGCAAAGGAAGAAGAACATATAGAACGCTTTATTTTGAAATGTGAAAGCTTCAGAATAGCGAAGAACGCCATATATATACTTCAAGAAATAACTACAACACTGAACACAATAGGAATTCAATTCGATGAACTATCAACGAACGAAAAACTACAACTTATTCTGAACTTAACGCCGATAGCGAAAGCAAAGAAACTCTCTCAAGTCAGTGTAGTACAAATAGACCGCATTACTCGACGCCTGCTATATCAACTTCATACACCCATTACAAGATACATTGATATTGTTGGCTTTTTTATTGGAAAATTTAGATTAAACCATTAATTTGACTGAAACTTCAATTTGCCGACCCCCTTTCAAGAGTCAAACCCTGCTTTGAAATAAGAATATTGTCAGTGATGATACATATATAGACCCTCAAATCTGCACATGTATAATATAGTCATTTTAGACATGAAAAATGTATAAATGAGTGTTTTTCAGTTTGAATTCATGCACACTTACTACTGAGACTGCACTGTTTGGGAAAAAAGTTGTCTCTTTGGGAATAATTCTAAGGCATTTTTTTTCAAATTGGATTCTTCTTCAGGGGAAAAAGCCTTTATTCTCCGGTAATTTAAGGCAAACAATATTACTGAGATGGTATGTGGACGGTTATAAAACTAGTGCGAAGTGAAATTAAAAATAAGCGATTCCATTATCTCAACATCGATAAGGGCGTGGTTGGGGGAACCACACAAATTTCTGGAATCAAGTGAAATAAACTGTAAAATAAAGGAATTTATGCAAATTGTGTGTGGGTAGGATGTCACTGTAAATATGCCCATATCAGATGTCGAATGGTTGAGGGAGAAACATCACTGTATATTCAAAGCACTTGAGCTGAGCATATAAATATGGTTAGATGCACAATGGTGGAATGAGATGAGCACTGTACATAAAGAGAGCACCTGTTCTACATATGAAAATATGGTTCCTCTACAAAGGGGGTTTAAAGATAAGCTAGATTAGATTAGATGGATGTTAAAAGTCCACGTTTTATTTTTAAATGGTTGCTACTTTACAAGACCGTTACATGACCTCTCAGCATTGATTTAACGTCTATGTTAATCATATAAGAGGATGTAGATGGAGGTTTATAGTATAGATAATTTATTGGGAAAATAAGAATATACAGATATGTATGACCCCCCTACCGACCCTTATATTGATAAAAAAGAAATCTACAATTTTGTGCACATGTATCTATTCAAATATAAAATTGAGCGATATAGCTATCTATATATCACCAGTGATAATACATGTCTCTGATCTTACGTGGTTCAACTTCAGATAAAGATAGCATTATACACTTCCCGATACAAACTTTTACAACACCTTGCAGGTTTTACGAACTGGTAGGTAAAATGATTGTATTTGTAAATCAGTTCCACCATTTTGTAATTGACATATATACAGGGGTTTTGGAAAAAAGGGGGTGGTTCGAAGGAAAGTTTGAACGACAACCCCTCTGAAAAAACCCATTTGGACGGTTAAATCAAAGCCACGTGGTAAAAGTCAAGTTTATTGATATTTATAGATTATCGTTGATCTGTTCAAAGAGATTGATTTTCTCGTTTGAGCCGTGACTGCGAAAGGGAGAAAAGCGGTAAATCGAGTTGAGATGACCAACGATAATCTATTTATCGTACTTTACCTATGAGGGGGGATAGGAGGGGTCTTGATCCCGAAATCCCGGACTTGAAAAAACGAAATCCCGAGGTCCCGAATTTAAATAAAGCAAATCCCGACATCCCGAAATCCGAAAAAAAGGATTCCCGGATCCCGAAAGGGTCAATCCCGAAATCCCGAGCTTAAAAACACCCGACCCCGGAGTCCCGATAAAGGTCCTATCCCCCCTCACCTATGACGACGTTGTCAATTTCATTAGCAACGCCACGTGCCCCCTTAGATTCTAGAATTAATCTTATCACTCGACTACGCTGAGAAAGAAAATTATCAGTCAGTAAGATCAAACGAAAAATTCGTAAAATAGCTATAATGAGTTCAAATTCCTTGCATTATGTCGAGAGCTAAATTGATAACAATGTTTACTACCAAGGTTACAAGAATACGTTTTTTGTATGACCAATTAGCTTAATGGTGTCAAAAGAACTTTAGTTTTTAGTTTTAAAAAACTAAATCGATATAAGAACTAATGAAAATCGCATTTAAAAATATATCTACTGTGTTAAATTCTACAATGTTTACTACCAATATTACAAGAATATGGTTTTTTTTTTTAATGATCAATTAGTTAACTTTGATCTTATTTAAGTTTACGGGCTCTATAAACAAAACACCGTAAAAAATAAGCAGTGTTTATAAGAACTCTACAGGTACAGCCGAACTTTCTAACCAAGTCTTTGTATCAAAGAATTTGGTTACATGTAAGGTTGTAATTAATATGTATTAAAGAAATTCTTGACTTTATTATTAATCAACTATGCATATATTACGTTAATTGAAATTTGGAAAGCGACTACAGACACAGGCACACCATAAAAAGGAGACAAAAAAACATTACCGTCCAAAAAGGATAAAAACATTTTTGAACGAAAATTCGTCTCTTTTGTCGAAATTTTGTATATAGTCTTCCGTGTGAAATTGGAATATCCTAGTCTAGAAAGAGACAATTATAATAATTGCTGTTTGAGCCTTTTTTTTAAAATAAGTTCCTCGTGCAAATGCTTACAGTAAAACGCCTCTTAATTACTAATAAAAAGAAAAAAGATCTCCAGATAACATTAGTGATTTTGAAGTTACCAAGAAGTAATTTAGACAGATCTTTACTTAGTTTGTCCTTACACAATGATTCATAACAATACAGGAACAAGTCTGCTATTAAAGGGATACAATTGGTACACATAGGAATACCTACAACCTGCTAATAACCTGAATTTCCGAAACATACATATGTATTGTCGAGAAGAAAATTTAAAGCTTTAATCATGTCATCACAGCTCCAGTTAGTATATATGTTACAGTGAATAGGTGAAATAAGGAATTACATGTAATCACTTAAATGTAGGGATTACATGTAATTCCTGATGCACTTAGTAAATACAAGTAATTCCTGAAACTGCCCAGTTATTACGAGTAATTACTAATTTTAAAACGAATTTTTACAGCTTTTTACTAACCTTGCCAACGACATTTATTCTTCTATTCTTGTAATACTTTAAGCAAATAATGCTTATCAGCACATTATTATGTGATTTAAGGATATCAGTTTAAAAAAAACCACACAAACATACCCTTGCTAAATATATTACTATATTTGAAAAAAAAAAGATTTTTATGAAAATGTTTAATTTCTGTGATACGTTAATTAACATATGCTGAGCACTTGCTATGCAAAGATCTTTTTTAAAAACATATATTAAACTGTGTCAATTAACTGAATTCCATTGAAGCGATCTTTAGTTGTTAAGCTAGCAAATTTTATTTTAAAACGCAAAAACTAACACGAACGATGATAATTCTTAAAACAAAAAGGAGAATAACTTAAAAATTGCCAGAATCTGTTTAGGGATTGCAGCTATCAAAGAAGTAACCTATACTTATATCCTAAAATATCTGCAATTGGTTAAAACATTGTGAGCCAATACTCCGTGTTGAAGGTCGTACTTTGACCTTTAATGGCATGGGCGTATCCAGCCATTTTAAAAGGGGGTTCCAAACTCCAGGACAAAGAGGGGATGGATTCCATCTATATATCCCGATTCAAATGCATTGATCGTCCAAAAAAGGGGGTTTCCAAACCCTGAAACCCTTCTCCTGGATCCTCCACTGAATGGGTTATTTTTTACAAATTGTGGCTTTGAGGGAGAGTTCTGTCATTGGCACTCATACCACATCTTCTTGTATCTATAAACACTCTTGAATAAAAAAAAAAACCACCCATTATCATTTCAGTACATTATAACTTTCATGTAGTTTTTAGTCACAGGCACTTGTCTCAGAAAAAAAAATTCCTATATATATAATACCTTTAAATAACATTAAGGTATATAGGGAAAACAATTTCTGAGACAAGTGCCTGTGTTTTAGCAGTGTTATTTTGTTTGAGAGATGTTATTTCTTTTGGCAGTTTCAGTTTGGAGCCTATCTTAAGAGTAATTAAAAGAATAAAAATACCGAACTTAATGGATATTTAGTGTCGTAAAGTCCTCTAACTTTTACCGTCAACTGGTAAATTCAAAAGCTGAAACACATCAAATGAATAGAAAACAAACAGTAATATTCCTGACTTGGAACATGTAATAAATTTCCCTGTGTAGACAATGGTGGCGTTTATAATTCCTAGGTTGTAGGTGCTACAAGTAGCGCAGGATCTACTAACCCACCAGCAGTACCTAGGGTCAACCACATACTGCTGTGTGGTTCATTTTCATAAGTCTTTAGCTATATGTATCTTTGATATTGATATTTTATAGCGTGTCTTTCTCTGTTGTGATTGTGTCGAATGAAAATGGAAATGGAAATGTGAAATCTGACAAAGAGACAACAACCCTACCAAAGAGTAAAAAACAGGTGCTGGTCACTAATGGGTCGGCGTATTTTTACTAGTAACTTTTACAGAATTCGAGAACAATGATATCATCGGCATACATGAATAAAGACAATTCCTGTACTGCAAAGGGGGATTTGCCATTGCTTAAAAATTCCATTTCAAAACCATTCACATGCAATGAAAATCCTATTTTGTATTTTGTCTCTCTTTAAGAAATATTGAAGTGATCAAGAATTCCTAATGAAGTTAATCAAGAAAAGCGCTTCGGACGTTTGAAATTTATAAAGTGAAAAAATATAAGGGTTCTTGAATTATGTCAAAAATATTAAAACAAAAATATCAAGTTAGTAAATAGCTGTAAAAATGACAAGAAAAATCAGTGATTACCTGTAATCACTGAATCAATCAGTAAATACATGTAATTACTAAATTGACTAGTAATTACAGGTATTTACTGAATTGTTTAGTAATTACATGTAATTCCTAATTTCATCTATTTACTGTAACATATATAACATCTTTTTTTTATAATTACTAATGGCTTTATACAATGTTATATGAGTTGCATCAAATAAATCTGCAACACGACTTTCAAATGATCGTTTTATTAGGTAAGAGAAATTCTGTTCTGTTGGATAAAATTGTGTGGTAGTGTAGTGTACAGAGTAGAAAAATCATCACTGTCAACTGAAATGAACGGACCATCAAAAGCAGTTATTTATTCAAAACATCCACGAGGGTAGTAATGGGGATACCTTCCTGACGCATAACGGTAAATATTCTTGCCAAATGACGTTAACGGTAATTTTTAGTGCATGAAGATAAAATGTACACTTTCTTATAGACGATAAAAAAAAATCAGCTGAATTTGACGAATCACGCTATTTTATTTTCAAAAATATCGGTATCGATAATTATTTGAGACATCTGACGAAACACGATAAGGATATTTTGACGAAGCACGGTGCAATTTAAACCAATTTGACGCTAACGGTAGCCTAACATGACCGTTTGACGCCTGACGGTAAAGAGCATTACCACCCTCATCCATATACCACCTATGATTTCTTGGTGTTTTATTTTATCTGGTACCTTGACTACCATTTCTTGAATCACCTGATACCTTTACTTATGAAAGCCCTCTTCATTTTCAGTTTAAATTCCCCAATATGGCATCTGCGTACCAGGAACAGTGTTGTAGTATATGTGAACTTCAGCATATAACAAATAAAGCAGAAGAGTGGTGCCCTGAATGTGACGAGTATCTATGTTCAACTTGTAAAACTCATCATAAACTACAGAAAGCAACGAGGAGTCACAACACTGTTGGCGTGTCTGATTTGAAAGAATTGCCTTCGTTTGTGTCTGCTATAAAACTGGAATGCGATGTACATCAGGAGAACTACGAATACTTTTGTCCTAAACATGAAATTCCTATTTGTGTTGTATGTGCAGAAGAACATACAAATTGCGGCCAATTTACTATTTTGCGAAAATTGGAAGGCACAAAAACATCATCAGGTGTGGTAAAGCTTGAGAAAAATATTAGAGACATACAGCAAAATTTAGAGATATTTTTACAAAATCGTCGGTTGAACCTTTCGAATCTTAAAGATCAGCAAGCGAGTTGCAGAAAAAAAGTCAAAGAAACAAGACTCAAAATTAACCGACATCTTGATAAGTTAGAGAAAACGGTCATTAACAAATTAGACAATTCGTATATCAAACACAAATCAGAGATCGAACAAATCGTCAACAATTTGAGTGCCCATAAAATGAAGATAGACGCAATCAAAAATAATATAGATAACATTAAGGACCATGCATCTGAAATCCAAATATTTCTTAGCATTCAAGATATCCAAAAAGAAATAAAAGAGGAAGGAACCCAAATTGTAACAATCGGCCAGAATGAATTACAAGATATAGAACTTTTATTTATTCCAACATTAAGCTGCAAATCTGGCATCATATTAGAATCGTTTGGAGAGTTGAAAACAAATATCAATCCGGCTGACATAAACTTCGTCAGGCAAGAAGATTCAGAAGCACAGCTTTCTATGCGAGGGGCAAATAAAAAGCATATTGATCAAATTTCGATTACGAAAAAACTTGGTTTTACACTACCGACTATCCTAGGCGAAGCAAAAGTTGAATACTGTTGTACTACAGACGAAGGACTATTTCTACTGACTGATGGAGGTGAAAAGAGTCGTATTATAGTGTTGGAGTCAGATGGTGCCTTGGTATGTGAAATCCCATTGCAACATATCCCACATGATGTAATTTATTTCAACAAGACCTTATATGTATCTAGCTTTTCTTCAAAAACACTGACAAGTATAGATTTCGAATCAACGGAGGTGAAACAGATAATTAAAACGGGTCATAATTGTGATGCATTAGCACTTGCTGGAGATAAAATTCTACTGCATTTGCATAATGTAGAGTACAAAATTTATGATCAGAATCTTGTCGAAGTTGGTAAAATACCAATTCGAATGGAATTTGCTCCGTCTCTTTCCTACTGTGATGAGAAAATATATTTCGCGCAATGGAAAGACAATACAGTGTACTGTCACAACATGGCTGGAATCATGATATGGAAATTTCAAAACGAAGACCTTCGTGCACCTAGTGGAATTGCGATAGACAACTATGGAAATGTCTTTGTTTCTGGTGCTTTTTCTAAAAACATAACAGTTATTTCCCCGAATGGCGAGCATAGCAGAAACATTTTACACTTAGCTGATGTTTTGGACTATCCAACAGCAATCCATTACAATAACTCCTTAATGCAACTGATTGTTTCTTCTAATACTAGTAATCACATATTAGTTTATTACGCATCATGAATTATAACTTGACAAAGAAAATCGTTTTGGCTTATAACTTTAAAAAAATTGATATTAATATCATTAACTGAGATTTTATCGTAAAATATAACTTTGTTCTTGTAATATTAATTATGCACACAGTATGAATTGCTTGTAAACATTTCCAGACGACTTCTGTAAGATATTAATACAATACCACATAATATTAAATTTTAATTGTCAATCAAGGACGCCCTAAGAGGGCAGTATAATTACAAACAATTTATTACAATGATTATTATTAATTCTTAATGATGATATATATAATGACAAAATATAAAATAGAGAAAAATAAACACATAAGAACCCCCGATTATATATATTTATTTAACATATACAAATGTTGAGGCATATATTCAACTGTTTATAAAACGGTTTTAATTCAATAACAAATATAAGTGTTATATTTTTTTTCTGAATAGCGTTAAGAAAATCATAACAGTGTTTTAGCTTTTCATATCGCCATTTGATTAGGGTATTCCGTTTTAAAGTTTCCTCGGAGTTCAGTATTTTGTTATTTTATTTTATACATATGAAAGTAAAATTAGCAGAAGTTTACAAGCTTGTTGATTTTAAGGATGAAAGCTACTGTTGTTTCTGACTTTTCCTCGAATATTCGGAATCCTATAGTTTTATCCATGTAGTGCAGTGCCACTACTTACCCCTACTTTTTTTGCATTATCTTATTGCATGTTGTTCCAAAGGCCATGTTTTAAAATCTAATAAAACCCTGGTTATTTTGTCATAGCTTTAGAAAATAAAAAGGTGTCAATCTTGAATGTATGAAAAATCTAGAGAGAAACATTTTCCACCACGTAAATTTTAAATGGTTTGTATATCAAAAAACAAAGACACAGTCCTACAATTTTTTTCATGTTTTTTTTAGTTCCATTGTATATATTCTATTTTTCCTTCTTTTGTGAGTTCCTTTGTATATATTCTATTTTTTCCTTCTTTTGTAAGTTCCTTTGTATATATTCTATTTTTTCCTTTTTTTGTAAGTTCCTTTGTATATATTCTATTTTTTCCTTCTTTTGTAAGTTCCTTTGTATATATTCTATCAATGTATAAGAGTCTTTTAAAAAGCTTGTTATTTGAAACAGACTAAAGAACATCCGTAGCACTAAAATTAAACAATCTAGAAATCTAAATACACAATACATACAAATACTCTCAGCTTACTGTGAGTCAAGAAATCTGGTTGGTTCTATTAAAATAAACAATCGAAACAAGACGGAGATATGTGGAACAACAGATGTGACAGTGGCTATGGATGATGATTTTCCTTCTATGGCTGGTTTGTGTACTGTAACAATTCGAAACATATGCTTGATCAAATGACATTTTTGTCCACATATTCCATTTTAGTTTATATAGAAGTACGTGACGTGTAATTTATACCAACAGAGCAATTTGCTAAACCTTCCTCGTGTCAAAATGTTTATTCACCGTCTAGACCAACGTGATAAACACCATGGTAGTGTGTATAGTATTCAGAATTATTGTCGATCGTCTCCATATAAAAAAATAGATCATTTGAAAGGAGAATTAAACATGTTGAACACCTGTCCTGCTGCTTCCAGACTGTACAGTTTTCAGATTCCACTGCAGCACCATACCATGTAGTTGTTCTTTGTCCGTAATCATGTTCGATATGCTAACACACTGAATATAATTTTCTATCGAATGAGTAACAATTCCTCGATTTCCATTAGGTAAAACGTCGATATAACACGGTACAGTCTCGAAAACATTCCCACAGTCTCGACAAACAATCAAACAGTCTCGACAAACAACCAAACAGTCGCTGTAATGATAATTATCTTATAGTTCGTTTCTGTGTGTGTGGAATTGTCGTTTGATTTTTGTTCACTTCAGTGTTTCTGCATGTTGTTTCGTTGTTTTCCTCTTATAGTTAATGTGTTTCCCTCGGGTTTAGTTTGTTAACCGCATTTGTTTTGTCTCAATCGATATATGACTTTCCAACAGCGGTATACTACTGTTGCCTTTATTCATCAAATCAGATGATTGTCATTTGTTACATCAATAGCAGTGATTAGTACATTTTCAGAGGGAGCCTATCTGAGACCTGTACAAAAACTAAGTTTTGGTTTTCATATAGATATTGTTATCACCTGTGCTTGTCGTCTATTTTGTGAAAATGATCTGTTATAGACAAGGTTGTTTACAAATATCTAACGTTTTTATCTATTGAATTGATTCTTTTAATCCATTTTCTGGTGTAAACTCTACACTTATGTCTATAAAGAGCATAACTTTGTCTTTAATGTTTTGAGTTCTGTCTTTTGCAAATGTGAGATTTACGTTCTATTACAAGTGTGAGATTCATATTCTGATAAGAAAATTTGGGAATCCGGCCCATGCTGAAAATCAACGTCTAAATAAATCTTATTCTTATGCTATTATTTTTTACGCGTTTAAGTGATTTTTCATTTCTCTATCACTTTTTTCCTATAAATCTTTTCAAGTGATTTCTAATTTCTCCAACATTTTTCTTTGAAAACTTTTCCTGTTTTGAACCTATCTGGCAGCACTGTCGAACCCCAGTATCGATTTTCTCAAACAGGCTCTGAACTTTGTTCTTTGCAATCAAAACGATCAAACTCTGCACAAGCAATGGCATCTTCCCGAGCTCGTAGGTATGCTTCACATTATTTAGCTTCCTATAAGTCCATCTTGGCAAGCGCCGTGTACCTAAGAGATAAAATGTTATTATTTTTGTAGGGCCAATTGTCAATTTAACTGGAAAATACGAAGTTTTTTAGTTCCTGTTTTGATCCAAATGTTCATAAAAAAAAATCTTCATGACCCCAACCCCTCACACAACCCATAAGCCATAACAACAGAACATTGAGAACTTCATTTGTATTATTTACTTGAAAGTAAATACATACATATATTTGTATGATTGCCTATTAAACAACTTTACAAATCAGTTATAATGAAGTGGAGGAAGGTGTATGTTTTTCGTCCACATATCCATACAGTTTCTTTGTATTATAAAGCAGTGATTGCATTTTTACAAATGAAATTTTCACTAATCGTTACTAGTGATAACATTGTGCATCTGCTGATATATAGGCTTATACTTTTTGATCGTCTTCTACCTTTAATGATATCTAAATAATAGTAAACTTTTTTTTCAGTTCTGACATGACAATATGGCATCAGCATATCAGGAACAGTGTTGTAGTATATGTACACTTCAGCATATAACAAATAAAGCAGACGAATGGTGCCCTGAGTGTGACGAGTATTTATGTTCAAGCTGTAAAACTCATCATAAACTAGCAAAATCCAGCAGGAAACACAAAACCTTTGAAATGTCAGATTTGAAAGAATTGCCTACGTTTGTTTCTGCAATAAAACTTGAATGCGACACACATCACGAAAACTACGAGTACTTTTGTCCTAAACATGAGATACCTATTTGTGTCATATGTGCCAAAGAACATACAAGTTGTGGAACTTTCACAATATTGCGAAAATTAGAGGACACGAAAACATCAACAACTATGATAAAGCTTGAGCAAAACGTAAAAGATATTCAGCAAAACTTAGAGATATTTTTACAAAATCGCCGATCAAACCTTTCGAATCTTAAAGGTCAGCATGAGAGTTGCAGACAAAAAGTAAAAGAAATAAGACTTGAAATCAACCAGCATCTTGACAAACTGGAGAAGATAGTAAATGACGAAATAGACACTACATACACGAAACATAAACTACAAGTGGAACAAAGAGTCGACGATTTAAGCGGCCGTGAAACAAGAATGAATACAATCCAAAACAATATTGAGAAAATTAAAGATCATGCATCTGAAATTCAAATATTTCTGAGCATTCAAAGTATCCAAAACAATTTAAAAGAGGAAGAGAGTCAATTAGTTACTATAGGCAAGGAAAAATTAAGAGAAATCGAGCTTTCATTCCTTCCAGCTTTAAGCTGGACATCTGACATCAAGCAAGCATCATTTGGAGAGATAAAAATAAATACCAAACCGGCTGATATAAGCTTTGTCAGGCAAGACGGTTCTGAAGCGCAACTTGTAATGCCAGGGATACACACAAAAGATATTGATGGAATTTCCCTTACGAAAAAAAATTCCATCACATTTCCGACTTACATGGGAAACACAAGCATTGAAGGATGTTGTAGTAATGATGACGGAATTATGTTTCAACTATGAGTACTCAATGCATAAACCAATCATCTATGTGTGTGTATTAGTTTTTTTTTCAATGACAAACAATTTTTTTTCTTCAATTTTCATACAAAAAGACTTTTTTTTTTAGTATAATCAAGATTGTTTTTTTGGGGGGGGGGGGGGGGGGGGGGGGCAAAATCGATTCTGATTTATATTTTACAAACTAATTTTCAGTAGAAACAAACTTTCTTTATTTACTTACCTTCTGAACCAAATCAATTTTCTCGCTAAATAAAGAACCAAGCTTTTAATTGAAATCGAAAGTTTCACTGCCAATAAAGTTTAAGGAATTATACATCTTTTTTCGAAGCTGTTGCTTATTTTCGATGATATGAACTTTAATAAAATCTACAAGAGAATGTTTAGCAGTCATAATATTGTACGATTATCAGTGAAAAACGTCTCCTCCTATCTACAACAATCCCTCATCAAGTGAATGGATCCCAATTTCTGTACAAAAATGGTTTTATAATATTCAAATTGGTTTATTCGCCGCAAAATTAATAATTTAACCTTACGTAGAGAAGTTTTATTTGCCAACTGTGACCGCACAATTATAGCGGGATGAATTTTATCCATATTGTCTAAGACACAACAGTTAGTTCGTCATCTGAATGATTCGTAGGGTACCCAAGGGCGAGATGGCACTGCTGCAGTAAAGATATGAATTATATAATATGTTTTTGATAAGGACTTTATGTATATAAACAAATCAGTAAGCCGGGTTCATAGATTAAAAAATTAAGAGATGTGGTATGATTGCAAAAGAGATAACTATCCGCCAGGTTTTGAATGATTTACATATACATTGTACTTCAGTTTATCTTACAGCTTTCAACAACGAAAAAAGGATACTTTATAGTTAGCTATAGAAGGGACTGACTTTCTTCGTGTCCGTTTATGCCTCCCAGAAGAACTATCAGTACACAGATGTTTCCTTTACGTAATTTTGTTATAAAAGAAATAAAATTCCTTGTTTTTATCTGTAAAATTTTACAATATTATATTTTTCTGTGTTATGCTTTATGAACAATCGTTTGCTTTTTCGTCCTTTTCTCATATATTTAACTTTTTGGTTTCTTTTTTCATCCTTGGGTTTGATTGATACTGATATAGGTATAGCCAAAGAAGCGCTTAGGAAACATGAAATTCAAAACAGTGTGGCTGTGGCCATTGATTGACACATTAAATTCATCCATTGACTGGGACAATTTACGTGAACGTTTGTCTGTAACGACCACTGTTCACGACGTACCTACGATAGACATTTAAACTGTGGGGTCACCAAAGGTTTTTTAACGCCTTTAATTATAAAATAATTCGAAAAATTAATCAGGAATAACCTTTATGTTTTGATTTATATAATTGATATGAATCAAAACATCGTGTTATTTCTGATTAATTTTTCGAATTACTTTATTAAGGTGTTGAGAACCTTTGGTGACCCCATAGTTTAAGTGTCTTTAAAAAGTACACAGTGAGCAGTGGTCGTTAAATACAAACGTTCACCTAAATTGTCCCAGTCAATGGATGAATTTAATGTGTCAATCAATGGCCACAGCCACACTGTTTTGAATTTCATTCTATATGCTTCTGAATTGCTCTATTTGCTATTTTCCTCATTTCATTTCGTTTTGAATTATGTTGTTTAATCAACTCCTATATATCTATAAAATTGAGAATGGAAATGGGGAATGTGTCAAAGAGACAACAACCCGACCATAGAAAAAACAACAGCAGAAGGTCACCAACAGGTCTTCAATGTAGCGAGACATTCCCGCACCCGGAGGCGTCCTTCAGCTGTCCCCTAAACAAATATATACTAGTTCAGTGATAATGAACGCCATACTAATTTCCGAATTGTACACAAGAAACTAAAATTAAAAAAATACAAGACTAACAAAGGCCAGAGGCTCCTGACTTGGGACAGGCGCAAAAATGCGGCGGGGTTAAACATGTTTATGAGATCTCAACCCTCCCCCTATACCTCTAGCCAATGTAGAAAAGTAAATGCATAACAATACGCACATTTAAAATTCAATTCAAGAGAAGTCCGAGTCTGATGTCAGAAGATGTAACCAAAGAAAATAAACAAAATGACAATAATACATAAATAACAACAGACTACTAGCAGTTAACTGACATGCCAGCTCCAGACTTCAATTAAATTGATTGAAAGATTATGATTTCATCATATGAATATCAGGCACAATCCTTCCGTTAGGGGTTAAAACGTTCAAACCACGTTTCTGACAATTCACAGAAATATTTAAGTTTAGTAGTACTGCTTTTATGATATTGTATGAAGACTTTTCCCCAAACAGGGGAAAACAGACATTTTTCCGCAAAATTAAAAAAAATGTAAAGATGCTGTGCGACGACCTCAATAACTTTGAAGTTGAAAGATAACAGCTTTGCACATTCCATCGTTGATGTATTTATCTCGTGTGTGATATATACTAATCAACTGGGTATGAGTGGAATAATAAGTTTATTATCCCCCCTCCCGCACCACCACCCAGACCCCGAGGTGCAATTATTGTCCCGAGTTGTAACTAAGGCTAAGTTGTAAACTGATGTCAACCTTAGATACAAGTATTGTGTTAATTTTTCTCTACTGACGGAAACCCTAAATGCTTCTTGTTTTCTGTTTCATTGACGTATACTCTTGCCGTCCTTGTATTTTTATTGCCACAAAAAATAACGATCATAAACCAAAAAATTAGAAAACGTAATACCAATGGTACAAGTGTAAAAAAACGCTGGGCCTAGAAACAGTAGACAAACTAAGATGTACTCAAAAGTATTACAGTAATGCAACTTCATACAAATTATCATTGTTTTATCATGGCATAACGGCTTCCTCCATGAATAAAAACTGGCAGCCACTAAATATTACAAAAGCGGTGATTAAAAGTGGTGTTAAAACACCAAAACCCAATCAAAATCATTGTTCTATCACAAGTAGGTCCTATCAAACTAACTACAATTAACATTAAAAATTGTCATTCAAAGTCATTAGGCCATGTCATCGGGGTCATGGCATCAAAACAGTCATCAGACTGATATTTACTGATAGTAATGCAACTTGAAACAAAATTTCATTGATTTATCACAGTCAAGTACACTGTGTCTAAACCACACCGGCAAAATTTGTTCGGACTCGATGGTATCTAACATCCGGCACAATGACGGAACATTAATAGACAGAAGAAAGCTAGGTTTCTCCTTATTTTCTTATTTTTTTTATGATATCGAAGAATATAAATACACATACAACTATTTTCTATTGTGATATGCAATATTTTCTACAACCGTTCTATATTAATGGAAAAATAAGTAAAAATGCACGTCAAAAAGACGAATTGAGTGAACCTTGCCTCGAAATTGTTTAATTTCTCTTTAAATTGTTCACATTGTACGGAAAGAAAGGTACGGGAAGATAGATATTGACACGGAGATTGCAAATTTAGTTATTATGAGCATCTCAATAATTGTAACTCTGTGTATGGAACGAAAGAAATGGGTCATGTCAAAATGGAACTGGCCGGTTTCGTCAATGTATACAACCCGGTTTCGTCGTAGATTTCAAAATGCATAACCCGGTTTGGTCAAATAAAAAAAATCATAATCGCATTACATTATAATTGATTATTTAACTTCAGCGTTCAAAATGAGTTTTGTGGGTCGTTCGAAAACAAGTTCGTTCACCGGACAGCGGCTTATTATTTATATGAGTCTCAGATTCAAATAAATAATAAGCAAATTCCTACTCTTATAGAACACAAATATTTTAATTTTACTTTGCATTCCGAACTTTTTTAACAGCATATTGAGATTAAAGCTCTCTAAATATGCGTTTTCTATATGAGTTATGGGAAAATATGTTGAACATGTTTAAACTTGAAATTAAAGTTTACGGTCTTAAAAATCGAAACACACAATTGATATGTGATTTTCTCGCACAAAAGAATGGACACCTTTATAAGTAATCTAATCATTCCATGTATGTAATCTTTTCTACCATCGTTAAAAATAAATCTTCTTAAGGATAAACGTTGATAATAAGACAAATGTATATGCATGCATAATCGACATAGAAAATGAATGTAGGATTACAACTACCATGCATTAAAATAAAATTTATTTATCACTAATTGTAACTATACTGCTATGTACAAATTAGTATAATAGTCTCAGGTCATCGATAAAATTCAATAATAATTATTTTGTTAACATTATTAAAAAAACCGAGTCTGTACTGTCGCCATTGTGTTATGATGATCGTACACTGACGTTGGTCAATATATTTTGACAATATATACGGACAGACGGATTCAGTTTATTTCAAAGTGGGCGTATTTCGAACAACCTTTACATACCGCCGAGCGTAGCGAGTCGAACAATATTTTGATTATTTTTTGCTTTACAAAATCGTTAAATACAGGAATCAATACAGTTTTGGCAACCGAAGGTGCGGTCGGGGCGTGCAACCTATACGTCATCTAGATTCGCCACTTATCTTATAAAGTGTATACCGAATTAAAATATTGTAAGAAATGAGAAAACAGGAACACCCGGGAAATCGGATTATGTGAGTTGGATTATGTTTCTTATAATAAATGCCGAATATCAAGTTCTTTTTATCGATTTCTATACATTTTTCTCAAATATATATAAAAGTTATATAGGAAAATGATAAGGCAGACAAATATACAAATAAATCGACTTGGCCGACATCCTAATAAAACTTATTGACCTTTAATTACGAGTCTTTTTTTCATTTCTTTGCGTTTTTACACGCCCGTCCCAATTTTGACAGGACGTATTATTGTATACACCCGTCTGTCCGTCCGTCCTTCCATCCGTCCGTTCCTCCATCTATCAGTCATTCGGTCCGTCCGTCTAGCTATCCGTCTATCTTTATGTCCAGCGTAAACATGTCGCACCGTAACTTGAGCTTATCTAGTTTTCATGAAACTTAACAAAGTTATTTCTTGAAATGGTCAAACGATTTGTAAACCTTTTAGTGAAAATCAAATTAAATCTTTTTGAGTTACAGAACTTTGTAAGTAAAACAGGAGTGTGTTTTTTGTTAACATGTCGCGCCATATCTCAAAATGATTTATCATTATTGCATCAAACTTTACACACTTCTTAGTAATATAAATCTTAACTTCTGCATACTTTATGGTGATGTTTTAAATTTTGTTTTTTAAGCGTTAATTAGGTTTTCTTTGTAAAAAAAAGGGGGGGGGGTCACATACTGCGATGTATCTCAAAACCTATATAAAAAAAATATCATAATGTTAATGTTAAAAAAATAATTAGATATCAGTGTTTGCTATTGAGTATTTATATTCCATTTAAAATTAGTTTGAAGATCAGTGAAATAACGGATATGACTTTCATTAGGAAAATGTGTAGTACTATAATTACCTATGTAAATAAATGTAAACACGCCAAGTTTACTTTATAATACATATATATTTAATTTCTTTCGAAAGACAATGTTCAGATCCGTGTTAACGTTGCTTTTCATTAATTGTTGGTTTTAAAAAAATATAAAAAACCGGGTGATATATATAGACGAAACCGGGTGTTGTGTAGTAAACAACAATGACGAAACCGGTGTATTTTTATTTGACATGACCTATTTCTTTCGTTCCATACACATAAATACAAGTATTGAGATGCTCATAATGACTAGTTTTGCAATCTCTGTGTCAGTATCTATCTTCCCGTACCTTTCTTTCCGTACAATGTGAACAATTTAAAGAGAAATTAAACAATTTCGAGGCAAGGTTCACTCAATTCGTCATTTTGACATGCATTTTGACTTATTTCTCCGTTAATATAGAACGGTTGTAGAAAATATTGCATATCACAATAGAAAATAGTTGTTTATGTATATATATTCTTCGATATCATTAAAAAAATAAGAAAATAAGGAGAAACCTAGCTTTCTTCTGTCTATTAATGTTCCGTCATTGTGTCGGATGTTAGATACCATCGAGTCCGAACAAATTTTGCCGGTGTGGTTTAGACACAGTGAAGTAGTGCGTAGTGCCTATTAAACTAACTAAGGCAGACAACTTAACATTGGAAATTGTTCATTACTTCAAAGTTACTAGACCATGACTATGGGGGACATTTAGGGCATCAAAATAGTCGTTTAACAGATGTGTACTGATAGAAATGCAACTTCATATCAAATATTAATGATCTATTGCAAGTAAACAAACTAATTCAACAGAAAACTTAACAATTGTTGATGCCTCTTGGAAATATGGCCTTATGGTCTTTTTTCACCCATGTCAGTCATTGGCAAATGGGGTCATCGGACATATTTAATAACTAGATACCATATAAATGAAGGTTGTGATTATGTTTGGTGGAATTTGGCCTTGTAGTTTCAGAGGAAATTTTTTTGTAAAAAACGATGTCTGACAATGACGATGGATGCAGAGGCCAAGTGATGACAAAAGCTCGGTCAGGTGAGCTTAAAAGGATATCATGTCTGAAAGCTAACTCAGTGGAATCTAATGGTAAAAAGACAAATGACTAGCCATAGTTTTAAGTAACTATCCAACAAGTAACTTTAATTAACTTTATATAAGAAAACAAATATATGAACAATTGCAATTATACCATAATAAGAAGTGAACAATAAATGATCAAACTGGCCACTTACTTACCTATACTGTTACAAATGAATTTCAAGTAAGGGGTCATCAATAATTGTCAACCATTTTCCAAAGTGTAAAAAGCGTACAATTAGAGGGAGGGGGGTAAAAAAAAATAACATTTTTTACAGAAAGCTTTTTTTTTTTATTTCCGGATTTTTTTCATTTCCACAGGGTTCACTCATTGATGTCATCAAATAAATAGTCAGATATGTTTCATGTTATTTTCAATGCAAATTTCTGTATTATAAACTAAACTTTAATAGACAGGATCTTCTTTTTATGAACAATGATTGATTCTTGTCTTGAAATCTGAAAATGGTTGATGTACACTTTATGAGCGAGGGTGGGGGTCTGAAAAAAGTGTATGTTTTGTACACTTTGGAAACGTGTCAATAGTTTAGACACTGACCACAACATGTATCTTGACAAATTTCAATATTAACTGGTTAAACATAAAAGCCTGTTGAACACATGAAGGTAATTGGAATGGAGTGTGGTATGGTTGATCTCGTAATCATGCTTCTGCTAAATGAGTCAGATGAGATTTGTGATTCTGCGATGAGCTGTCATGTCCCAGTGGATACCGTCACCAACTCTGCGTTGAAGCTGAATACGGAGATAGTAATGAAGATCTAAAAAGTCATATCCATTCGAAGATATTATCTGTCGAGCATAAAAATAAGCCTCTAAAATGTCCAGTCTTAATGTCGAGTTCATAAATTCAATCTCTGGAATAATGAAGCCTCCTCTAGCATCTTTACTAATAGTTAAAGTAGCATTCCATAATACTTTAACATTCTTCTGGAAGGCATTCTTTGAATCTCTGATCTAGTTTATCTAAGTTTTCCTTGTACATTTCGACACTTGCTTTACCATATCTGAAAATGAAATGAAATTTTTAAATGACGCAAGCATAAATATAAACTACAGGTAAAATTATTTTTTCTTGTTCATATTTTTCTTGAAACTTATACTGCAGATCCAGTTTTTAACCTTTTTGTATTCAGTTTTGTTATTTTTTTTAATATGTAATTCAAATTATCAAAAAATTCCTACAGTATTGTATACAGAATTTCTGAAATAAACTTTGAAGCTCCTTCTTTCTTTAACTAAATGTGTCAATGCGACACGAATGGCCTCGTCCCAAAAAGTTTAAAAATCTGCAATTTCAATATAAACACATGTGGACACAAACATGATGGTAGTCTCACAATCTGGATACATATAGAAAAAAATCTGTATAACTGTGATTTTCAATCATTTATCAAAGTCCAAAGCCCGTAATTTCAGCAACAATTAGCGGAGCAGAACTAAGCTTAAACTTGACCTGTAACTCATCATGGTTAACTCACATACCAAAAATCAGCCCAATATCATGAAGACGTTTAGAAAAAGAGACTGTATAACTGTGATTTTTCAACAAATTCTCAAAGTCCAAAGCCTGTAATTTCGGCAAAAATTAGTGGAGCGGAACGAAACTTTAACGTTATCTGTAACTCATCATGATTAACTCATATATTAAAAATCAGCCCAATATCTGAAGGTTTTTGGAAAAAAAGTCTAAATAACTGTGATTTTCAACAATTTTTCAAAATCCAAAGCCCGTAATTTCGGTAAAAGTTAGTGGAGCGGAACGAAACTTAAAATTGATCTATAACTCATCATAGTTAACTCACATACCAAAAATCAGCCCAATATCTGAAGTCGTTTAGAAAAAAAACTCTGTATAATGTTTTTTTGCGGAATGACGGAATTACGGAAAAGGGTAAAACTATATGGCACCGACAACTTTGTTGTGGGGCCATAATAAAAGAATCACAAGGTTACAAGTGATGTGTATCTGTATAACAAGGAAAATTTACAGAAAAGAATAAATAAACTCATCATAGATACCAGGACTAAATTTAGTATATACGCCAGACGCGCGTTTCGTCTACAAAAGACTCACCAGTGACGCTCGAATCCAAAAAAGTTAAAAAGGCCAAATAAAGTACGAAGTTGAAGAGCATTGAGGACCAAAATTCACAAAAAGACACTTCAGCAACCCATTATCCAAATTATTTATCAAATATAGTTTTATAAAAGTCTCCTTTTGGAAAAAAATGGTTCTTCATTTCTGATTAGCAGTCTGATTAGGTTGTTATAGTGTAATATATTCAAAGGTTGTTATAGTGTAATGCCCCAGTCCCACTAGACCTCGATCGCACCACGCTCACCGCGATCTAAAATAAATTTAGATCGTAGTGAGTTCGCGGTATGAGCGGCATGAAAATGTAAATTTCCGTTGCTTTCACGATGCTATTACGTCCTCTCTACGTTTCTACAAAGATCCCGCTACGATTATACCACGTTCTCACCGCGCTTATTCTGCGACCTCAGTGCGCTTATCAAGATCTTTCTACGCTCTTCACGTTCTCACTACGACCATACCACGAGTTATCAGATTGCAACACGATCTTACTGCGATTATAACACGTTCTTACAACGATTAAACTACGTTCATAGCGCGATCTTACTACGTTCTCAGCAATAACGTCAACATCGTGTTCCATATCAATACAGTTCAATTCCTTCTATTTCTGATTAAATCGTAGATTTCTCAGAAACAATACATTCATACCACCAAAATCTACCAGAATACGTAGACATGGTGGTAGGAGTTAATGTAGAGGCAGAGGGAGCAAAGTAACGAATCCTGATCAAGCAGAGATGTCGGACCGACCAATCCAACCTAAATTACAACCTATTGCTGGTCCATAAAGCTCAATGACGATATTTTAGTGAACGATAGCAGAGATGATATAGATGTATCAATATATATAGGAAGATGTGGTATAAGTGCCAATGAGACAACTCTCCATCCAAGTAACAATTTATAAAAGTAAACCATTATAGGCCAAGGTACGGCCTCCAACACGGAGCCTTGGCTCACATCAATCAACACGTTATAAAGGACCAAAAATATTACTAGTGTTAAACCATTTAAACGGGAAAACCAACGGTCTAATCTATATAAAAACGAGAAGCATGGTTGAGCCGTTAGAGCAAATGGATAATTACATTCAAACAAACAAAATCTAGGGAGCTTTTTTATATATATATTTTATGTGAAAATGACAATAAGAATGATGGTCGTAGTGTGAACGTAGTAAGGTCGTAAGAAGAGCGTGATGAGGACGACAAGAGCGTGCTAGAATCGTCCTATTGTCGTGAACAGCTTGGTATAGTCGTAGTGGAAGCGTAGTTGGGTCGCAGTGAGAACGTGATGGTCGTAGTGAGGTCGTGATAACGTCGCTCTGCGATCGTAGCGCAGTCTCTCCGAATAGAATCACGCTTTCGCTACGCTCTCGCTACGATTGTACAGCGACCTTTGCGATCTTACTACGATCTTAGTGCGCTCTCACTACGCTTCTACTACGACCTGATTTCGCCAAGACCGCACCACGATTGTTTTGAACATGTTCAAAGTTGACCACGCTCTCCACGATCTTGAAGACCTCACTACGACCGTGATACGACCTTACTGCGATCTACACGATCGCACTACGATCATCAACATTTGCATTTTTTTCACAGATCGTAGTGCGATCGTGGCCTAGTGGGACTGGGGTATAACATATTCAGTCATGAGTACAACTTGTACAAGTAA
Source organism: Mytilus edulis (assembly GCF_963676685.1). Taxonomy (NCBI): domain Eukaryota; kingdom Metazoa; phylum Mollusca; class Bivalvia; order Mytilida; family Mytilidae; genus Mytilus; species Mytilus edulis. Next base: position 39,530,692 of record NC_092347.1, read on the forward strand.
TCTTTATTTACTTGAAGAAGTAAATAAAATATACATATATAGTTAATTTTAATGTTTGATTTATCTCCCCTTAATATTTTCAAAAATTTACTTTCATAAGTAAATTCTTTTTATAATTCCATAAAATTCTCAAGTTTTGAGATGTAAAATTATGCATTTAACCAAATATTATTGACCTACCACTTGTGGTTCCCCATAAACTGACCTGGTCACAAACTAATACATGTAAAATAAGCAAAAGTTTTGATGTCAGGTAGACCATGACTGAGGGGGCAGGGCCAAATAATCTCCATGGAAATGAGATGTGCCAATGCTTATATAACTGCATACCAAATATGATTGACCTACCACTTGTGGTTCACCATAAACTAGACCTAAAATATAATCACAAACTAATACATTAATGTTGACGCCGCTAAAACAGCATACCTTTGTCTCGCTTTTTGACAAAAATTACTCGTACAAGTTAGTAGTACCCCTGGCTGACATTATACAAACTATAATAGGATTTGATAAGAAAGAATTGGACTATCTTACTTACAAGAATTATGGGATATATTTGTACAAGTCTGCATCCCAAAATTATTATGCTATCAAAATTAATTATTTGAACTTCATCTGACTTTGCTGTTTAAAACCTTGTGTTTAAGTTTGAGAACATTTAGGTGGAGGCACAATAAAGAATTGGAAAGAGTCTGGGAATTGGCAAATTATGCAATTTTTTTCATTCGCTAAGGATGTACTTAAGTGAGGTTTTGGACTAAGGGTCAAATGTTCGGACTCCTTGGTGTTTTTCCATACGATACAAAGTAAAATAGTTTGCCCATAACACCTATTTATCTTTTAACATAAGACTTAACCAGGTGCTCCGCAGGGTGCAGCCTGATATGACCGCAGAGGTCGTACCCTGAACAGTTGGGGCAAGTATGGAAAAAACATTCAAGCTTGATGCAGCTCTGAATTTGGATTGTGATAAAATTTTTGACACTACATGGGTTTCTTACACAAAACAAATGTCAAGATCATACAAATCTATTGCACAATATTATTAAATTAAAGATTCTTCTTTAAACTTTTGAAAAAATATGAAATTTGGAGAAAAAAAATTGAAAGCTACTACCACCCCCCTTTTTTGCAATTAGTCCAAAACCTGACATTACTTTATACATAATTTACAAGTCGTGTTAGGGAGGTAAATCTGACATACCCAACAGTGTATGTTAAATGTTTTTGAATTACCTCCCTAACACTGCTTTTAAATTGTCTTTTGACCAGAAAAACTTTGTGTTTCCCCTTTTTTGCCCCTAATTTCTTAACTATTGGGACTATAACCCCAAAATCAAAACTAACTATCCCTTCATGCTAGAAACGTGTGGCATAATTTCAGAGAGATTCATACACTCAAACACAAGTTATTGTTTGAAAACTACAAAAATGCTTATTTTGGGCCCCCTTTTTGGCCCCTTACTCCAAAACTATTGGGACCATAACCCCCTTAATCAATCCTAACATTCTTTTTTCAATGGTATTGAACCTGCTGGTGAAAATTTATAAAGATCCATTCACTAAAACTAAAGTTTTTGTCAAGAAACTAAATGTGTTTTCGGACGATGACGACGACGACATGATAATAGCATTATACGACGCAACATTTTGTTTGCGGTCATATAAAAACTCATAAAGGGTCATTTGACAAAATTTAATCAGATTCTTGATTTTTTTCTTTTGATTTGAACCATGAATAATACCAATGCTAATATCAGGTAAAAGTCCGAGTCAGCCTTTTCCCGCCATATTTTATAAATCAAATATTTCAAAAAGGAGCTCCATGACCTATCAATATCTTTGGCTTATTTTTATCCTAAACTAATACTCTTCCAGCTTAAAGTATCAATTTTGAATTCTTGATTTATTATTCAACTTTCAATGTTATTCCACATGAAATCAAAAGATAATAAATATATTCCAGAGGAAATAAAAAGTACAGTCATTAAAACTTTAATGACTTACTTTTCACAATTTGAGGCTTTTCCAAATGCTGATTTTGGTCCGAATCCGCCTAGACGAAATCAGACATAGGAGCTCGTTGAACTTAGTTTGCCGAATGCCTTAGATGGTATTCCAACTGCTTTTTTGCATATATGTAGCTTTGTAGATGTGGTGTGATGGCCAGTGAGAGAACGTTCCATCAAAGTTTAAATATGAAGTGGGTGTATAAAGCAATTGTTATAGTCCAATGTACAACATTTAATAATGAGGAAAACCTTTACCACAATTCTGCTAAAAACAGCGCTGATATAAAAAAAATGTGAAAAAAAAAGAGCTAACTGTTATACATTTATGAATTATGTCTTAAAGAAGAAAAAAATGAGATCTATGTAACTGTTCCGGACCATATGAGTATCTGGACCATACGCGTATGGTCATGACCATATGGGTATTCTCATATGGTCCGACCATACGCGTATGGTCGGACCATATGAGTATATACTCGTTTGGTTATAAACGGGCCGGACCATACGAGTATTTGGACCATATAGGTATTTTACAAATATGTACAAGAAACGTTGAAATTATACAATAAACTTTACCATAAAAAAACACAACCTTGGTAACATGAAAATAGATTAATTTTATAATTCAAAGGTTACATGATTATACATAATTTACCTTTAGATTATGTGCAACTTCAATGGCGGATTTACGTTCTTGTGGCCAGAAAAAGTTAAATTTGGAAAAGTGATCTATGTAATGTCCAATCCAGCAAAATGGACCGTCAGGATCTGCACGCTTATCAACTAAATCCAACTGACCCCTATGCATAAAATGTTTGGATGAAATCGGTTTTAACGGTGCTATGTTATTTTGAGGTTTCTTACACGCACATTTTACACATCCTTTAATAAATTCCTTACAAAGGCTTCTCGGGACGCCGTAAAAAGTATCCTCAACATCTTTGAATAGTTTGTGATAACATGTATGAGACCGAGTTCCTTCGTGAACTAGCTTTAAAGTCTTGAACATATTTTCGACTGTCACTACACGACGCCAGTGTGCAAGAAGGCCAGGTCTCTCACATTCCTGAGGGGAAAAACGAAAGAAAGGTATAAGAAATAAGCTAGTAAGAGTTACAGAATGAATAAAACGATCATTGTTGAAAGCCTAAAAATTGCTAACTTCAACGTCATGCGGTCTCTAGTGGAGAGCTGTGTCATTGACAGTCATACCACATGCATATTCTGATTTTTGGAATAACATTTTTAACTAAAAAACGTCTATTTATTTTACAACTATTAAAAACCATATAAGATGCGATGACAGCAATTAAAAACAAAAACACATATAGGAAAATTCTGAATATTGCGCTGCTAAAGAACTGCTAATGCTGATTTATGTTAAGATTAAAAATTAATCAAAGCCATAATATGTAGAATTATAACCTCTTTTGTTGGAACACACAGCTCATTCTCTAAACCTAAAACGGCACAAGTTACAAGTTGGAATCCTTTGTCTTTGACATATTGCCGAAATCTGGGTGTATCTGTTTTCTGTCCGTCTTTAGTGTCAATTATAAGACTCTTTATCCTTTCAACCTTTTCATCAGTTAGTAAAACAGTTGACTTCTTTTGTAAAAGTTCATTCAGAAATATTTGAAAGTTATCTTCCCAAGACGACATATTGCCATTCACTTGTAACAATAAATCGGTAATGACCATAGGACTGGTATAAAATGTGTTTACTATAGTATTGACCAGTGAGTAAAATTTACTATATGAAACTGTTTATTTTTTATTAAGATAATTGTTTAATTAATTGATTAATCGACCTTTGACAGCGTCTTCTCAATGACGTGACAACTAGAAGGATCATACCTTATTAAAAGTAAAGTCTTAACAGTAAACGTGTTAATTACCCCGACCATACGCGTATGGTCGGACCATATGAGTATATACCCATATGGTCATGACCATACGCGTATGGTCCAAATACTCATATGGTCCGGAACATTAATACATTTTCAGAATTATCAATTGTAGTAAATCAGTCAGAGTGGTTATCGACTATTAGTGGTACCGTTTAAGTTAAGCTTCAGCACAAATTCAGTCCTGCATAGAGTAGACACATCGTTTGCTTTCAATAAGATATGTTCCGTACATTTATTATTTATTTACATTTTCAAATTCAACAAAGGTCTGAAAAGCTAAAGCAGAGATTTTGATTGACTACAATCGAACTATATAAACTACGGCGAATGCAGCTATGAAAGAACAAATATGTTGTTCCCTCAAGATGTTTTGTCGTTTCCACAAGATAGTTATCCCGTTCCCGTGTTGTTCCCTCAACATAGCTATGTAACTGTATTGATATGATAAGATTGTATTGTCTTCTACATTTGTATTTAAAAAAAACGTCTGATCTTAAAACTTGGTGTACTATTCACTGTCATATAATTCAAAACTAACTCAGTCAAAATGGATTAGCTTGTCGGATGAGGCATGTATAGCAGAAGACGCTCACTCTGTTTACCTGAGGTTTGGCAAATACCTAAATAGAATTTTAATATTCTAAACAAGTGTGGACACAGATGAGTGTGGATAGTATGTTTGGATGTTTGACAGTGTCTTAATTATGACAAAAGGGAGTTCTATGTTTTCCTATATCGTGTTATTAACGGCGTTGCACGATGACAACCAACCTGAACATTAGGAATATTGTTTATTTAATATTTAGTTTTTATGTTCAAGACGGACATGGAAGAGACAGTAACTACATTAGTTACCAAATGATTATGATCGAATATATTCCACATCTTTGATTTTGGATTCATTTTGTAGCTAGGAGAGCAACACATAATAGGTTAATTTTTTCATGTGTTTTTTTTTCTAAATGGGAGATGATAAATAGATTTGATAACATGATATAAGGAGCCTGTAATTCAGTTTTTATTTGTTTGTGTGTTACATATTCGCTTTTTTGTTTCTTTTTTTGTACATAAATAAGGCCGTTAGTTTTCTCGTTTGAATTGTTTTACATTGTCATTTCGGGGCCTTTTATAGCTGATAATGGGGTATTGTCTTTGTTCATTGCTAATGGCCATATGGTGACCTGTATTTGTTAATTTCTGTGTCATTTTGGTCTCTTGTCTCATTGGCAATCATACCACATCTTTTTTATATGTATTTGCTTACTATTTGTATGGTTCTATTATTTTGTGGTGGTTTTCAGTATCATTAGTAACTTTTTTTTTAATTTGATCAATGAACAATCGAAATAGAATGACGTTACGCGCGATGTTCGTACCTCATTGGAAAATCGGTGTAGTTGGCAAGATGCAAGTCCAAAATATTTAATTTTGTGATATCATATTCATTGCTATTGTACGCATTTGAAAAAAAAATGTTTTTTTTTAAATAAACAAGTATGGACACAGACGCAAATTGTCAGTGGGGTTAAAAGTCGTTACAAATGTATTGAAAGCTAGACTGGAAATGTGTATTAACAAATTGAGTTGATGTGTACATGTACATGTCTTCATTCAAATGCATTGACTGATAAAAAAAGGGGGCTTCAACTTCCACCCCTCTCTATGAATTAGTTGTTTGAGTGTTTGAATATGGAGTTTGTTAATAAATAGCTGCACAGTAAGCGCATGATATGTCTCCAATGGGTTTTCAATGTAGCCAGAAACTCCTGCACTTATAGGTGTCCAAAAACTATAAAATCCCTTCTTTTTTTAAGCATATATAAAAATTCATAACACAGAAATGTATAATCTGAAATTTATTACAATCAAAAGGGACCTTAGGTCAATAGTTTAAACAATTCACCAAAGTTTAATTAAAGGTGATGGATGCATTTTTGTGTTATTGTTCAAAATTGGAAAATTCTCTCTTTTTTAAGGATAAAATCTCTCTTCATAACATGGAAACGAAAATTCTAAAATTTATAAAATCGATGTGGAGCTAATGTCAATAGATATAAGCATTTCAACAAAGTTTCTTGAAAGTAGGGGAAGTGTTTTCTAGTTATTGTCTGAAGTGTGGATGATGGACTGATAGACAACAGTATACTATAATATGTTGTGTGTGAGACATTGGTATAATAAAAAGGTTTTGAATGAATAATGATTAGAAACTGTTTAATGCAGTTATTGAGGGAACGACAGTGAAGAAATTGCTGAGATCAATGCGTTTGAATCCTAAGAATTCAATTTTTGTTGAAATGAAATAAAGTTCAATTTTTTACCCTTTGGATCTTAATGTAGACCAATTTGAAAACGGGACAATCCTGTGCAATTGAATATTTCTGGCTATTGGCAATACTGTGCAATTGAAAATTTCTTGCTATTGCGCAATATTGTGCAATTAGATATTTCTTGCTATTGTGCAATACTGTGCAATTGAAGATTTCTTGCTATTGCAGAATACTGCCCAATTGAAAATTTCTTGCTATTGCACAATATAGTATAATAATTTATGACCCCGATTTGGACCAACTTGAAAACTGGGCCCATAATCAAAAATCTAAGTACATGTTAAGACTCACCATATCAAAGAACCCCAAGAATTCAATTCTTATTAAAATCAAGCTTATTTTAATTTTGGACCCTTTAGACTTTAATGTAGACCAATTAGAAAACAGGACCTAAAATTAAAAATTTGGACATGGTTAGATTTGGCATATCAAAGAAGCACAATACCGTAATTCATTTTTTTGCTGAAATCAAACAAAGTTTAATTTTGGCCCCTTATTCCTTGGGACCAAAACTCCAAAATTAATCCAAACCTTCCTTTTGTGGTCATAAACCTTTGTAGATTTCTATTAACTTATACTAAAGTTATTGTTCAAAAACCAAGAAAAATGCTTATTTGGGGCCTGTCTGTTGGAACTAAAATTACCAAAATCTATCCCAACCCTCCTTATGTGGCCATAGACCTTATGTTAAAATATCATAGATTTCTGTTTACTAATACTTAAGTTATAGAGCAAAAACCAAGAACAATTCTTATTTGGCCCCTTATTCCTAAACTGTTGAGACCAAAATACCCCAAATCAATCCCACCCTTCCTTTCATGGTCATAAATCTTGTGTCTAAATTTCATATATATCTATTTTACTTTTACTGAAGTTAGAGTGCGAAAACCGAATGTCTTTGGATGAAGACGAAGATGCCAACGTGATTCCAATGTACAACCAAAAAGTTTTCAATTTTTGCGGTTGTATAAAAATGATCTCAAATCAAATTTTTAATGGAGTTTGCAACAGTAATTATTCAACTACTCATTTTAATACATCATAAAGTATTAAAGTGTAAATGTCATAGTCATGGTGATGATGCCTCCGCTAGCATATAACGTTATAAAGGTACATAAATCAAGAACTGTAAAAGTGAAGCTGCTAAAAATTGAACTTAAACCGAGTTTAGAGGTACCGGTAATAAGCATTATATACACATTTCACTAAATTTAGTTGAGACAAACTTGAGAAATTTTTCCATTTGTGAAAGGGGATAACCCTAGAATGATAATCAAAGTGCTTGTAATCACCGAATGGCTATTAAAGACTGCTTAAATTTATCAGTTGGTAGTAAAGTGAATTTTGCATTGTATATTGTATATATAGCATTATTTTTAGTCGATTCAACTACTATTCTGGACAGAGAAAGATAACTCCAATTTTCAAAGAAGATTTCATAAAGCAATGGTTTTAGGTTATATTAATTCAACAACCATTCTGGACAAAGAAAGATAACTCCAATTTATTGTCTTGAATCTAGAAAAATGTTTGTTTTTGGCCCTCAATTCCTCGACTGTTTGCCCCATAACCCACAAAATAGACCCCAAACTTCTACTTATGGTATTAAATATTATGGTACAGTTTCAGAACAATTGAAATACTTATACACAACTTTTTGTACTGACACAAGATTAATGCTTGTTTTGGGCACCTTTGGAACCTTTATTCATAAACCTTAGGGACTATATATATATATAACCGCCCCAAAACAATCCCAAGCTTCCTTTTATGATTATAAATATTATGTTATAATTAAATGGCTTCCTTTTTACTTATACTGAAGTTATTATCTGGAAACCATCCGTCTTGGGAAGACGACGACAGGATACCTACATGTATTTCAACTGCAAAAATTTCTGTGGTTGTATAAAAATTTCAAATATGTACAATGAAATAGAGTTTTAGAAATTGATAAGCCTTATAATTTTCCCCCACATAGTTGAAGGACCATTTACACTCAGGACCGAGTCATAAGTAGGCAGTACAGTCTACAGATGTATTAAAACAACCTAGCATCATATTGCTAGTAGTGGGAGTAGCATTCTCGGGAAAATTTGTTCTTTTTTTTTATAATATGTTTGGTTCAAATCAAAATAGAATGCTTTTATCTCCCTAATACTTACATTGTAAATAGAGGTGGTACTACTTTGACAAATCCTTGTACATGAGAGTTTTCTGTCAAATCTTTATTTCACAAAGAATGAATTGCATAACAATGAACTGAGCTCAAAGCAAAGTACTTTAATAATACACTTAGACAAAGAGCTAAATCCAGTGATATACTTTGTACTACAGGTCCTTCATTAACATCCATTGACCAAAACCATATCTCATCAACATTCCATACTACATGGTTGGATTCTGAAGTCCTGAAAAAGATATGATTTTTTTTATCATATTTTAAGTATATAAACACAGGTTTAAACTTTCTTGTTGTATAATCATTCCGTATCTAGCAACTATCAATTTGCTTAATGCACATATTGATATATGTTGAGTGTACCTCTGTTGGAAATAAGAACACACAAACCTCCACCTAGTTTTAGTCAATGGACAAAACATTCAAAACTATAAAATATTATAGATCTAAGACTTGTCAGTGTCTATTTACCATTGCCACTGAATCAGTGATATATGTATTGTACACATAATTATATACATGCAAGACTAAAATTATAAAGTACATACATGTTTGTATATAAGACTAAAACTGACATTCATTCCCAAAGTCATTTTCAAATCTGACTTCATGGTAAAATAAGATTCCATATCTACAACCAATTAAAAGGAAAAATCCCTCTGATAGACTAGCATTTAAATCCGATTTCTAAAATGGAAGCTAGGTCACCTTGGAACTTAGAACTAAAAAAAATCGAAACAATATATCTGATATATTTCAAATGCATGTACATGAAATAATATAAATCTCTAAAATTCACCATATTGTTCCCTTTTTCATCTTCTGTTAGATACTGTATATCCAGTGGCGGATCCAGAAATTTTCTCAAGTGGGGGCCCACTGACTGACCTAAGAGGGGGCTCGCTCAAGTCATGATTCAGTGATTCCCTATATAAGCAAACAAATTTTTTCTCAAAAAGCAGGCCCCCCCCCCTAAATCCGCCTCTGATATCAACCTCTAGATGTCTTTCAATTACATTCAGTTTAGTGTGGGTTGATCTTTGATTGTTGTACATGTTACAACCAGATTCCCGGCAGGGGGCAACTTTGTAAGACCGCAGAGGTTCAAGCTTAGATTTTGAAATAAGGGGGAAAATGTAACCTTTTCAATTTATAAAACAGGCTCAACATCATTTCTAAACATATATAAACATATTCTAAATTGTGGACACACCTTCATTAAATATTCTACTTCAATTAGTGGAGGAGATCAAATTAAAAAGTTGCAATGGTTAAATACTCCAATCACAGTCTTTCCTGCTAAAATCTCATGTGTAGAATGTGATAGATGGTTTTTGGGTCTATATATTGTCCTTGATATTGAGGTTATTTTGACACAGCAAAATATAAAGAAAATGTAAACTATGATCTGGAAATTGACTTCGTTTTCGCAAAATAAGCCCACTTAAACTGAACTTTAAATGCAAAAGACCTCTAAATGGCTAACAGATATTGCTATATAAAAAAATAGTCCATGATTATACATGTACATGATCAGAGCTCCAGATAAGAATTCATAAATTGGGGTTTTTACCCACCATTTTCTTATATAATTGGGTGATAAAGTTTTTTAATTGCATTATCAATTCCAATTCACCCCTCAGGTTAATATCAAATTGGGTTTTTCACCACCAAGCTCCTTCATGTATTGGGTTTTTTCATCAACACAATATTGAATATTTAGGCAATATCAACCCCAATTTTTTTCCATCTTAAATTAATACATGTAATATGTTTCTGTCTTTGTTTAGCTCTTTTATTTGGTTTAGGGTTTTGGTTAGGGTTATTTGCTAGCTGTTTTATTTGGTTTATTCACTGAGAAGCAATTGTAGGTTAAATTTGTGTCCAGTTTCAAACAGTTTTTTTTCAAAAAAAGGATATGTGTATTCACAGGCACTCGTCTTATACTTTTATATGATAAATTCTGAGACCAGTGCCTGATCAGTGGCTGTGTGCATGGTGTGTGTATTCATTAATTAACCGTAAAATGAATAAACCAGATGCTTCGCAGGGCGTAGCTTTATACGACCGCAGAGGTTGAACCCTGAACGGTTGGGGCAAGTTTGGACACAACATTCAAGCTGGATTCAGCTCTAAATTTGGATTGTGATTAAATAGTTGACACAGCATAGGTTTCTGACACAGAATGAATGTGTTTTCTCTTAGAGCAATTCACTATGCTGTTCAATATTAATCCTCTCAAAAAAATGTTTGAAGAAATTTTCTTTTTATTTATGAAATTTCAAATGAGAAAAATTGAACCCAATTTTTTAATCACATCCCCCTTTCCCTTATTCCAAAACTAATCTCAATTAAAACATTCTAATGGAGTTTGCAAAAATAACTACTCATTTAAATACATCATAAAATATTGAGATGTAAAAAACTGCTTGTTATCACTGAATGGTAAAAATGGTAGTAAAAAGTGAATATACATTGTATATTGTATATAACAAAGATTTAAGTTGATTATGGACAAAGAAAGATAACTCCAATTAAAAAAATTTCTTGCAATAAGATATTTCTTGCTTACTATTTTGGACAAGAAAGATAACTCTAATTAAAAAAAAAATTGCTATTTCACAATATTGTGAAATTGGATATTTCTTGCCATTGCACAATACTGTGCAATTGAAAAGACTTGCTATTGCACAATACTTAATATAATAATTTTAGATCCTGATTTGGACCAACTTGAAAACTGGGCCCATAATCAAAAATCTAAGTACATGTTTAGATTCAGCATATCAAAGAGGCCAAAGAATTTAATTTTTGTTAAAATCAAACTTAGTTTAATTTTGGACCCTTTGGACCTTAATGTAGGCCAATTTGAAAAGTTACACGGGACCAAAAATGAAGAATCTACATACACAGTTAGATTTGGCATATCAAAGAACCCCATTTATTCAATTTTTGATGAAATCAAAAAAGTTTAATTTTGGACCCAGATTTGGACCAACTTGAAAACTGGGCCAATAATCAAGAATCTATATACATTTTTAGATTCAACATATCAAAGAACCCAATGGATTCATTTTTTGTCAAAATCAAACTAAGTTTAATTTTGGACCCTTTGGACCTTAATCATTAATGTAGACCAATTTGAAAACATGACCAAAAGTTAAGAATCTACATACACAGTTAGATTCTGCATATCAAAGAACCCCAATTATTCAATTTTGATGAAATCAAACAAAGTTTAATTTTGGACCCTTTGGGCCCCTTTTTCCTACACTATTGGGACCAAAACTCCCAAAATCAATACCAATCTTCCTTTTATGGTCATTAACCTTGTGTTTAAATTTCATAGATTTCTATTTACTTATACTAACGTTATGGTGCGAAAACCAAGAAAAATGCTTATTTGGGTCCCTTTTTGGCCCCTTATTCCTAAACTGTTTGGACCTCAACTCCCAAAATCAATACCAATCTTCCTTTTGTGGTCATAAACATTATGTTCAAATTTCATTGATTTCTATTTACTTAAACTAAAGTTATTGTGCGAAAACCAAGAATAATGCTTATTTGGGCCCTTTTTTGGCCCCTAATTCCTTAACTGTTGAAACCAAAACTCCCAAAATCAATCCCAACCTTTCTTTTGTGGTCATCAACCTTGTGTCAAAATTTCATAGATTTCTATTAACTTAAACTAAAGTTATAGTGCGAAAACCAAGAAAATGCTTATTTGGGCCCTTTTTGGCCCCTAATTCCTAAAATGTTGGGACCCAAACTCCCAAAATCAATACCAACCTTCCTTTTATGGTCATAAACCTTGTGTTAAAATTTCATAGATTTCTATTCACTTTTACTAAAGTTAGAGTGCGAAAACTAAAAGTATTCGGACGACGACGACGACGCCAACGTGATAGCAATATACGACGAAAATTTTTTCAAAATTTGCGGTCGTATAAAAATAGTATATAAACTAATTATACTTGAATGATTTTCTTTTATTCAATTTACATAAATCTGGGTTTAGTTGTATTTTATTAGAACTTTTGATTTCTGATGCTTTATCATTTCATAATTGATTGGGCCTTTCACTTTTTCCAACTGAATTCGTTTTTGATGAAACCCTGTGTTTATTAGCAATGTTTTCGTTATGGTACGCACACACGCCCGTGCGTTCGATGGACTGTTCCTAAAGACACTAGCTGAGTCTTGTTATCATAACTTTCCCTCAATTTTCCAAAATAAGCCGAAAACATGCTTCTATTCAATATTTTAACCGGACATTCACTTTCGTTTTAATTCGATGTATGTTATGAAAAATCCCGAGCAATGCGAAAGAAAATATGACTACATGACACACGCTAATTGGATAAACACCGAGAAGATCGAAATATTTACAAAAACACGTGTACCTATCAAGCAACGGAAAACTCAAACACAGGGACCCATTACAGCTACTTGATGCAGGGATCTATTTTTAGAACGACAGGAAATTTCCAATTATAAATATTATAAAAAAAAGTTTAAGCGACGACTGTAAACAGATAAGGGTTAATAACACAAACGGTAGCCAATAAAAGGGTTGAGAACTCATGGTTTTGGCATATAATTGGGTTTTCCGTTGAATTAATTGGGTTGTTGAACCCTTCAATGGACAATTGCATTGGGTTTTCTATTATTTGTATTGCGGGATCACGCAAATACGCAGCTTATCTGGAGCTCTGCATGATATTAAAGAATTCATGAAATTTACACTGATTCTGTCAGTTGAATGGACTAGAATGAGATAAGTTATATACATGTACATGATAGACATAAAGGTTTTTCCAACAGGACTGTGGTGTAAATTAAATTAGTTGTATTTTATGGTTGATATATTTATGTATATACATGTATGTAAATCATTGGCTTTTCAACCAATGATATTTTACAATATCGATTATTTGTTTATTTTTCAGCATACTAAAAATGTTTTAACACAACACGAGCGCAAGCTTGATAGGGTGTCCTCACACAGGGTTTCCACTGGCGGTCGCCATTTTCCCAAATTTGCGAAAAATAATACTTGTGGCGATAAAAATTCGTCATTTGCTTAAGAATTTGGCGAAAGAAATATATAGAAAGATTTATTTTCCTCCTTCTTGTTTATTTACTTTTTTTGAGTTTCTCGGACTTTAACTTATCAGACAATACTCGGAATTCACCTTGACCTCAATGCATTCTAGCGTCACAATTTCAAATGACATAGGATAACATATGATCTGTCCATATACATGTATGAGGGTAGAAATGGGGGTATTTTACTTTAGTATTCTTGCCAAATGAAGATTAAACAGTAATTCTTAGACATGACCATAAAAGAGGGGGGGATAGGACCTTTATCGGGACTCCGGGATCGGGTGTTTTTAAGCTTGGGATTATCCTACCTCATAAAATGTACACTTTTTTCCAGACGATTAAAAAATCAGCTGAATTTGACAAATCACACTATTTGTTTTCCAAAAATAACCGTAATTGGATGGGGGTTCTGTGTATTCACATTATTTGAACAACTCTCCTTGGGCCGAGAAAAAAAAGATCCCTGTTTCAGGTAACCCGACCGACCCTAACTTTTTTATTGGATCTTTCAAAAAAAAAAATTTAAAAAAAATTATCAATCGACCCTGTTTTTGACACAGGCTTCTGATAAATGACATATTTTTTTCTCTCTTGCTTCCTCTTGCATAGAAAGGCAGTAAAACATTTTATTAATGTCAAAAGGTATTCCAAATAGGTTAAAATCCAAGAAATTTGCACAGCAGGTGCTTCATAAACATTGCAAATGGCCCAAGACCACAATTAATGACCCCGCTTTTCGTAGTTCCTTTTAATTAGAGTGTATTTTTCCTTAATTTTTTTCTTTCCCTTCCCCACTCATTTCTTAGATTTTATTGGGTGGAAATGAAAGATGAGAGGTGAAATAATTTTTTGGATGTTGTATTTAAACTGATTTTGATATGGAATGAGTGATTAGGCCAAGTGCAAAAAGGTCATATTTACAGTTTTCGGAACATCTCTTGACTTGTCCATAGGGGTATGGATGTATATTGGCTATATTTGTAAAAGTGATTGCTTCAATCTTTCTGAATTTTGGATATATTTTTGGACTAGTGCTATACATAAGACACACAAAAAATTTGACAAAAGGGCATGGTGCAATTTTTTTAATGATACAAAATGTTCTAAAGAAATGATAGAGAAATTAATTGTGGTCTGTGGCCAAATGGCACACTTCCGGTTTTTGATACTAATTATGGATCCGGACTTGGAAAAAACATGATAAATACTCAATAACTCAAAAATGAAATTTTGAATCATCACCAAAAAGTATACAGATATTAAGATTAATGTAACTAAGAAGTGTTTAAAGTTTTAAGCCATAATCAAGAATTGGTTTTGAGATACGGTGTGACATGTGAAACTAGAGGGTCCAAGGACCCTGTGTCGCTCACCTGATATTTTTATTTACAATTGTTGCATGATAAATGCAACTGTTGTACTGTCGTTTAGTTTCAGAGATATAATACTAAAAAGTGCATTTGAAACCTATGTTTTATTTCAGCCATGTGGGCAGGCAGGGTCATCATACACAGTGGTCCCTGGATATCCTAGTGGTGATTTAAACCAAGTTTGTTTAAATTCGACAGTTGTTTCAGGGGAGAATTTTTGTAAAATTTATCTAACAAGAAATGCAAAGTAATGAGAAAGTTGTGAAGTAGTTTTGTTGTTGCGTAACCCCCCCCCCCCCCCCCCACTTTGCCACCAGTGCAAGGGTTGTATAGCCAGCTGAGGTCGTGAAAAACTCTCTTTCTTTTGTTGTTGCAGATAGATCTTGACCTGATGAACAATTTTACCACATGTCAGATTTGCTCTAAATGCTTTGGTTTTTGAGTGATAAGCCAAAAACTGCATTTTACCCCTATCTTCTATTTTTAGCCATGGCGGGCATCTTGGTTGGTTGGCTGGATCACCGGACACAATTTTTAAACTAGATACCCCAATGATGATTGTGGCCAAGTTTGGTTTAATTTAATCCAGTAGTTTCAGAGGAGAAGATTTTTGTAAAAGATAACTAAGATTTACGAAAAATGGTTAAAAATTGACTATAAAGGGCAATAACTTCTAAAGGGGTCAACAGACCATTTTGGTCATGTTGACTTATTTGTAGATCTTACTTTGCTGAACATTTTTGCTGTTTACAGTTTATCTCTATCTATAATAATATTCAAGATAATAACCAAAAACAGCAAAATTTTCTCAAAATTACCAATTCAGGGGCAGCAACCCAACAACGGGTTGTCCGATTCATCTGACAATTTCAGGGCAGATAGATCTTGACCTGATAAACAATTTTACCCCATGTCAGATTTGCTCTAAATGCTTTGGTTTTTGAGTTATAAGCCAAAAACTGCATTTTACCCCTATGTTCTATTTTTAGCCATGGCGGCCATCTTGGTTGGTTGGGCGGGTCACCGGACACAATTTTTAAACTAGATACCCTAATAATGATTTTGGCCATGTTTGGTTAAATTTGGCCCAGCAGTTTCAGAGGAGAAGATTTTTGTAAAAGTTAACGACGACGGACGCAGGACGACGACGGACGACGCCGGACGCCGGACGCCAAGTGATGAGAAAAGCTCACTTGGCCCTTCGGGCCAGGTGAGCTAAAAAACACACCCCTGTTTAAGTTGCAATGTGTCGTAACTCAAAAAGTTTTAATCTTATTTTCACCAAAAAGTATACAGATCATGTGACCATCATAAGAAACAACAATATTAAGTTTCATGAAATTTGGATAAGTCGTTCTCAAGTTACGGTGCCACATGTTTACGCTGGACAGACAGACGGACACCGGACATTTGTATACCATAATACGTCACGTCTTTGACGGACGTATAAAAAGCAGTACTAAGCGTGCATGTTACGCTAGAAACATATTCAAAGAATAAAGTTTTATAACTTTTAATGTCATATTCAATATTTATCAAAACCTAAAGGGGAGTTACATGTATTTTACTTTCTATATTTTTTCGTGGATGTCAATACACCTAATCGCTATTTATTCCATACCGGATAAATTCTAAAATTACACAACTTTTTCATCCAGTTGAAGCTATCTGGGGGCTGTTGAAACAATTCACCATGCACAATACTTTTTAATGAGACCCGTTTTAACTTATTGTAAATACTTTAAACAAAATAATTTTTTACTTCAATTTTAATTTGGAAAAAAAGTGGATCATACTCTATTAAAGTTTCTTGATGATCGCTTTCTAAAGTTTTCCTCCCTCAGCTCTCTACTAAAAAACCTTTATTTTCGGCCGCATGACCCCAACAGGAAGTTGTACATACAGTGTATGACTGTTTTTCCCAGATTGGACTAAATAGCGATAATTAAATAAGGTGTAATTTCCGGTATTGTTGAAAACTTGCATATTCATCACTATCTGATTTTGTGGTTTTAACAATCCGGACAGACAAATAGCAATAAGGTGTTTAGGAAAACATGACCTAAAACCTCCTTCATATAAGACAAAAAACATCGGAACTCATACTGAATGGTCAAATGTGTTCAATATGAAAATTTCAGTTAAGATGGTAAAATCACAAATCAGCCGTTAATGTAAATGGACTATAAGTATGACTTTTGAGCAAATTTAAAGGGAAATGACGGGAAAGGGGCAAATTAGCTTTCAAGGGGAGCAAATGCTGTTTGAATTGTTAAGCGGGTTTTAAATATAGAGGGAAAGTGGAGTCATCTTTTTAGACTTTAGACTTTAATTTAGTTACATGTACATATAACTTATGTAGACTTACCTTCTAATTCTATACACTATTAAAAAAAAACCCACACACAACTCGGAACTATTTCTAATTCACTTAGACTACTGATATGCAAACCTAAAAACAAAAAAAAAAATATTATAAAATAGTTATTGAAAGATTCATAACACTTTGAAAGGATAATTCAGACACGTGTTACACGGGGAGCATGTTTGTTTACAAACAATAATGTCACGTGATCGCGCACTGACCTCGCATGCTGCATCGCCCTTACAATTCACTAATACATGTACATAACCATTTTCATGCAAACATGCAACGTGAATGTGATTGGTTATCAAATAATACAAAAATAATGCATGAACCGTTGAAGAAGAAGTTATTTCATCAAATAGATTGGATTTTCCCTTTCGACACGAATAGGTCGAGTTGACATTCCTGTCATCGGAGATAGTATTGAGATAAATGGGATAAAACGGACCGTCAAAAAGATCTGGAGAAGCACATCAGTAGAACCTTAACATAAATAAGTAATACTTACCAAAATTTCTCTAATTGATAACCTATAGAACTGAAATTTCACAAAAATACCGATAAAAAATTTCCTCTGAAACTACAAGGCCAAATTCCACCAAACATAATCACAACCTTCATTTATATGGTATCTAGTTATTAAATATGTCCGATGACCCCATTTGCCAATGACTGACATGGGTGAAAAAAGACCATAAGGCCATATTTCCAAGAGGCATCAACAATTGTTAAGTTTTCTGTTGAATTAGTTTGTTTACTTGCAATAGATCATTAATATTTGATATGAAGTTGCATTTCTATTAGTACACATCTGTTAAACGACTATTTTGATGCCCTAAATGTCCCCCATAGTCATGGTCTAGTAACTTTGAATTAATGAACAATTTCCAATGTTAAGTTTTCTGCCTTAGTTAGTTTAATAGGCACTACGCACTACTTGACTGTGATAAATCAATGAAATTTTGTTTCAAGTTGCATTACTATCAGTAAATATCAGTCTGATGACTGTTTTGATGCCATGACCCCGATGACATGGCCTAATGACTTTGAATGACAATTTTTAATGTTAATTGTAGTTAGTTTGATAGGACCTACTTGTGATAGAACAATGATTTTGATTGGG
Source organism: Mytilus edulis (assembly GCF_963676685.1). NCBI lineage: Eukaryota > Metazoa > Mollusca > Bivalvia > Mytilida > Mytilidae > Mytilus > Mytilus edulis. The sequence goes on from NC_092347.1 coordinate 39,549,099, forward strand.
TTTTGGTGTTTTAACACCACTTTTAATCACCGCTTTTGTAATATTTAGTGGCTGCCAGTTTTTATTCGTGGAGGAAGCCGTTGTGCCATGATAAAACAATGATAATTTGTATGAAGTTGCATTACTGTAATACTTTTGAGTACATCTTAGTTTGTCTACTGTTTCGAGGCCCAGCGGTTTTTTACACTCGTTTTCTAATTTTTTGGTTTATGATCGTTATTTTTTGTGGCAATAAAAATACAAGGACGGCAAGAGTATACGTCAATGAAACAGAAAACAAGAAGCATTTAGGGTTTCCGTCAGTAGAGAAAAATTAACACAATACTGGTATCTAAGGTTGACATCAGTTTAAAACTTAGCCTTAGTTACAACTCGGGACAATAATTGCACCTCGGGGTCTGGGTGGTGGTGCGGGAGGGGGGATAATAAACTTATTATTCCACTCATACCCAGTTGATTAGTATATATCACACACGAGATAAATACATCAACGATGGAATGTGCAAAGCTGTTATCTTTCTTTCAACTTCAAAGTTATTGAGGTCGTCGCACAGCATCCATGCGCGTAGCTACGTTAACGTCAAAACGCCCGGGCGTACACTTGAATTTGGTAAAAAAATAATCATCTAAATAAAAATAAAAGAATTTGTTAACAGTACCTCAACCTTCTAAGTCTTTCTTCAATGGCTTGTAATTGCGAATACAAGTGACGAAAATTAGTATCATATTATTTCTGTCAAATTCTAAATTGACCGTGAATTCTATACTCACTTTCCCTTCTTTCTTTTTTTAAAGCAATTCATTATGAGCTAAGATTCGATATGTGGTTTGCCTTTTTGGTCGAGCCATTGACATTTATGTCGCGAAAGGGAGACATTTTGATCCAAAATGTCGTCGGCGGTGCCAAAATTATAACTATGTGCATGTAGGTTCATTATGTAGTTAAAGTTTTAAGATATCAATAACTTTGTCAAACCTTCGTAAAATTTTACTGTAGCTGGACAAAAACTGTTAATGGTCAAATGAGTATCCAGAGCATAATGACGAAATTATATATATGATGCGTTTTCCCGTATTTTCTGAATTAAAGGAATTTCTTTTTGCATTTACAGTAGAAGGTTAAAATTTATTACATATCAATTACTTTGTGAAACCTAGTTTTTTTCATGGTTAATTTCTGAAGCAAAAAGTTTTTCGTTCATTTTTAATTTTTAAACCGACAGTCGGACTTTCTTTTGGGCAATTTAAATCAGACGATCGGCCACCGTTTAATAACCGAATGCACAGGGAGTCAATCTTTCAAATACTGTCTTTCATTGAAATTAGATTACGACTTCAGCTGACAGGGCATGGTATATATTGTCCATTACATATATTAACAACTCTTTGTACAGAAATAAAATATTCTTTTTGAATACAAAAACAGTTAAATATATGAAACAAAACTATATGTCACAGTGATATATGGGGGTCTGGATTGGGACCAACAGGGGGGGGGGGGGGGTTCATCATTTCTATATTTCTATGTTCTATCATTCTTTTGGTCTCTCTAATCTATTTAGTAAGAAATATGCTTATTCTTTCAATTATGGGTCTCGATTTATGTATTATAAATTGGATATCGGAGGGATAACAATCAGTAGATCCGTTGAAATTAGTCATGCCCCCGTTTATCCTCTACCAGCAGTTTCTTTGGCCTCACCAAGTTTTGGGCGTACACTTAGAAATGACCTTGCTACGCCACTGATTATTTGCACAACTCTCCTTACTGATGCCATATTTTGGAATTTCCGTGACCTAAATGGTTCGCGAAAATTAATATTTTTATATATAGTATAGTAAAAAGAAAAAAATAATTGTTGAAACAATGTTTCATGCTGCATGCGACAAGCTTCAGTTTAAAAAAACGGCTATTTTTAGGCTGTCCCGCGTAACATATTTCATTTATTGTAACCACTAAACTGTGATTTTCGTCTAAAGTATTTAATATTTTGAAAAACGGGTTTTTCCATTATTTAACAAAAAGGTTCCTTCAGTTTTTTATGCATTTTTTATGACGTTATGATGACGTCATAGAAAAAATAAAATGTTCCATACAACAAGGGCAAATCTGTCCCACGGGAAAAAACATTGGTATTCCAGATTTGAGAATCAAAAACATTTATCTAATATGGAAAAAAGGTTAGTATTTGTATTTACTTCATCAATGTTAATTTGCTTAATTTTATGAATTTAAAGACAAATATCCTGAAAAATGATATATGGTTATTTATGAGCGATTTTTCAAAGGCTTATAAGGTTGTCGCACCGCTATTTTTTGACGTAAAAACTAACTCAACTCAAATCTACGTCAATTGTTTGCTTATCAGAGCTCTTATATTGGTAGAATTTTATGATTTTTTAAAATGTTATTTTTCTTAATTTTTCAAAAATCTAAAGTACATCAATTTTCGATAAGTAGTTAAAACGCACCATCGATTTTGCGGAGTCTTACAAGAATGTGGCACATGCTTAAAACCAACGTTTCAGTCGAAGTTTTGGTTTGAACGTTACGGAATATTCGTGACGTTGTGTTACGCTTACATGTACGAACATCGCGCGTAACGTCAATGCTTTTATCTCCCTATTACTTACATTGTACATAGAGGTGATACTTCTTTGACAAATCCTTGTACATGAGTGTTGTCTGTCAAATCTTTGTTTCACAAAGAATGAATTGCATAACAATGAACTGAGCTCAAAGCAAAGTACTTTAATAATACACTTAGACAGAGAGCTAAATCCAGTGATATACTTTGTACTTCAGGTCCCTCACGAACATCCATCGACCAAAACCATATCTCAATAACATGCCATACTACATGGTTGGATCAGAAGTCCTGAAAAAGACATGATTTTTTTTTATCGTATTTTAAGTATATATGCACAGGTTAAAACTTTCTTGTGGTATAATCATTCAGTATCTAGCAACTATCAATTTGCTTCATGCAAAAATTGATATAGGTGGAGTGCCCCTCTCAGTGTTGAAAATAAGAACACACCTCCACCTAATTTTAGTCAACTGATGAACAAACATTCAGAACTATAAAAAAATTTCTAAGAATTGTCAGTGTCTATTTACCATTGCCACTGAATCAGTGATATAAATTTTACACATAATTATATACATGTAAGACTAAAATTTTGAAGTACATACATTGTATATATAAGACAAAAACTGACATTCGGTCTTTACTGACTTCATTCCCCAAGTCATTTTCAAATCCGACTTCATGATAAAATTAGATTCCATATTTACATGTACAACCAATGAAAATCAAATATCCCTCTAATAGACTAGCAATGAAATCCCTGTTTTCTAAAATGGTAGCTAGGTGGAACATAAAACTAAAAAATAAAACAAATATTTACATGTAAGAATATAATTTTTTTTTGTCTTCTGACCTCTAGATGTCTTTCAATTACATTCAGTTTGGTGTGGGTTGATATTTGATTGTTGTACATATTACAACCAAATGCTCCGCAGGGTACAGCTTTATACGACCCCAAAATCAATCCCAACCTTCCTTTAGTGGTATTGAACCTTCTGTTTAAAATTTATAAAAATCCATTCACTAAAACTAAAGTTATTGTCTGGAAACTAAATGTGTCTTCAGACGAAGAGACGACGACTGTCACGGAATAGAAGTTCCTTAATAATAAAAGTTCCAAAAGGAAAAAAAAGTTCTGAAATATTATTTCCACAGGAATACATATTACAGTATGTGTTCCTAATGGAATAAATGGTATAGAATATTTTTTTCCTAAGAGGAATAGGTATTATAACATCGTTTATAACAAAGTTTCCAGTGGAACTTCTGTCAGATGGAACAAATATACGTTGACAGCCTACTGACTGCTTAAAAGGAGGCCCGGTCCAGTCATGCTTTGACAGTGATTCCCTGAATAATCAACCATTTTTCCCCACCATAAAAACGGGACGGGCAATATGACCCCCCCTTTTTAGTCCGCATCTGCAAACTCTTTTAACAAGTATCTGTATCACATGTACACTTCAATCTCAAAATTGGATTGTCCGAGGACCGTTTTCCAAATCCTTGACCGTTACCTGTCTTACGGAAGCCGTGTGTAATTTCCCCCCTCTTATTTGAATACACTGAGTCGACCTAGACTATTGACAAACTAATTTTGACATAAGTTATAGTTTATGGCTCAATATTTAGTCCCAGTTTAAAGTTTTAGTGAAGTCCTGTTTTATAGTTCGTCCTTAATTTCCCGATTCGTTGTTAATAAAGGTCGGCTATCTCATGATTTATAGGTAGTAGCATTGTATTTGTCGGGTAAATGCACGTGGGTAAATGGATATTTATATTACTATAAGTCATGATTGGAACTTCCTTATATTTTCAATCGTCTTATTTTTTCTTCGCCGGTACCATAAAAATGACCTAGCTGTAACTAACGGCGTAATTTGATTTTTACACGCGAACGTCATATATATATAAATATATATATATATATAGGTTTAGTTTAAACAGGTAGTTTAAAGGTTTTAATATGAACTTGTTTGTATAACTGTTTGATCAGGCATTATAATTAAGATTTACATTGCACTCAATATATAGGTGGGGCTGCAGCTTGTTTCATGTTATTCGATGCTTGAGAAAAAAGTTTATTCAAACAAAGCAATCAAACATTTAAACTACACTAGAACACACCCGTGATATCACGGGTCCGTGACTGAATTAAAGTACACAACTATGCGCAAGCCTTATTTTAGTATTAGTATTGTCATCTGATAAAGTCATGCCGATTATAAGATACACAGTTTTTCTCTGCTTTCAAGTATTTCTGTTTGAACCCGTCGGACTGAAACAATAATATCAATTATTTGGAAAACAAAAGGTCCTGGAATGGAGTATTTTTTAATCAACAGCATTGTCCTATATAAGTTATAAATAAAGTTGAATTCTTTGCTTCGCTGTTTTACGTCATGCCCACTAACAAATTGAAAACTGTATCTATACGCCTTATTTTTAGTCCAGATTTTTAGTATTCGTATTGTTATCTTAGAAAGTCTTACTGATTAAAATACTACATGTACAATAGGTAACAATTTGACAATTTAATAGTGTCAACCCTGTGATTATGCCCGTGTATATAGCATATTAATCCTGAATACAACGTTTGGTGGTGCGCCTGTCAGATGCGGAACGTACAGATAAGGTAATAGGTAACAGGTGAATATACTATTGGTATCGGTAGCGGACTCGACCCGGAACTTCTTAATTATTGGCAATATTAATTACGTGGAAAACAAAAGGGCCTGGAGTGGTGTAATTTTTAATCTACACCTTTGTACTATATTAGTTATATATAAAGTTGAATTCTGTGATTCGTCGTTTTTACGTGATGACAGCTGACAAATTGGACCTCGTAATTTTAGTATTATAGATGCTTTAGGAAAAAGCTCTAAAACACACGAAGACTATACTGTATATGATTCAACCATTGATAGCAGAAGACTGGCTGATGGCTTTTCATCCTGACAATATACTGTTCTCTCTGCCTCAAACAAGAAAGCTACCGTCAAACATAATTACATTCGTCGCAGTCATACTGTATGAAATCATCTCTTCATCATAATATCTTGATATTACTCTTCAACCTGATTTAAAATGGACTTGATCAACACACTAAAAATGTTATTGCAAATGCAAACAAAAGCATAGACTTTGTTAAAAGAAATACCAAAACATCTATCCCAAACAGAAAGGACGTCATTACGTCTCAGGAATACCTACTTACGACACTTGTACATCATGTTCGACCAAAACTAGAATATGCGGCTTGCTTGGTTTGGACCCTCATACTTGTGAACAATACAATAAATTTGAGATGACCCGGAGTGCGACAGGTATGCTAAATACTCTTAAATGGCCTTCCTTTAATACAACAACGCAGATTTTAAAAAAACCCAACTAAATTCATAATGTACTAATAAACTGAGATTACTATAATGTGTTATAGTACTGAGTCTCAGACATAAATAAGGCCTTTAGTTTTCTAGTTTAAATTGTGCACGTGACCATATTGTCGCAGTGCCATAAAATTACTGTTAGAATTATTCCTTTTTTCCTTTAACAATTACCCAATGGAATTATCTGCTTCCAAATGTGACCGCCTCCTCCTCCCCCTCCCACGTTAATTTTCCGCTACACTAAATATTTTAGAGAAAAGTTGACACCTACAATTATCTACAATATAGAACAGTAAACCTTAGTAGGTATGTAAATAGTTTAACCACATGTCATGTTACAGTAGGATTTATTTATTTTTTGCTGGTACTATTCTTTTATAAATATTTTTTTTATCATTTTTTATCCTAATACGCATGCGCAGTAGTTAGTAAACACCAAACAATCTGATGAATAACTGGATACCACAAAAAGAAGAAGAACGAAGTTTAAGTATATTTAGGGACTTTAACCTGTATTTTGCTAAGCAGACTTTTCATATCCCTTCTGTTTATGGTTAGATTAATGTCTTTTATTGTTACCTTCGATCCACCATATTCATTTCAAGTCCAAATTTCTCATGCCAATAAAAGTTGACAAATTCAAATTGAGTAGAGTAGACCGGTAATTGCTAGGATGAAAGTTAACCGATTAATATTAAAACACAGTACCCCCCAACCACTCTGTTGTCAATTTTTTTTTTTAATTATTAGCATTATTAAAAGACAGTTTAAGATGTTGCACAATTTTATATATTCGAAAGAAGGTTGATCTTTCATCAATTATGAGAAGACAAACAGATAGTTAATCACTTAGACATTTAAATTCAACCAATAGATTTTTTTTCAATAGAAGTGAACATAATTCAGTTCTGGTCAGTTACACCTGGAGCATGTAGCTTGAACAATTGATTTCTAAATAAAATATTTGCTTTTTTTAGTTCTAGAAAAAAACAATGCTTCAGTTAGGGACATCAAAAGATCGATGTAGGATAAAAAACTTAAATCAAATAGTTTGGGGGTGGGGGTCAACATGGCTGCAAGTTTTGTAATGTCAATCTAAAAATCGATTTTACATATATCCCTATTGGTCAATCAATTTTCCCCAAATTAAGTTAAGAGCGGGGGGGGGGGGGGGGGGGGGGGAGGGGAGTGTGTGGGGGTCAGTGAAAAAACTATGTGAATTAAGTTTTTTATCCTTCATTGAACTTTTGATGTCGTCCCTTAATCATGCGTTGTTGTTCCTGAAATGCTTCAAGTATTTAAATGCTCATAGGTAAATTTAATACCATAAATTTTAATAGGAAAAAAAGTCCCTGTATACCTTTTCTAAACACTGGTACACTCTTAAACAAGGAATACCCCACTTTTTATAGGCACGTCAAAATTAATACAAATGTCTGGCTTCCCTCTGTTCGTCTGTCCGTTACGTATGACTTTGTCTGTCCAGCATCCACATGTCGCACTGTAACTTGAGAACCGCTTGTCCAAATTTCATGAAACTGAAGACAGTGTTTCTTATGATGGTCAAACAATCTGTATACTTTTTGGTGAAAATAGGATTCAAACTTTTTGAGTAACAGAACTCTAGAACTAAAATAGGGGTGTGTTTTTTTCACATGTTGCGCTGTATCTCAAAAATGATTTCTGATTATTGTTTCACACACTTCTTAATTATTCTAATCCAAAGATCTGTATACTTTTTGGTGATGATTTAAAATTTTATTTTAGAGTAATTGAGTTTTTTGTATAAAAGGGGGGGGGGGGGGTGTTTCACATGTCACTTTGTATCTCATAAATGATTTATGATTATTGCTTAAAACTTAACACACTTCTTAGTTATATTAATCTAAAGATCTGTATACTTTTTGGTGATTCAAAATTTTACTTTAGAGTTATTGAGTTTTTTGTAAAAAAAAGTGGGACTTTCAAGTGTTTCATCATATCTTAAAAACCATTAATGACTATTGCTTAAAACTTTACACACTTCTTAGTTATATTAATCTAAAGATCTGTATATTTTTTGGTGATGATTCAAAATTTTATTTTAGAGTTAGAGTTTCTTTATTTCACATGTCGTGCTGTATCTCAGAAACTATTCCTGCTTATTGCATAAAACTTTTTTACACAAGATTAAGGGCATATCATGCACTCATGGCACAGCTATTTATTCTGACTTCAGCCCAACTTGTTACATCTAAACAAAAGGTAGGGTACATTGTACAGTCAGGTGCATTACTTAGACAAGTAACTTTTAAAATTACCTATATAAGTAATGTTGAAAACGAGGCTATTTTAAAAATTACTTAAGTAACTTTTCTAAATATTATTTTTATAGGTGACAAATTATACAAATTTTACTAGTTTTAACGAATTTTTACAGTTATCTGGTTATTTTTCCCATGAAATATAAAATCTAATCCTTCTGAAACACTAATTGCTTTTCTGACACACTTATCTTTGATATCTACGCTTCTTGGTCAAAAATTGGTCTCTTGGGAGCTCTTATTAATTGGGACTATCAAAATATCGTTTTCCTTCAAAATCTTGAAGGTAAACAGATATACATAGATAGAAACTTATGAATTGATTAAGACTTGAAGTCATTTATAATTTGTAGCCCAAAACAATTACATATGTTCCTTAAATAAGTGTAATTATTACTAATTTTTTTAAAGATGTACAAAATCACTTATTCAAGTAACATTTTTGTCATTATTTTTAAAGTAACCCTTTATGTCTATTCTCCTCTCAAATCTTACAAATTCTTAAATTTATGATATAAAATGATGTAAAAATTCATGAAAACTACATTTAGTCCTTAATTTTTTGCTTATATTGAAATTTAAAATAACTCTATTGAGTAATTTTATATTTTTTAAAAACAAAAAATACCTCTATAAGTAACTAGAAAAAGTTACTTGTTTAAGTAACGCCCCTGACTGTTGTAGATAGGTAGGGATGTTTTTTTAATTTTACATTGAGTCTATGGGAGCAACTTATTCTGACTTAATAAAAAATCCCCCCATTAAATCTTTAGGATAGGCTCTTATTAAGACTAAAATGTAAAATAGGTAGGGTAACTGGAACCACACAGATTTTAATTTGGCCTCAGTAATATGTTTTTATTCTTAAACATCATTTTTACTTAATTTTCAACTTCACTGACTTTCATGATAATTTTCATCTCACTTCAGTTTTTGAATTTTATGTAGTTTATGAGACTTTTTGTTCCCTTATATAAGAGGGTAGAAATGTTCTTTAACTCAGTTGTCAAGCATTCATTTTCTGCTACTACATACTAATGAGTAAGTGTCAAGTTGGTTAAAATTTGATGGTGATTTGTCAAAATATCCTAATCACAAATCATCAGAGATCTCAAATTTTTTTGAAGAGAGTTATACCCCTTGAAAATTACAAATTTATGGAAAATGGCTGCGTTAGCGCTCTTACAGCAATTTTTTTTGACAGATTGTTATATATGACAGCAAACAAATTTTGGTATAACATTGTAGCCGTCTGTGTTTTCCAAAGACACTTAAGTTTCCAGACAATAACATAAGTTTAAGTGAATGATTTTATGGGTTATGGTCACAACAATTTAGGAATTCAGGGCCTAAAAAGGGGTCCAAATAAGCATTTTTCCAGTTTTCAGACAATAACTTGTGTGTAAGTGTACAGATCTTTCTGAAATTGAACCACTAGGTTCCATACCAAAAATGGAAGGTTGGGATTAAATTTTGGTGTTAGGGCCCAAACTGTTTAGGAATTATAGGGGCCAAAAAACAATACTTTTCTAATATTTTGTATAAATTTCTTGTTTCTTGACTAATTTCAATGGGGTTTTATTCTTGAATTCTTTGGGTTCTTTAATATGCTGAATCTAATCGTATATTAAATTTTTGGAATTTGGGCCCCATTTTAAATTGGTCCACATGAGGTTCAAAGGGTCTAAAATTAAACTATGTTTGATTTCATAAAAAAATAAATTATTTGAGTCAAAGCTTTTACTTAGATTTTCAATTTTGGGTCCCGTTTTCAATTTGGTCTACATTTAGGTCTTAAGTGTCCAAAACTAAACTTAGTTTGATTTCAATAAAAGTTGAATTCTTGGAACATTTTAAATTTTTTTATTATGGACCCAGTTTTCAAGTTGGTCCAAATTGGGGTCCAAAATTAAACTTTGTTTGATTTCATTAAAAATTAAATTATTTGAGTCAAAGCTTTTACTTAAATTTTTAATTTTGGGTCCCGTTTTCAATTTGGTCTACATTAAGGTCTTAAGTGTCCAAAACTAAACTTAGTTTGAGTTCAATAAAAGTTGAATTCTTGGAGTTCTTTGATATGCTGAATCTAAACATTTTTAGATTTTTTAATTTGGAACTAAGACAGGAACCAGACCGCCTGGACAGACTCCACAGTTCAAAAGTTAAGTATGCGATTTATGTTAATGGACCCTTATTAGCTCACCTGGCCCGAAGGGCCAAGTGAGCTTTTCCCATCACTTGGCGTCCATCGTCGTCGTTAACTTTTACAAAAATCTTCTCCTCTGAAACTACTGGGCCAAATTAAACCAAACTTGGCCACAATCATCATTGGGGTATCTAGTTTAAAAAATGTGTGGCGTGACCCGGCCAACCAACCAAGATGGCCGCCATGGCTAAAAATAGAACATAGGGGTAAAATGCAGTTTTTGGCTTATAACTCAAAAAACAAAGCATTTAGAGCAAATCTGACGGAGTAAAATTGTTTATCAGGTCAAGATCTATCTGCCCTTCAGATGAATCCGACAACCCGTTATTGGGTTGCTGCCCCTGAACTGGTAATTTTAGGGAATTTTTGCTGTTTTTGGCTATTATCTTGAATATTATTATAGATAGAGATAAACTGTAAACAGCAATAATGTTCAGCAAAGTAAGATTTACAAATAAGTCAGCATGACCAAAATGGTTAGTTGACCCCTTTAGGAGTTATTGACCTTTATAGTCAATTTTTAACCATTTTTCGTAAATCTTAGTAATCTTTTACAAAAATCTTCTTCTCTGAAACTACTGGGCCAAATTAATCCAAACTTGGCCACAATCATTTTTGGGATATATCTAGTTTAAAAAATGTGTGGCGTGACCCGGCCAACCAACCAAGATGACTGCCATGGCTAAAAATAGAACATAGGGTAAAATGCAGTTTTTGGCTTAAAACTCAAAATCCAAAGCATTTAGAGCAAATCTGACATGTGGTAAAAGTGTTTATCAGGTCAAAATATATCTGTCCTGAAATTTTCAGATGAATCAGACAACCTGTTGTTGGGTTGCTGCCCCTGAATTGGTAATTTTAAGGAAATTTTGCTGTTTTTGGTTATTATCTTGAATATTATTATAGATAGAGATAAACTGTAAACAGCAATAATGTTCAGCAAAGTAAGATTTACAAATAAGTCAGCATGACCAAAATGGTCAGTTCACCCCTGAAGGAGTTATTGCCCTTTATAGTCAATTTTTAACCATTTTCTCGTTAATCTTAGTAATCTTTTACAAAAATCTTCTTCTCTGAAACTACTGGGCCAAATTTAACTAAACTTGGCCACAATCATCATTGGGGTAACTTGTTTAAAAAATGTGTGGCGTGACCTGGCCAATCAACCAAAATGGCTGCCACGGCTAATAATAGAACATAGGGGTAAAATGCATTTTTTGGCTTATAACTCAAAAACCGAAGCATTAAGAGAAAATCTGACAGGGTTTAATTGTTTATATTGTCAAGATCTATCTGCCCTGATGTTTTCACATGGATCGGACAACCTGTTGTTAGGTTACTGTCCTGAATTGGTAGTTTTAAGAAAATTTTGCCGTTTTTGGTTATTATCTTGAATATTATTATAGATAGAGATAAACTGTATACAGCAATAACGTTCAGCAAAATAAGATCTACAAATAAGCTTACATGACCAAAAAAGTCAATTGACCCCTTAAGGAGTCATTGCCCTTTATAGTTAATTTTTAACATTTTTCATAAATTTTTGTAAATTTTTAGAAAATATTTTCCACTGTAATTACTGGGCCATTAGTTCATTATAGATAGAGATAATTGTAGCAACAAGAATGTTCAGTAAAGTAAGATCTACAAACACATCACTATCACCAAAACACAATTATGTCATGAATTTATCCGTGTCAATTGTTTAATATGCACAAGACCAAGGTGAGCGACACAGGCTCTTTAGAGCCTCTAGTTCCAAAATTGTCGTATTAATGTGGAACTAATGTGCACTTTTTTTTACATGCAGATGCTGATTCAAGACAGGAACAAGACTGCCCGGACAGACTCCACAGTTCAAAAGATAAGTATGCGCTTTATGTGAATGGACCCTTTTTCCAAAATTGTCGTATTAATGTGGAACTAATGTGCACTTTTTTTAGCTCACCTGGCCCGAAGGGCCAAGTGAGCTTTTCTCATCACTTGGCGTCCGTCGTCCGTCGTCGTCCGTCGTCGTCCGTCGTCGTTAACTTTTACAAAAATCTTCTCCTCTGAAACTACTGGGCCAAATCAAACCAAACTTGGCCACAATCATCATTGGGGTATCTAGTTTAAAAAATGTGTGGCGTGACCCGGTCAACCAACCAAGATGGCCGCCACGGCTAAAAATAGAACATAGGGGTAAAATGCAGTTTTTGGCTTATAACTCAAAAACCAAAGCATTTAGAGCAAATCTGACAAGGGGTAAAAATGTTTATCAGGTCAAGATCTATCTGCCCTGAAATTTTCAGATGAATCGGTCAATCGGTTGTTGGGTTGCTGCCCCTGAATTGGTAATTTTGAGGAAATTTTGCTGTTTTTGGTTATTATCTTGAATATTATTATAGATAGAGATAAACTGTAAACAGCAATAATGTTCAGCAAAGTAAGATCTACAAATAAGTCAACATGACCAAAATGGTCAGTTGACCCGTTTAGGAGTTATTGCCCTTTATAGTCAATTTTTAACCATTTTTCGTTAATTAAAGTAATCTTTTACAAAAATCTTCTCCTCTGAAACTACTGGGCCAAATTAATCCAAACTTGGCCACAATCATCTTTGGGGTATCTAGTTTAAAAAATGTGTGGCGTGACCTGGTCAACCAACCAAGATGGCCGCCACGGCTAAAAATAGAACAAAGGGGTAAAATGCAGTTTTTGGCTTATAACTCAAAAACCAAAGCATTTAGAGCAAATCTGACATGGGGTAAAAATGTTTATCAGGTCAAGATCTATCTGCCCTGAAATTTTCAGATGAATCAGTCAATCGGTTGTTGGGTTGCTGCCCCTGAATTGGTAATTTTGAGGAAATTTTGCTGTTTTTGGTTATTATCTTGAATATTATTATAGATAGAGATAAACTGTAAACAGCAATAATGTTCAGCAAAGTAAGATCTACAAATAAGTCAACATGAACAAAATGGTCAGTTGACCTGTTTAGGAGTTATTGCCCTTTATAGTCAATTTTAACCATTTTTCATAAATTAAATTAATCTTTTACAAAAATCTTCTCCTCTGAAACTACTGGGCCAAATTAATCTAAACTTGGCCACAATCATCTTTGGGGTATCTAGTTTAAAAAATGTGTGGCGTGACCTGGTCAACCAACCAAGATGGCCGCCACCGCTAAAAATAGAAGATAGGGGTAAAATGCAGTTTTTGGCTTATAACTCAAAAACCAAAGCATTTTGAGGAAATCTGACATGGGATAAAAATGTTTATCAGGTCAAGATCTATCTGCCCTGAAATTTTCAGATGAATCGGTCAATCGGTTGTTGGGTTGCTGCCCCTGAATTGGTAATTTTGAGGAAATTTTGCTGTTTTTGGTTATTATCTTGAATATTATTATAGATAGAGATAAATTGTAAACAGCAATAATGTTCAGCAAAGTAAGATCTACAAATAAGTCAACATGACCAAAATGGTCAGTTGACCCCTTTAGGAGTTATTGCCCTTTAAAGTCAATCTTTAACCATTTTACATAAATCTAAGTAATCTTTTACAAAATCTCCACTGAAACTACTAGGCCACAATCATCTTTGGGGTATCTAGTTTGAAAAATGTGTCCGATGACCTGGCCATTCAACCAAGATGGCCGCCACGGCTAAAAATAGAACATAGGGGTAAAATGCAGTTTTTGGCTTATAACTATGAACTCAAAGCATCTAGAGCAAATCTGACAAGAAGTTAAATTGTTAATCAAGTTAATATCTATCTGCCCTGAATTTTTCAGATGAATTGGACAACTGGTTGTTGGGTTGCTGCCCTCCAATTGGTAATTTTTAAAGAAATTTTGCCGTTTTTGGTTATCTTGAATACTATTATAGATAGCGATAAACTGTAAACAGCAATAATGTTCAGCAAAGTAAGATCTACAAATAAGTCAACATGACCTAAATGGTCAATTGACCCCTTAAGGAGTTATTGCCCTTTATAGTCAATTTTTAACAATTTTCATTAATTTGGTAAATATATGTAAATTTTTACCAAATATAGTTCTCTGTTACTAATGGGCAAAGTTCATTATAGATATAATTGTAAGAAGCAAAATCGTTCAGTAAAGTAAGAACTTCAAACACATCACCATCACCAAAATACAATTTTGTCATGAATCCATTTGTGTCCTTTGTTTAATATGCACATAGACCAAGGTGAGCGACACAGGCTCTTTAGAGCCTCTAGTTTTACTTGCAGATGCTGATCCAAGACAGGAACCAGACCGCCCGGACAGACTCCACAGTTCAAAAGATAAGTATGCGCTTTATGTTAATGGACCCTTTTTCCAAAATTGTCGTATTAATGTGGAACTAATGTGCACTTTTTTTTTACTTGCAGATGCTGACCCAAGACTGGAACCAGACCACCAGGAGTGACTCCACAGTTCAAAAGTTAAGTATGTGCTTTATGTTAATGGACCCATTTTCCAAATTGTCGTATTAATGTGGAACTAATGTGCACTTTTTTTTTTACTTGCAGATGCTGACCCAAGACAGGAACCAGACCGCCCGGACAGACTCCACAGTTCAAAAGTTAAGTATGCGCTTTAGGTTAATGGACCCTTTTTCCAAAATTGTCGTATTAATGTGGAACTAATGTGCACTTTTTTTTTTACTTGCAGATGCTGACCCAAGACTGGAACCAGACCGCCCGGACAGACTCCACAGTTGAAAAGATAAGTATGCGCTTTATGTTAATGGACCCTTTTTCCAAAATTGTCGTATTAATGTAGAACTAATGTGCACTTTTTTTTTTACTTGCAGATGCTGACCGAAGACTGGAACCAGACCGCCCGGACAGACTCCACAATTCAAAAGATAAGTATGCGCTTTATGTTGATGAACCCTTTTTCCAAAATTGTCGTATTAATGTGGAACCAATGTGAAGTTTTTTTTTTACTTGCAGATGCTGACCCAAGATCGGAACCAGACCGCCTAGACAACTCCACAGTTCAAAAGATATAAGTATGCGCTTTATGTTAATGGACCCTTTTTCCAAAATTGTCGTATTAATGTGGAACTAATGTGCACTTTTTTTTTTCTTGCAGATGCTGACCGAAGACTGGAACCAGACCGCCCGGACAGACTCCACAGTTCAAAAGATAAGTATGCGCTTTATGTTAATGGACCCTTTTTCCAAAATTGTCGTATTAATGTGGAACTAATGTGCACTTTTTTTTTACTTGCAGATGCTGACCCAAGACAGGAACCAGACCGCCAGGACAGATTCCACAGTTCAAAAGATAAGTATGCGCTTTATGTTAATGGACCCTTTTTCCAAAATTGTCGTATTAATGTGGAACTAATGTGCACTCTTTTTTTTACTTGCAGATGCTGACCCAAGACTGGAAACAGACCGCCTAGACAGACTCCACAGTTCAAAAGATAAGTATGCGCTTTATGTTAATGGACCCTTTTTCCAAAATTGTCGTATTAATGTGGAACTAATGTGCACTTTTTTTTTACTTGCAGATGCTGACCCAAGACAGGAACCAGACCGCCAGGACAGATTCCACAGTTCAAAAGATAAGTATGCGCTTTATGTTAATGGACCCTTTTTCCAAAATTGTCGTATTAATGTGGAACTAATGTGCACTTTTTTTTTTACTTGCAGATGCTGACCCAAGACAGGAACCAGACCGCCTGGACAGACTCCATAGTTCAAAAGATAAGTATGGGCTTTATGTTAATGGACCCTTTTTCCAAAATTGTCGTATTAATGTGGAACTAATGTGAATTTTTTTTTTTACTTGCAGATGCTGACCCAAGACAGGAACCAGACCGCCTAGACAGACTCCACAGTTCAAAAGATAAGTATGGGCTTTATGTTAATGGACCCTTTTTCCAAAATTGTCGTATTAATGTGGAACTAATGTGAATTTTTTTTTTTACTTGCAGATGCTGACCCAAGACAGGAACCAGACCGCCTAGACAGACTCCACAGTTCAAAAGATAAGTATGCGCTTTATGTTAATGGACCCTTTTTCCAAAATTGTCTTATTAATGTGGAACTAATGTGCACTTTTTTTTTTACTTGCAGATGCTGACCCAAGACAGGAACCAGACCGCCTAGACAGACTCCACAGTTCAAAAGATAAGTATGCGCTTTATGTTAATGGACCCTTTTTCCAAAATTGTCGTATTAATGTGGAACTAATGTGCACTTTTTTTTTTACTTGCAGATGCTGACTGAAAACTGGAACAAGACGGCCTAGACAGACTCCACAGTTGAAAAGATAAGTATGCGCTTTATGTTAATGGACCCTTTTTCCAAAATTGTCGTATTAATGTGGAACTAATGTGCACTTTTTTTTTACTTGCAGATGCTGACCCAAGACAGGAACCAGACCGCCCGGACAGTTCCACAGTTCAAAAGATAAGTATGCGCATTATGTTAATGGACCCTTTTTTCCAAAATTGTGGTATTAATGTGGAACTAATGTGCACTTTTTTTTTTACTTGCAGACGCTGACCCAAGACTGGAACCAGACCGCCTGGACAGACTCCACAGTTCAAAAGATAAGTATGCACTTCATGTTAATGGACCCTTTTTCCAAAATTGTCGTATTAATGTGGAACTAATGTGCACTTTTTTTTTTACTTGCAGATGCTGACCCAAGACAGGAACCAGACCGCCTGGACAGACTCCACAGTTCAAAAGATAAGTATGGGCTTTATGTTAATGGACCCTTTTTCCAAAATTGTCGTATTAATGTGGAACTAATGTGAATTTTTTTTTTTACTTGCAGATGCTGACCCAAGACAGGAACCAGACCGCCTAGACAGACTCCACAGTTCAAAAGATAAGTATGCGCTTTATGTTAATGGACCCTTTTTCCAAAATTGTCTTATTAATGTGGAACTAATGTGCACTTTTTTTTTTACTTGCAGATGCTGACCCAAGACAGGAACCAGACCCCCTAGACAGACTCCACAGTTCAAAAGATAAGTATGAGCTTTATGTTAATGGACCCTTTTTCCAAAATTGTCGTATTAATGTGGAACTAATGTGCACTTTTTTTTTACTTGCAGATGCTGACCCCGGACTGGAACCAGACCGCCCGGACAGACTCCACAGTTCAAAAGATAAGTATGCGCTTTATGTTAATGGACCCTTTTTCCAAAATTGTCGTATTAATGTGGAACTAATGTGCACTTTTTTTTTTACTTGCAGATGCTGACCCAAGACTGGAAACAGACCGCCTAGACAGACTGCACAGTTCAAAAGATAAGTATGCGCTTTATGTTAATGGACCCTTTTTCCAAAATTGTCGTATTAATGTGGAACTAATGTGCACTTTTTTTTTACTTGCAGATGCTGACCCAAGACAGGAACCAGACCGCCAGGACAGATTCCACAGTTCAAAAGATAAGTATGCGCTTTATGTTAATGGACCCTTTTTCCAAAATTGTCGTATTAATGTGGAACTAATGTGCACTTTTTTTTTACTTGCAGATGCTGACCCAAGACAGGAACCAGACCGCCTGGACAGACTCCATAGTTCAAAAGATAAGTATGGGCTTTATGTTAATGGACCCTTTTTCCAAAATTGTCGTATTAATGTGGAACTAATGTGAATTTTTTTTTTTACTTGCAGATGCTGACCCAAGACAGGAACCAGACCGCCTAGACAGACTCCACAGTTCAAAAGATAAGTATGGGCTTTATGTTAATGGACCCTTTTTCCAAAATTGTCTTATTAATGTGGAACTAATGTGCACTTTTTTTTTAACTTGCAGATGCTGACCCAAGACAGGAACCAGACCGCCTAGACAGACTCCACAGTTCAAAAGATAAGTATGCGCTTTATGTTAATGGACCCTTTTTCCAAAATTGTCGTATTAATGTGGAACTAATGTGCACTTTTTTTTTACTTGCAGATGTTGACCCCGGACTGGAACCAGACCGCCTGGACAGACTCCACAGTTCAAAAGATAAGTATGCGCTTTATGTTAATGGACCCTTTTTCCAAAATTGTCGTATTAATGTGGAACTAATGTGCACTTTTTTTTTTACTTGCAGATGCTGACCCAAGACTGGAAACAGACCGCCTAGACAGACTCCACAGTTCAAAAGATAAGTATGCGCTTGATGTTAATGGACCCTTTTTCCAATATTGTCGTATCAATGTGGAACTAATGTGCACTTTTTTTTTACTTGCAGATGCTGACCCAAGACAGGAACCAGACCGCCCGGACAGATTCCACAGTTCAAAAGATAAGTATGCGCTTTATGTTAATGGACCCTTTTTCCAAAATTGTCGTATTAATGTGGAACTAATGTGCACTTTTTTTTTTACTTGCAGATGCTGACCGAAGACTGGAACAAGACGGCCTAGACAGACTCCACAGTTCAAAAGATAAGTATGCGCTTTATGTTAATGGACCCTTTTTCCAAAATTGTGGTATTAATGTGGAACTAATGTGCACTTTTTTTTTACTTGCAGATGCTGACCCAAGACTGGAACCAGACCGCCCGGACAGACTCCACAGTTCAAAAGATAAGTATGCGCTTCATGTTAATGGACCCTTTTTCCAAAATTGTCGTATTAATGTGGAACTAATGTGCACTTTTTTTTTACTTGCAGATGCTGACCCAAGACAGGAACCAGACCGCCCGGACAGATTCCACAGTTCAAAAGATAAGTATGCGCTTTATGTTAATGGACCCTTTTTCCAAAATTGTGGTATTAATGTGGAACTAATGTGCACTTTTTTTTTTACTTGCAGATGCTGACCCAAGACTGGAACCAGACCGCCCGGGAAGACTCCACAGTTCAAAAGATAAGTATGCGATTTATGTTAATGGACCCTTTTTCCAAAATTGTCGTATTAATGTGGAACTAATGTGCACTTTTTTTTTAACTTGCAGATGCTGACCCAAGACAGGAACCAGACCGCCTAGACAGACTCCACAGTTCAAAAGATAAGTATGCGCTTTATGTTAATGGACCCTTTTTCCAAAATTGTCGTATTAATGTGGAACTAATGTGCACTTTTTTTTTACTTGCAGATGTTGACCCCGGACTGGAACCAGACCGCCTGGACAGACTCCACAGTTCAAAAGATAAGTATGCGCTTTATGTTAATGGACCCTTTTTCCAAAATTGTCGTATTAATGTGGAACTAATGTGCACTTTTTTTTTTACTTGCAGATGCTGACCCAAGACTGGAAACAGACCGCCTAGACAGACTCCACAGTTCAAAAGATAAGTATGCGCTTGATGTTAATGGACCCTTTTTCCAATATTGTCGTATCAATGTGGAACTAATGTGCACTTTTTTTTTACTTGCAGATGCTGACCCAAGACAGGAACCAGACCGCCCGGACAGATTCCACAGTTCAAAAGATAAGTATGCGCTTTATGTTAATGGACCCTTTTTCCAAAATTGTCGTATTAATGTGGAACTAATGTGCACTTTTTTTTTTACTTGCAGATGCTGACCGAAGACTGGAACAAGACGGCCTAGACAGACTCCACAGTTCAAAAGATAAGTATGCGCTTTATGTTAATGGACCCTTTTTCCAAAATTGTGGTATTAATGTGGAACTAATGTGCACTTTTTTTTTACTTGCAGATGCTGACCCAAGACTGGAACCAGACCGCCCGGACAGACTCCACAGTTCAAAAGATAAGTATGCGCTTCATGTTAATGGACCCTTTTTCCAAAATTGTCGTATTAATGTGGAACTAATGTGCACTTTTTTTTTACTTGCAGATGCTGACCCAAGACAGGAACCAGACCGCCCGGACAGATTCCACAGTTCAAAAGATAAGTATGCGCTTTATGTTAATGGACCCTTTTTCCAAAATTGTGGTATTAATGTGGAACTAATGTGCACTTTTTTTTTTACTTGCAGATGCTGACCCAAGACTGGAACCAGACCGCCCGGGAAGACTCCACAGTTCAAAAGATAAGTATGCGATTTATGTTAATGGACTCTTTTTCCAAAATTGTCGTATTAATGTGAAACTAATGTGCACTTTTTTTTTTACTAGCAGATGCTGACCCAAGACTGGAACCAGACCGCCCGGACAGACTCCACAGTTCAAAAGATAAGTATGCGCTTTATGTTAATGGACCCTTTTTCCAAAATTGTGGTATTAATGTGGAACTAATGTGCACTTTTTTTTTTACTTGCAGATGCTGACCCCAGACTGGAACCAGACCGCCTGGACAGACTCCACAGTTCAAAAGATAAGTATGCGCTTTATGTTAATGGACCCTTTTTCCAAAATTGTCGTATTAATGTGGAACTAATGTGCACTTTTTTTTTTACTTGCAGATGCTGACCCAAGACTGGAAACAGACCGCCTAGACAGACTCCACAGTTCAAAAGATAAGTATGCGCTTTATGTTAATGGACCCTTTTTCCAAAATTGTCGTATTAATGTGGAACTAATGTGCACTTTTTTTTTACTTGCAGATGCTGACCCAAGACAGGAACAAGACTGCCTAGACAGACTCCACAGTTCAAAAGATAAGTATGCGCTTTATGTTAATGAACCCTTTTTCCAAAATTGTCGTATTAATGTGGAACTAATGTGCACTTTTTTTTTTACTTGCAGATGCTGACCGAAGACTGGAACCAGACCGCCCGGACAGACTCCACAGTTCAAAAGATAAGTATGCGCTTTATGTTAATGGACTCTTTTTCCAAAATTGTCGTATTAATGTGGAACTAATGTGCACTTCTTTTTTTTACTTGCAGATGCTGACCGAAGAATGGAACCAGACCGCCCGGACAGACTCCACAGTTCAAAAGATAAGTATGCGCTTTATGTTAATGGACCCTTTTTCCAAAATTGTCGTATCAATGTGGAACTAATGTGCACTTTTTTTTTTACTTGCAGATGCTGACCCAAGACAGGAACCAGACGGCCGGACAGATTCCACAGTTCAAAAGATAAGTATGCGCTTTATGTTAATGGACCCTTTTTCCAAAATTGTCGTATTAATGTGGAACTAATGTGCACTTTTTTTTTTACTTGCAGATGCTGACCGAAGACTGGAACCAGACCGCCTGGACAGACTCCACAGTTCAAAAGATAAGTATGCGCTTTATGTTAATGGACCCTTTTTCCAAAATTGTCGTATTAATGTGGAACTAATGTGCACTTTTTTTTTACTTGCAGATGCTGACCAAAGACAGGAACCAGACCGCCCGGAAAGATTCCACAGTTCAAAAGATAAGTATGCGCTTTATGTTAATGGACCCTTTTTCCAAAATTGTTGTATTAATGTGGAACTAATATGCACTTATTTTTTACTTGCAGATGCTGACCCAAGACTGGAACCAGACCGCCCGGACAGACTCCACAGTTCAAAAGATAAGTATGCGCTTCATGTTAATGGACCCTTTTTCCAAAATTGTCGTATTAATGTGGAACTAATGTGCACTTTTTTTTTACTTGCAGATGCTGACCCAAGACAGGAACCAGACCGCCCGGACAGATTCCACAGTTCAAAAGATAAGTATGCGCTTTATGTTAATGGACCCTTTTTCCAAAATTGTGGTATTAATGTGGAACTAATGTGCACTTTTTTTTTTACTTGCAGATGCTGACCCAAGACTGGAACCAGACCGCCCGGGAAGACTCCACAGTTCAAAAGATAAGTATGCGATTTATGTTAATGGACTCTTTTTCCAAAATTGTCGTATTAATGTGAAACTAATGTGCACTTTTTTTTTTACTAGCAGATGCTGACCCAAGACTGGAACCAGACCGCCCGGACAGACTCCACAGTTCAAAAGATAAGTATGCGCTTTATGTTAATGGACCCTTTTTCCAAAATTGTGGTATTAATGTGGAACTAATGTGCACTTTTTTTTTTACTTGCAGATGCTGACCCCAGACTGGAACCAGACCGCCTGGACAGACTCCACAGTTCAAAAGATAAGTATGCGCTTTATGTTAATGGACCCTTTTTCCAAAATTGTCGTATTAATGTGGAACTAATGTGCACTTTTTTTTTTACTTGCAGATGCTGACCCAAGACTGGAAACAGACCGCCTAGACAGACTCCACAGTTCAAAAGATAAGTATGCGCTTTATGTTAATGGACCCTTTTTCCAAAATTGTCGTATTAATGTGGAACTAATGTGCACTTTTTTTTTACTTGCAGATGCTGACCCAAGACAGGAACAAGACTGCCTAGACAGACTCCACAGTTCAAAAGATAAGTATGCGCTTTATGTTAATGAACCCTTTTTCCAAAATTGTCGTATTAATGTGGAACTAATGTGCACTTTTTTTTTTACTTGCAGATGCTGACCGAAGACTGGAACCAGACCGCCCGGACAGACTCCACAGTTCAAAAGATAAGTATGCGCTTTATGTTAATGGACTCTTTTTCCAAAATTGTCGTATTAATGTGGAACTAATGTGCACTTCTTTTTTTTACTTGCAGATGCTGACCGAAGAATGGAACCAGACCGCCCGGACAGACTCCACAGTTCAAAAGATAAGTATGCGCTTTATGTTAATGGACCCTTTTTCCAAAATTGTCGTATCAATGTGGAACTAATGTGCACTTTTTTTTTTACTTGCAGATGCTGACCCAAGACAGGAACCAGACGGCCGGACAGATTCCACAGTTCAAAAGATAAGTATGCGCTTTATGTTAATGGACCCTTTTTCCAAAATTGTCGTATTAATGTGGAACTAATGTGCACTTTTTTTTTTACTTGCAGATGCTGACCGAAGACTGGAACCAGACCGCCTGGACAGACTCCACAGTTCAAAAGATAAGTATGCGCTTTATGTTAATGGACCCTTTTTCCAAAATTGTCGTATTAATGTGGAACTAATGTGCACTTTTTTTTTACTTGCAGATGCTGACCAAAGACAGGAACCAGACCGCCCGGAAAGATTCCACAGTTCAAAAGATAAGTATGCGCTTTATGTTAATGGACCCTTTTTCCAAAATTGTTGTATTAATGTGGAACTAATATGCACTTATTTTTTACTTGCAGATGCTGACCCAAGACTGGAACCAGACCGCCCGGACAGACTCCACAGTTCAAAAGATAAGTATGCGCTTCATGTTAATGGACCCTTTTTCCAAAATTGTCGTATTAATGTGGAACTAATGTGCACTTTTTTTTTACTTGCAGATGCTGACCCAAGACAGGAACCAGACCGCCCGGACAGATTCCACAGTTCAAAAGATAAGTATGCGCTTTATGTTAATGGACCCTTTTTCCAAAATTGTGGTATTAATGTGGAACTAATGTGCACTTTTTTTTTTACTTGCAGATGCTGACCCAAGACTGGAACCAGACCGCCCAGGAAGACTCCACAGTTCAAAAGATAAGTATGCAATTTATGTTAATGGACTCTTTTTCCAAAATTGTCGTATTAATGTGGAACTAATGTGCACTTTTTTTTTTACTAGCAGATGCTGACCCAAGACTGGAACCAGACCGCCCGGACAGACTCCACAGTTCAAAAGATAAGTATGCGCTTTATGTTAATGGACCCTTTTTCCAAAATTGTGGTATTAATGTGGAACTAATGTGCACTTTTTTTTTTACTTGCAGATGCTGACCGAAGACTGGAACCAGACCGCCCGGACAGACTCCACAGTTCAAAAGATAAGTATGCGCTTTATGTTAATGGACCCTTTTTCCAAAATTGTGGTATTAATGTGGAAATAATGTGCACCTTTTTTTTTACTTGCAGATGCTGACCCCGGACTGGAACCAGACCGCCCGGACAGACTCCACAGTTCAAAAGATAAGTATGCGCTTTATGTTAATGGACCCTTTTTCCAAAATTGTCGTATTAATGTGGAACTAATGTGCACTTTTTTTTTACTTGCAGATGCTGACCCAAGACAGGAACCAGACCGCCTGGACAGACTCCATAGTTCAAAAGATAAGTATGGGCTTTATGTTAATGGACCCTTTTTCCAAAATTGTCGTATTAATGTGGAACTAATGTGAATTTTTTTTTTTACTTGCAGATGCTGACCCAAGACAGGAACCAGACCGCCTAGACAGACTCCACAGTTCAAAAGATAAGTATGCGCTTTATGTTAATGGACCCTTTTTCCAAAATTGTCTTATTAATGTGGAACTAATGTGCACTTTTTTTTTAACTTGCAGATGCTGACCCAAGACAGGAACCAGACCGCCTAGACAGACTCCACAGTTCAAAAGATAAGTATGCGCTTTATGTTAATGGACCCTTTTTCCAAAATTGTCGTATTAATGTGGAACTAATGTGCACTTTTTTTTTACTTGCAGATGTTGACCCCGGACTGGAACCAGACCGCCTGGACAGACTCCACAGTTCAAAAGATAAGTATGCGCTTTATGTTAATGGACCCTTTTTCCAAAATTGTCGTATTAATGTGGAACTAATGTGCACTTTTTTTTTTACTTGCAGATGCTGACCCAAGACTGGAAACAGACCGCCTAGACAGACTCCACAGTTCAAAAGATAAGTATGCGCTTGATGTTAATGGACCCTTTTTCCAAAATTGTCGTATCAATGTGGAACTAATGTGCACTTTTTTTTTACTTGCAGATGCTGACCCAAGACAGGAACCAGACCGCCCGGACAGATTCCACAGTTCAAAAGATAAGTATGCGCTTTATGTTAATGGACCCTTTTTCCAAAATTGTCGTATTAATGTGGAACTAATGTGCACTTTTTTTTTACTTGCAGATGCTGACCCCGGACTGGAACCAGACCGCCCGGACAGACTCCACAGTTCAAAAGATAAGTATGCGCTTTATGTTAATGGACCCTTTTTCCAAAATTGTCGTATTAATGTGGAACTAATGTGCACGTTTTTTTTTACTTGCAGATGCTGACCCAAGACTGGAAACAGACCGCCTAGACAGACTGCACAGTTCAAAAGATAAGTATGCGCTTTATGTTAATGGACCCTTTTTCCAAAATTGTCGTATTAATGTGGAACTAATGTGCACTTTTTTTTTACTTGCAGATGCTGACCCAAGACAGGAACCAGACCGCCAGGACAGATTCCACAGTTCAAAAGATAAGTATGCGCTTTATGTTAATGGACCCTTTTTCCAAAATTGTCGTATTAATGTGGAACTAATGTGCACTTTTTTTTTTACTTGCAGATGCTGACCCAAGACAGGAACCAGACCGCCTGGACAGACTCCATAGTTCAAAAGATAAGTATGGGCTTTATGTTAATGGACCCTTTTTCCAAAATTGTCGTATTAATGTGGAACTAATGTGAATTTTTTTTTTTACTTGCAGATGCTGACCCAAGACAGGAACCAGACCGCCTAGACAGACTCCACAGTTCAAAAGATAAGTATGGGCTTTATGTTAATGGACCCTTTTTCCAAAATTGTCGTATTAATGTGGAACTAATGTGAATTTTTTTTTTTACTTGCAGATGCTGACCCAAGACAGGAACCAGACCGCCTAGACAGACTCCACAGTTCAAAAGATAAGTATGCGCTTTATGTTAATGGACCCTTTTTCCAAAATTGTCTTATTAATGTGGAACTAATGTGCACTTTTTTTTTTACTTGCAGATGCTGACCCAAGACAGGAACCAGACCGCCTAGACAGACTCCACAGTTCAAAAGATAAGTATGCGCTTTATGTTAATGGACCCTTTTTCCAAAATTGTCGTATTAATGTGGAACTAATGTGCACTTTTTTTTTTACTTGCAGATGCTGACTGAAGACTGGAACAAGACGGCCTAGACAGACTCCACAGTTGAAAAGATAAGTATGCGCTTTATGTTAATGGACCCTTTTTCCAAAATTGTCGTATTAATGTGGAACTAATGTGCACTTTTTTTTTACTTGCAGATGCTGACCCAAGACAGGAACCAGACCGCCCGGACAGTTCCACAGTTCAAAAGATAAGTATGCGCATTATGTTAATGGACCCTTTTTTCCAAAATTGTGGTATTAATGTGGAACTAATGTGCACTTTTTTTTTTACTTGCAGACGCTGACCCAAGACTGGAACCAGACCGCCTGGACAGACTCCACAGTTCAAAAGATAAGTATGCACTTCATGTTAATGGACCCTTTTTCCAAAATTGTCGTATTAATGTGGAACTAATGTGCACTTTTTTTTTTACTTGCAGATGCTGACCCAAGACAGGAACCAGACCGCCTGGACAGACTCCACAGTTCAAAAGATAAGTATGGGCTTTATGTTAATGGACCCTTTTTCCAAAATTGTCGTATTAATGTGGAACTAATGTGAATTTTTTTTTTTACTTGCAGATGCTGACCCAAGACAGGAACCAGACCGCCTAGACAGACTCCACAGTTCAAAAGATAAGTATGCGCTTTATGTTAATGGACCCTTTTTCCAAAATTGTCTTATTAATGTGGAACTAATGTGCACTTTTTTTTTTACTTGCAGATGCTGACCCAAGACAGGAACCAGACCCCCTAGACAGACTCCACAGTTCAAAAGATAAGTATGAGCTTTATGTTAATGGACCCTTTTTCCAAAATTGTCGTATTAATGTGGAACTAATGTGCACTTTTTTTTTACTTGCAGATGCTGACCCCGGACTGGAACCAGACCGCCCGGACAGACTCCACAGTTCAAAAGATAAGTATGCGCTTTATGTTAATGGACCCTTTTTCCAAAATTGTCGTATTAATGTGGAACTAATGTGCACTTTTTTTTTTACTTGCAGATGCTGACCCAAGACTGGAAACAGACCGCCTAGACAGACTGCACAGTTCAAAAGATAAGTATGCGCTTTATGTTAATGGACCCTTTTTCCAAAATTGTCGTATTAATGTGGAACTAATGTGCACTTTTTTTTTACTTGCAGATGCTGACCCAAGACAGGAACCAGACCGCCAGGACAGATTCCACAGTTCAAAAGATAAGTATGCGCTTTATGTTAATGGACCCTTTTTCCAAAATTGTCGATTTAATGTGGAACTAATGTGCACTTTTTTTTTACTTGCAGATGCTGACCCAAGACAGGAACCAGACCGCCTGGACAGACTCCATAGTTCAAAAGATAAGTATGGGCTTTATGTTAATGGACCCTTTTTCCAAAATTGTCGTATTAATGTGGAACTAATGTGCACTTTTTTTTTACTTGCAGATGCTGACCCAAGACAGGAACCAGACCGCCCGGACAGATTCCACAGTTCAAAAGATAAGTATGCGCTTTATGTTAATGGACCCTTTTTCCAAAATTGTGGTATTAATGTGGAACTAATGTGCACTTTTTTTTTTACTTGCAGATGCTGACCCAAGACTGGAACCAGACCGCCCAGGAAGACTCCACAGTTCAAAAGATAAGTATGCAATTTATGTTAATGGACTCTTTTTCCAAAATTGTCGTATTAATGTGGAACTAATGTGCACTTTTTTTTTTACTAGCAGATGCTGACCCAAGACTGGAACCAGACCGCCCGGACAGACTCCACAGTTCAAAAGATAAGTATGCGCTTTATGTTAATGGACCCTTTTTCCAAAATTGTGGTATTAATGTGGAACTAATGTGCACTTTTTTTTTTACTTGCAGATGCTGACCGAAGACTGGAACCAGACCGCCCGGACAGACTCCACAGTTCAAAAGATAAGTATGCGCTTCATGTTAATGGACCCTTTTTCCAAAATTGTGGTATTAATGTGGAAATAATGTGCACCTTTTTTTTTACTTGCAGATGCTGACCCCGGACTGGAACCAGACCGCCCGGACAGACTCCACAGTTCAAAAGATAAGTATGCGCTTTATGTTAATGGACCCTTTTTCCAAAATTGTCGTATTAATGTGGAACTAATGTGCACTTTTTTTTTACTTGCAGATGCTGACCCAAGACAGGAACCAGACCGCCTGGACAGACTCCATAGTTCAAAAGATAAGTATGGGCTTTATGTTAATGGACCCTTTTTCCAAAATTGTCGTATTAATGTGGAACTAATGTGAATTTTTTTTTTTACTTGCAGATGCTGACCCAAGACAGGAACCAGACCGCCTAGACAGACTCCACAGTTCAAAAGATAAGTATGCGCTTTATGTTAATGGACCCTTTTTCCAAAATTGTCTTATTAATGTGGAACTAATGTGCACTTTTTTTTTAACTTGCAGATGCTGACCCAAGACAGGAACCAGACCGCCTAGACAGACTCCACAGTTCAAAAGATAAGTATGCGCTTTATGTTAATGGACCCTTTTTCCAAAATTGTCGTATTAATGTGGAACTAATGTGCACTTTTTTTTTACTTGCAGATGTTGACCCCGGACTGGAACCAGACCGCCTGGACAGACTCCACAGTTCAAAAGATAAGTATGCGCTTTATGTTAATGGACCCTTTTTCCAAAATTGTCGTATTAATGTGGAACTAATGTGCACTTTTTTTTTTACTTGCAGATGCTGACCCAAGACTGGAAACAGACCGCCTAGACAGACTCCACAGTTCAAAAGATAAGTATGCGCTTGATGTTAATGGACCCTTTTTCCAAAATTGTCGTATCAATGTGGAACTAATGTGCACTTTTTTTTTACTTGCAGATGCTGACCCAAGACAGGAACCAGACCGCCCGGACAGATTCCACAGTTCAAAAGATAAGTATGCGCTTTATGTTAATGGACCCTTTTTCCAAAATTGTCGTATTAATGTGGAACTAATGTGCACTTTTTTTTTACTTGCAGATGCTGACCCCGGACTGGAACCAGACCGCCCGGACAGACTCCACAGTTCAAAAGATAAGTATGCGCTTTATGTTAATGGACCCTTTTTCCAAAATTGTCGTATTAATGTGGAACTAATGTGCACGTTTTTTTTTACTTGCAGATGCTGACCCAAGACTGGAAACAGACCGCCTAGACAGACTGCACAGTTCAAAAGATAAGTATGCGCTTTATGTTAATGGACCCTTTTTCCAAAATTGTCGTATTAATGTGGAACTAATGTGCACTTTTTTTTTACTTGCAGATGCTGACCCAAGACAGGAACCAGACCGCCAGGACAGATTCCACAGTTCAAAAGATAAGTATGCGCTTTATGTTAATGGACCCTTTTTCCAAAATTGTCGTATTAATGTGGAACTAATGTGCACTTTTTTTTTTACTTGCAGATGCTGACCCAAGACAGGAACCAGACCGCCTGGACAGACTCCATAGTTCAAAAGATAAGTATGGGCTTTATGTTAATGGACCCTTTTTCCAAAATTGTCGTATTAATGTGGAACTAATGTGAATTTTTTTTTTTACTTGCAGATGCTGACCCAAGACAGGAACCAGACCGCCTAGACAGACTCCACAGTTCAAAAGATAAGTATGGGCTTTATGTTAATGGACCCTTTTTCCAAAATTGTCGTATTAATGTGGAACTAATGTGAATTTTTTTTTTTACTTGCAGATGCTGACCCAAGACAGGAACCAGACCGCCTAGACAGACTCCACAGTTCAAAAGATAAGTATGCGCTTTATGTTAATGGACCCTTTTTCCAAAATTGTCTTATTAATGTGGAACTAATGTGCACTTTTTTTTTTACTTGCAGATGCTGACCCAAGACAGGAACCAGACCGCCTAGACAGACTCCACAGTTCAAAAGATAAGTATGCGCTTTATGTTAATGGACCCTTTTTCCAAAATTGTCGTATTAATGTGGAACTAATGTGCACTTTTTTTTTTACTTGCAGATGCTGACTGAAGACTGGAACAAGACGGCCTAGACAGACTCCACAGTTGAAAAGATAAGTATGCGCTTTATGTTAATGGACCCTTTTTCCAAAATTGTCGTATTAATGTGGAACTAATGTGCACTTTTTTTTTACTTGCAGATGCTGACCCAAGACAGGAACCAGACCGCCCGGACAGTTCCACAGTTCAAAAGATAAGTATGCGCATTATGTTAATGGACCCTTTTTTCCAAAATTGTGGTATTAATGTGGAACTAATGTGCACTTTTTTTTTTACTTGCAGACGCTGACCCAAGACTGGAACCAGACCGCCTGGACAGACTCCACAGTTCAAAAGATAAGTATGCACTTCATGTTAATGGACCCTTTTTCCAAAATTGTCGTATTAATGTGGAACTAATGTGCACTTTTTTTTTTACTTGCAGATGCTGACCCAAGACAGGAACCAGACCGCCTGGACAGACTCCACAGTTCAAAAGATAAGTATGGGCTTTATGTTAATGGACCCTTTTTCCAAAATTGTCGTATTAATGTGGAACTAATGTGAATTTTTTTTTTTACTTGCAGATGCTGACCCAAGACAGGAACCAGACCGCCTAGACAGACTCCACAGTTCAAAAGATAAGTATGCGCTTTATGTTAATGGACCCTTTTTCCAAAATTGTCTTATTAATGTGGAACTAATGTGCACTTTTTTTTTTACTTGCAGATGCTGACCCAAGACAGGAACCAGACCCCCTAGACAGACTCCACAGTTCAAAAGATAAGTATGAGCTTTATGTTAATGGACCCTTTTTCCAAAATTGTCGTATTAATGTGGAACTAATGTGCACTTTTTTTTTACTTGCAGATGCTGACCCCGGACTGGAACCAGACCGCCCGGACAGACTCCACAGTTCAAAAGATAAGTATGCGCTTTATGTTAATGGACCCTTTTTCCAAAATTGTCGTATTAATGTGGAACTAATGTGCACTTTTTTTTTTACTTGCAGATGCTGACCCAAGACTGGAAACAGACCGCCTAGACAGACTGCACAGTTCAAAAGATAAGTATGCGCTTTATGTTAATGGACCCTTTTTCCAAAATTGTCGTATTAATGTGGAACTAATGTGCACTTTTTTTTTACTTGCAGATGCTGACCCAAGACAGGAACCAGACCGCCAGGACAGATTCCACAGTTCAAAAGATAAGTATGCGCTTTATGTTAATGGACCCTTTTTCCAAAATTGTCGATTTAATGTGGAACTAATGTGCACTTTTTTTTTACTTGCAGATGTTGACCCCGGACTGGAACCAGACCGCCTGGACAGACTCCACAGTTCAAAAGATAAGTATGCGCTTTATGTTAATGGACCCTTTTTCCAAAATTGTCGTATTAATGTGGAACTAATGTGCACTTTTTTTTTTACTTGCAGATGCTGACCCAAGACTGGAAACAGACCGCCTAGACAGACTCCACAGTTCAAAAGATAAGTATGCGCTTGATGTTAATGGACCCTTTTTCCAATATTGTCGTATCAATGTGGAACTAATGTGCACTTTTTTTTTACTTGCAGATGCTGACCCAAGACAGGAACCAGACCGCCCGGACAGATTCCACAGTTCAAAAGATAAGTATGCGCTTTATGTTAATGGACCCTTTTTCCAAAATTGTCGTATTAATGTGGAACTA
Organism: Mytilus edulis; assembly: GCF_963676685.1. Classification (NCBI taxonomy): domain Eukaryota; kingdom Metazoa; phylum Mollusca; class Bivalvia; order Mytilida; family Mytilidae; genus Mytilus; species Mytilus edulis. Next base: position 39,580,933 of record NC_092347.1, read on the forward strand.
ATGTGCACTTTTTTTTTTACTTGCAGATGCTGACCGAAGACTGGAACAAGACGGCCTAGACAGACTCCACAGTTCAAAAGATAAGTATGCGCTTTATGTTAATGGACCCTTTTTCCAAAATTGTGGTATTAATGTGGAACTAATGTGCACTTTTTTTTTACTTGCAGATGCTGACCCAAGACTGGAACCAGACCGCCCGGACAGACTCCACAGTTCAAAAGATAAGTATGCGCTTCATGTTAATGGACCCTTTTTCCAAAATTGTCGTATTAATGTGGAACTAATGTGCACTTTTTTTTTACTTGCAGATGCTGACCCAAGACAGGAACCAGACCGCCCGGACAGATTCCACAGTTCAAAAGATAAGTATGCGCTTTATGTTAATGGACCCTTTTTCCAAAATTGTGGTATTAATGTGGAACTAATGTGCACTTTTTTTTTTACTTGCAGATGCTGACCCAAGACTGGAACCAGACCGCCCGGGAAGACTCCACAGTTCAAAAGATAAGTATGCGATTTATGTTAATGGACTCTTTTTCCAAAATTGTCGTATTAATGTGAAACTAATGTGCACTTTTTTTTTTACTAGCAGATGCTGACCCAAGACTGGAACCAGACCGCCCGGACAGACTCCACAGTTCAAAAGATAAGTATGCGCTTTATGTTAATGGACCCTTTTTCCAAAATTGTGGTATTAATGTGGAACTAATGTGCACTTTTTTTTTTACTTGCAGATGCTGACCCCAGACTGGAACCAGACCGCCCGGACAGACTCCACAGTTCAAAAGATAAGTATGCGCTTTATGTTAATGGACCCTTTTTCCAAAATTGTCGTATTAATGTGGAACTAATGTGCACTTTTTTTTTTACTTGCAGATGCTGACCCAAGACTGGAAACAGACCGCCTAGACAGACTCCACAGTTCAAAAGATAAGTATGCGCTTTATGTTAATGGACCCTTTTTCCAAAATTGTCGTATTAATGTGGAACTAATGTGCACTTTTTTTTTACTTGCAGATGCTGACCCAAGACAGGAACAAGACTGCCTAGACAGACTCCACAGTTCAAAAGATAAGTATGCGCTTTATGTTAATGAACCCTTTTTCCAAAATTGTCGTATTAATGTGGAACTAATGTGCACTTTTTTTTTTACTTGCAGATGCTGACCGAAGACTGGAACCAGACCGCCCGGACAGACTCCACAGTTCAAAAGATAAGTATGCGCTTTATGTTAATGGACTCTTTTTCCAAAATTGTCGTATTAATGTGGAACTAATGTGCACTTCTTTTTTTTACTTGCAGATGCTGACCGAAGAATGGAACCAGACCGCCCGGACAGACTCCACAGTTCAAAAGATAAGTATGCGCTTTATGTTAATGGACCCTTTTTCCAAAATTGTCGTATCAATGTGGAACTAATGTGCACTTTTTTTTTTACTTGCAGATGCTGACCCAAGACAGGAACCAGACGGCCGGACAGATTCCACAGTTCAAAAGATAAGTATGCGCTTTATGTTAATGGACCCTTTTTCCAAAATTGTCGTATTAATGTGGAACTAATGTGCACTTTTTTTTTTACTTGCAGATGCTGACCGAAGACTGGAACCAGACCGCCTGGACAGACTCCACAGTTCAAAAGATAAGTATGCGCTTTATGTTAATGGACCCTTTTTCCAAAATTGTCGTATTAATGTGGAACTAATGTGCACTTTTTTTTTACTTGCAGATGCTGACCCAAGACAGGAACAAGACTGCCTAGACAGACTCCACAGTTCAAAAGATAAGTATGCGCTTTATGTTAATGAACCCTTTTTCCAAAATTGTCGTATTAATGTGGAACTAATGTGCACTTTTTTTTTTACTTGCAGATGCTGACCGAAGACTGGAACCAGACCGCCCGGACAGACTCCACAGTTCAAAAGATAAGTATGCGCTTTATGTTAATGGACTCTTTTTCCAAAATTGTCGTATTAATGTGGAACTAATGTGCACTTCTTTTTTTTACTTGCAGATGCTGACCGAAGAATGGAACCAGACCGCCCGGACAGACTCCACAGTTCAAAAGATAAGTATGCGCTTTATGTTAATGGACCCTTTTTCCAAAATTGTCGTATCAATGTGGAACTAATGTGCACTTTTTTTTTTACTTGCAGATGCTGACCCAAGACAGGAACCAGACGGCCGGACAGATTCCACAGTTCAAAAGATAAGTATGCGCTTTATGTTAATGGACCCTTTTTCCAAAATTGTCGTATTAATGTGGAACTAATGTGCACTTTTTTTTTTACTTGCAGTTGCTGACCGAAGACTGGAACCAGACCGCCTGGACAGACTCCACAGTTCAAAAGATAAGTATGCGCTTTATGTTAATGGACCCTTTTTCCAAAATTGTCGTATTAATGTGGAACTAATGTGCACTTTTTTTTTACTTGCAGATGCTGACCAAAGACAGGAACCAGACCGCCCGGAAAGATTCCACAGTTCAAAAGATAAGTATGCGCTTTATGTTAATGGACCCTTTTTCCAAAATTGTTGTATTAATGTGGAACTAATATGCACTTATTTTTTACTTGCAGATGCTGACCCAAGACTGGAACCAGACCGCCCGGACAGACTCCACAGTTCAAAAGATAAGTATGCGCTTCATGTTAATGGACCCTTTTTCCAAAATTGTCGTATTAATGTGGAACTAATGTGCACTTTTTTTTTACTTGCAGATGCTGACCCAAGACAGGAACCAGACCGCCCGGACAGATTCCACAGTTCAAAAGATAAGTATGCGCTTTATGTTAATGGACCCTTTTTCCAAAATTGTGGTATAAATGTGGAACTAATGTGCACTTTTTTTTTTACTTGCAGATGCTGACCCAAGACTGGAACCAGACCGCCCAGGAAGACTCCACAGTTCAAAAGATAAGTATGCAATTTATGTTAATGGACTCTTTTTCCAAAATTGTCGTATTAATGTGGAACTAATGTGCACTTTTTTTTTTACTAGCAGATGCTGACCCAAGACTGGAACCAGACCGCCCGGACAGACTCCACAGTTCAAAAGATAAGTATGCGCTTTATGTTAATGGACCCTTTTTCCAAAATTGTGGTATTAATGTGGAAATAATGTGCACCTTTTTTTTTACTTGCAGATGCTGACCCCGGACTGGAACCAGACCGCCCGGACAGACTCCACAGTTCAAAAGATAAGTATGCGCTTTATGTTAATGGACCCTTTTTCCAAAATTGTCGTATTAATGTGGAACTAATGTGCACTTTTTTTTTACTTGCAGATGCTGACCCAAGACAGGAACCAGACCGCCTGGACAGACTCCATAGTTCAAAAGATAAGTATGGGTTTTATGTTAATGGACCCTTTTTCCAAAATTGTCGTATTAATGTGGAACTAATGTGAATTTTTTTTTTTTACTTGCAGATGCTGACCCAAGACAGGAACCAGACCGCCTAGACAGACTCCACAGTTCAAAAGATAAGTATGCGCTTTATGTTAATGGACCCTTTTTCCAAAATTGTCTTATTAATGTGGAACTAATGTGCACTTTTTTTTTAACTTGCAGATGCTGACCCAAGACAGGAACCAGACCGCCTAGACAGACTCCACAGTTCAAAAGATAAGTATGCGCTTTATGTTAATGGACCCTTTTTCCAAAATTGTCGTATTAATGTGGAACTAATGTGCACTTTTTTTTTACTTGCAGATGTTGACCCCGGACTGGAACCAGACCGCCTGGACAGACTCCACAGTTCAAAAGATAAGTATGCGCTTTATGTTAATGGACCCTTTTTCCAAAATTGTCGTATTAATGTGGAACTAATGTGCACTTTTTTTTTTACTTGCAGATGCTGACCCAAGACTGGAAACAGACCGCCTAGACAGACTCCACAGTTCAAAAGATAAGTATGCGCTTGATGTTAATGGACCCTTTTTCCAAAATTGTCGTATCAATGTGGAACTAATGTGCACTTTTTTTTTACTTGCAGATGCTGACCCAAGACAGGAACCAGACCGCCCGGACAGATTCCACAGTTCAAAAGATAAGTATGCGCTTTATGTTAATGGACCCTTTTTCCAAAATTGTCGTATTAATGTGGAACTAATGTGCACTTTTTTTTTTACTTGCAGATGCTGACCGAAGACTGGAACAAGACGGCCTAGACAGACTCCACAGTTCAAAAGATAAGTATGCGCTTTATGTTAATGGACCCTTTTTCCAAAATTGTGGTATTAATGTGGAACTAATGTGCACTTTTTTTTTACTTGCAGATGCTGACCCAAGACTGGAACCAGACCGCCCGGACAGACTCCACAGTTCAAAAGATAAGTATGCGCTTCATGTTAATGGACCCTTTTTCCAAAATTGTCGTATTAATGTGGAACTAATGTGCACTTTTTTTTTACTTGCAGATGCTGACCCAAGACAGGAACCAGACCGCCCGGACAGATTCCACAGTTCAAAAGATAAGTATGCGCTTTATGTTAATGGACCCTTTTTCCAAAATTGTGGTATTAATGTGGAACTAATGTGCACTTTTTTTTTTACTTGCAGATGCTGACCCAAGACTGGAACCAGACCGCCCGGGAAGACTCCACAGTTCAAAAGATAAGTATGCGATTTATGTTAATGGACTCTTTTTCCAAAATTGTCGTATTAATGTGGAACTAATGTGCACTTTTTTTTTTACTAGCAGATGCTGACCCAAGACTGGAACCAGACCGCCCGGACAGACTCCACAGTTCAAAAGATAAGTATGCGCTTTATGTTAATGGACCCTTTTTCCAAAATTGTGGTATTAATGTGGAACTAATGTGCACTTTTTTTTTTACTTGCAGATGCTGACCCCAGACTGGAACCAGACCGCCCGGACAGACTCCACAGTTCAAAAGATAAGTATGCGCTTTATGTTAATGGACCCTTTTTCCAAAATTGTCGTATTAATGTGGAACTAATGTGCACTTTTTTTTTTACTTGCAGATGCTGACCCAAGACTGGAAACAGACCGCCTAGACAGACTCCACAGTTCAAAAGATAAGTATGCGCTTTATGTTAATGGACCCTTTTTCCAAAATTGTCGTATTAATGTGGAACTAATGTGCACTTTTTTTTTACTTGCAGATGCTGACCCAAGACAGGAACAAGACTGCCTAGACAGACTCCACAGTTCAAAAGATAAGTATGCGCTTCATGTTAATGAACCCTTTTTCCAAAATTGTCGTATTAATGTGGAACTAATGTGCACTTTTTTTTTTACTTGCAGATGCTGACCGAAGACTGGAACCAGACCGCCCGGACAGACTCCACAGTTCAAAAGATAAGTATGCGCTTTATGTTAATGGACTCTTTTTCCAAAATTGTCGTATTAATGTGGAACTAATGTGCACTTCTTTTTTTTACTTGCAGATGCTGACCGAAGAATGGAACCAGACCGCCCGGACAGACTCCACAGTTCAAAAGATAAGTATGCGCTTTATGTTAATGGACCCTTTTTCCAAAATTGTCGTATCAATGTGGAACTAATGTGCACTTTTTTTTTTACTTGCAGATGCTGACCCAAGACAGGAACCAGACGGCCGGACAGATTCCACAGTTCAAAAGATAAGTATGCGCTTTATGTTAATGGACCCTTTTTCCAAAATTGTCGTATTAATGTGGAACTAATGTGCACTTTTTTTTTTACTTGCAGATGCTGACCGAAGACTGGAACCAGACCGCCCGGACAGACTCCACAGTTCAAAAGATAAGTATGCGCTTTATGTTAATGGACCCTTTTTCCAAAATTGTCGTATTAATGTGGAACTAATGTGCACTTTTTTTTTACTTGCAGATGCTGACCCAAGACAGGAACCAGACCGCCCGGACAGATTCCACAGTTCAAAAGATAAGTATGCGCTTTATGTTAATGGACCCTTTTTCCAAAATTGTTGTATTAATGTGGAACTAATATGCACTTATTTTTTACTTGCAGATGCTGACCCAAGACTGGAACCAGACCGCCCGGACAGACTCCACAGTTCAAAAGATAAGTATGCGCTTCATGTTAATGGACCCTTTTTCCAAAATTGTCGTATTAATGTGGAACTAATGTGCACTTTTTTTTTACTTGCAGATGCTGACCCAAGACAGGAACCAGACCGCCCGGACAGATTCCACAGTTCAAAAGATAAGTATGCGCTTTATGTTAATGGACCCTTTTTCCAAAATTGTGGTATTAATGTGGAACTAATGTGCACTTTTTTTTTTACTTGCAGATGCTGACCCAAGACTGGAACCAGACCGCCCGGGAAGACTCCACAGTTCAAAAGATAAGTATGCGATTTATGTTAATGGACTCTTTTTCCAAAATTGTCGTATTAATGTGGAACTAATGTGCACTTTTTTTTTTACTAGCAGATGCTGACCCAAGACTGGAACCAGACCGCCCGGACAGACTCCACAGTTCAAAAGATAAGTATGCGCTTTATGTTAATGGACCCTTTTTCCAAAATTGTGGTATTAATGTGGAACTAATGTGCACTTTTTTTTTTACTTGCAGATGCTGACCCCAGACTGGAACCAGACCGCCCGGACAGACTCCACAGTTCAAAAGATAAGTATGCGCTTTATGTTAATGGACCCTTTTTCCAAAATTGTCGTATTAATGTGGAACTAATGTGCACTTTTTTTTTTACTTGCAGATGCTGACCCAAGACTGGAAACAGACCGCCTAGACAGACTCCACAGTTCAAAAGATAAGTATGCGCTTTATGTTAATGGACCCTTTTTCCAAAATTGTCGTATTAATGTGGAACTAATGTGCACTTTTTTTTTACTTGCAGATGCTGACCCAAGACAGGAACAAGACTGCCTAGACAGACTCCACAGTTCAAAAGATAAGTATGCGCTTCATGTTAATGAACCCTTTTTCCAAAATTGTCGTATTAATGTGGAACTAATGTGCACTTTTTTTTTTACTTGCAGATGCTGACCGAAGACTGGAACCAGACCGCCCGGACAGACTCCACAGTTCAAAAGATAAGTATGCGCTTTATGTTAATGGACTCTTTTTCCAAAATTGTCGTATTAATGTGGAACTAATGTGCACTTCTTTTTTTTACTTGCAGATGCTGACCGAAGAATGGAACCAGACCGCCCGGACAGACTCCACAGTTCAAAAGATAAGTATGCGCTTTATGTTAATGGACCCTTTTTCCAAAATTGTCGTATCAATGTGGAACTAATGTGCACTTTTTTTTTTACTTGCAGATGCTGACCCAAGACAGGAACCAGACGGCCGGACAGATTCCACAGTTCAAAAGATAAGTATGCGCTTTATGTTAATGGACCCTTTTTCCAAAATTGTCGTATTAATGTGGAACTAATGTGCACTTTTTTTTTTACTTGCAGATGCTGACCGAAGACTGGAACCAGACCGCCCGGACAGACTCCACAGTTCAAAAGATAAGTATGCGCTTTATGTTAATGGACCCTTTTTCCAAAATTGTCGTATTAATGTGGAACTAATGTGCACTTTTTTTTTACTTGCAGATGCTGACCCAAGACAGGAACCAGACCGCCCGGAGAGATTCCACAGTTCAAAAGATAAGTATGCGCTTTATGTTAATGGACCCTTTTTCCAAAATTGTTGTATTAATGTGGAACTAATATGCACTTATTTTTTACTTGCAGATGCTGACCCAAGGCCTAAAATAAAATATTGTTTGTTTCCCCAATCCCGACCGACCCTGAAAAATTGGTGCTACTCATAAAATTTTATTGTCAAAACTAAGTCAAATATTATTTTATTCATTTTGGATTTTCAGGCTTGCTGGATCGTCCGATAATCTTCAACCTTTTTGGAAAAATAAAATTATTTCCCTACCTACCTACCCACACCTGGCTCGGCAGGGTCGGGATTGGGGAAACAAACAATATTTTAATTTAGGCCCAAGACTGGAACCAGACCGCCCGGACAGACTCCACAGTTCAAAAGATAAGTATGCGCTTCATGTTAATGGACCCTTTTTCCAAAATTGTCGTATTAATGTGGAACTAATGTGCACTTTTTTTTTTACTTGCAGATGCTGACCGAAGACTGGAACCAGACCGCCCGGACAGACTCCACAGTTCAAAAGATAAGTATGCGCTTTATGTTAATGGACCCTTTTTCCAAAATTGTCGTATCAATGTGGAACTAATGTGCACTTTTTTTTTTACTTGCAGATGCTGACCCAAGACAGGAACCAGACGGCCGGACAGATTCCACAGTTCAAAAGATAAGTATGCGCTTTATGTTAATGGACCCTTTTTCCAAAATTGTCGTATTAATGTGGAACTAATGTGCACTTTTTTTTTTACTTGCAGATGCTGACCGAAGACTGGAACCAGACCGCCCGGACAGACTCCACAGTTCAAAAGATAAGTATGCGCTTTATGTTAATGGACCCTTTTTCCAAAATTGTCGTATTAATGTGGAACTAATGTGCACTTTTTTTTTACTTGCAGATGCTGACCCAAGACAGGAACCAGACCGCCCGGACAGATTCCACAGTTCAAAAGATAAGTATGCGCTTTATGTTAATGGACCCTTTTTCCAAAATTGTTGTATTAATGTGGAACTAATATGCACTTATTTTTTACTTGCAGATGCTGACCCAAGACTGGAACCAGACCGCCCGGACAGACTCCACAGTTCAAAAGATAAGTATGCGCTTCATGTTAATGGACCCTTTTTCCAAAATTGTCGTATTAATGTGGAACTAATGTGCACTTTTTTTTTACTTGCAGATGCTGACCCAAGACAGGAACCAGACCGCCCGGACAGATTCCACAGTTCAAAAGATAAGTATGCGCTTTATGTTAATGGACCCTTTTTCCAAAATTGTGGTATTAATGTGGAACTAATGTGCACTTTTTTTTTTACTTGCAGATGCTGACCCAAGACTGGAACCAGACCGCCCGGGAAGACTCCACAGTTCAAAAGATAAGTATGCGATTTATGTTAATGGACTCTTTTTCCAAAATTGTCGTATTAATGTGGAACTAATGTGCACTTTTTTTTTTACTAGCAGATGCTGACCCAAGACTGGAACCAGACCGCCCGGACAGACTCCACAGTTCAAAAGATAAGTATGCGCTTTATGTTAATGGACCCTTTTTCCAAAATTGTGGTATTAATGTGGAACTAATGTGCACTTTTTTTTTTACTTGCAGATGCTGACCCCAGACTGGAACCAGACCGCCCGGACAGACTCCACAGTTCAAAAGATAAGTATGCGCTTTATGTTAATGGACCCTTTTTCCAAAATTGTCGTATTAATGTGGAACTAATGTGCACTTTTTTTTTTACTTGCAGATGCTGACCCAAGACTGGAAACAGACCGCCTAGACAGACTCCACAGTTCAAAAGATAAGTATGCGCTTTATGTTAATGGACCCTTTTTCCAAAATTGTCGTATTAATGTGGAACTAATGTGCACTTTTTTTTTACTTGCAGATGCTGACCCAAGACAGGAACAAGACTGCCTAGACAGACTCCACAGTTCAAAAGATAAGTATGCGCTTCATGTTAATGAACCCTTTTTCCAAAATTGTCGTATTAATGTGGAACTAATGTGCACTTTTTTTTTTACTTGCAGATGCTGACCGAAGACTGGAACCAGACCGCCCGGACAGACTCCACAGTTCAAAAGATAAGTATGCGCTTTATGTTAATGGACTCTTTTTCCAAAATTGTCGTATTAATGTGGAACTAATGTGCACTTCTTTTTTTTACTTGCAGATGCTGACCGAAGAATGGAACCAGACCGCCCGGACAGACTCCACAGTTCAAAAGATAAGTATGCGCTTTATGTTAATGGACCCTTTTTCCAAAATTGTCGTATCAATGTGGAACTAATGTGCACTTTTTTTTTTACTTGCAGATGCTGACCCAAGACAGGAACCAGACGGCCGGACAGATTCCACAGTTCAAAAGATAAGTATGCGCTTTATGTTAATGGACCCTTTTTCCAAAATTGTCGTATTAATGTGGAACTAATGTGCACTTTTTTTTTTACTTGCAGATGCTGACCGAAGACTGGAACCAGACCGCCCGGACAGACTCCACAGTTCAAAAGATAAGTATGCGCTTTATGTTAATGGACCCTTTTTCCAAAATTGTCGTATTAATGTGGAACTAATGTGCACTTTTTTTTTACTTGCAGATGCTGACCCAAGACAGGAACCAGACCGCCCGGAGAGATTCCACAGTTCAAAAGATAAGTATGCGCTTTATGTTAATGGACCCTTTTTCCAAAATTGTTGTATTAATGTGGAACTAATATGCACTTATTTTTTACTTGCAGATGCTGACCCAAGGCCTAAAATAAAATATTGTTTGTTTCCCCAATCCCGACCGACCCTGAAAAATTGGTGCTACTCATAAAATTTTATTGTCAAAACTAAGTCAAATATTATTTTATTCATTTTGGATTTTCAGGCTTGCTGGATCGTCCGATAATCTTCAACCTTTTTGGAAAAATAAAATTATTTCCCTACCTACCTACCCACACCTGGCTCGGCAGGGTCGGGATTGGGGAAACAAACAATATTTTAATTTAGGCCCAAGACTGGAACCAGACCGCCCGGACAGACTCCACAGTTCAAAAGATAAGTATGCGCTTCATGTTAATGGACCCTTTTTCCAAAATTGTCGTATTAATGTGGAACTAATGTGCACTTTTTTTTTACTTGCAGATGCTGACCCAAGACAGGAACCAGACCGCCCGGACAGATTCCACAGTTCAAAAGATAAGTATGCGCTTTATGTTAATGGACCCTTTTTCCAAAATTGTGGTATTAATGTGGAACTAATGTGCACTTTTTTTTTTACTTGCAGATGCTGACCCAAGACTGGAACCAGACCGCCCAGGAAGACTCCACAGTTCAAAAGATAAGTATGCAATTTATGTTAATGGACTCTTTTTCCAAAATTGTCGAATTAATGTGGAACTAATGTGCACTTTTTTTTTTACTAGCAGATGCTGACCCAAGACTGGAACCAGACCGCCCGGACAGACTCCACAGTTCAAAAGATAAGTATGCGCTTTATGTTAATGGACCCTTTTTCCAAAATTGTGGTATTAATGTGGAAATAATGTGCACCTTTTTTTTTACTTGCAGATGCTGACCCCGGACTGGAACCAGACCGCCCGGACAGACTCCACAGTTCAAAAGATAAGTATGCGCTTTATGTTAATGGACCCTTTTTCCAAAATTGTCGTATTAATGTGGAACTAATGTGCACTTTTTTTTTTACTTGCAGATGCTGACCCAAGACTGGAAACAGACCGCCTAGACAGACTCCACAGTTCAAAAGATAAGTATGCGCTTTATGTTAATGGACCCTTTTTCCAAAATTGTCGTATTAATGTGGAACTAATGTGCACTTTTTTTTTACTTGCAGATGCTGACCCAAGACTGGAACAAGACTGCCTAGACAGACTCCACAGTTCAAAAGATAAGTATGCGCTTTATGTTAATGGACCCTTTTTCCAAAATTGTCGTATTAATGTGGAACTAATGTGCACTTTTTTTTTTACTTGCAGATGCTGACCGAAGACTGGAACCAGACCGCCCGGACAGACTCCACAGTTCAAAAGATAAGTATGCGCTTTATGTTAATGGACCCTTTTTCCAAAATTGTCGTATTAATGTGGAACTAATGTGCACTTTTTTTTTTTACTTGCAGATGCTGACCCAAGACAGGAACCAGACCGCCTGGACAGACTCCACAGTTCAAAAGATAAGTATGGGCTTTATGTTAATGGACCCTTTTTCCAAAATTGTCGTATTAATGTGGAACTAATGTGAATTTTTTTTTTTACTTGCAGATGCTGACCCAAGACAGGAACCAGACCGCCTAGACAGACTCCACAGTTCAAAAGATAAGTATGCGCTTTATGTTAATGGACCCTTTTTCCAAAATTGTCTTATTAATGTGGAACTAATGTGCACTTTTTTTTTTACTTGCAGATGCTGACCCAAGACAGGAACCAGACCGCCTAGACAGACTCCACAGTTCAAAAGATAAGTATGTTAATGGACCCTTTTTCCAAAATTGTCTTATTAATGTGGAACTAATGTGCACTTTTTTTTTTACTTGCAGATGCTGACCCAAGACAGGAACCAGACCGCCTAGACAGACTCCACAGTTCAAAAGATAAGTATGCGCTTTATGTTAATGGACCCTTTTTCCAAAATTGTCGTATTAATGTGGAACTAATGTGCACTTTTTTTTTACTTGCAGATGCTGACCCCGGACTGGAACCAGACCGCCCGGACAGACTCCACAGTTCAAAAGATAAGTATGCGCTTTATGTTAATGGATCCTTTTTCCAAAATTGTCGTATTAATGTGGAACTAATGTGCACTTTTTTTTTTACTTGCAGATGCTGACCCAAGACTGGAAACAGACCGCCTAGACAGACTGCACAGTTCAAAAGATAAGTATGCGCTTTATGTTAATGGACCCTTTTTCCAAAATTGTCGTATTAATGTGGAACTAATGTGCACTTTTTTTTTACTTGCAGATGCTGACCCAAGACAGGAACCAGACCACCAGGACAAATTCCACAGTTCAAAAGATAAGTATGCGCTTTATGTTAATGGACCCTTTTTCCAAAATTGTCGTATTAATGTGGAACTAATGTGCACTCTTTTTTTTACTTGCAGATGCTGACCCAAGACTGGAAACAGACCGCCTAGACAGACTCCACAGTTCAAAAGATAAGTATGCGCTTTATGTTAATGGACCCTTTTTCCAAAATTGTCGTATTAATGTGGAACTAATGTGCACTTTTTTTTTACTTGCAGATGCTGACCCCGGACTGGAACCAGACCGCCCGGACAGACTCCACAGTTCAAAAGATAAGTATGCGCTTTATGTTAATGGACCCTTTTTCCAAAATTGTCGTATTAATGTGGAACTAATGTGCACTTTTTTTTTACTTGCAGATGCTGACCCAAGACAGGAACCAGACCGCCAGGACAGATTCCACAGTTCAAAAGATAAGTATGCGCTTTATGTTAATGGACCCTTTTTCCAAAATTGTCGTATTAATGTGGAACTAATGTGCACTTTTTTTTTTACTTGCAGATGCTGACCCAAGACAGGAACCAGACCGCCTGGACAGACTCCATAGTTCAAAAGATAAGTATGGGCTTTATGTTAATGGACCCTTTTTCCAAAATTGTCGTATTAATGTGGAACTAATGTGAATTTTTTTTTTTACTTGCAGATGCTGACCCAAGACAGGAACCAGACCGCCTAGACAGACTCCACAGTTCAAAAGATAAGTATGGGCTTTATGTTAATGGACCCTTTTTCCAAAATTGTCGTATTAATGTGGAACTAATGTGAATTTTTTTTTTTACTTGCATATGCTGACCCAAGACAGGAACCAGACCGCCTAGACAGACTCCACAGTTCAAAAGATAAGTATGCGCTTTATGTTAATGGACCCTTTTTCCAAAATTGTCTTATTAATGTGGAACTAATGTGCACTTTTTTTTTTACTTGCAGATGCTGACCCAAGACAGGAACCAGACCGCCTAGACAGACTCCACAGTTCAAAAGATAAGTATGCGCTTTATGTTAATGGACCCTTTTTCCAAAATTGTCGTATTAATGTGGAACTAATGTGCACTTTTTTTTTTACTTGCAGATGCTGACCGAAGACTGGAACAAGACGAGACGGCCTAGACAGACTCCACAGTTGAAAAGATAAGTATGCGCTTTATGTTAATGGACCCTTTTTCCAAAATTGTCGTATTTATGTGGAACTAATGTGCACTTTTTTTTTACTTGCAGATGCTGACCCAAGACAGGAACCAGACCGCCCGGACAGTTCCACAGTTCAAAAGATAAGTATGCGCATTATGTTAATGGACCCTTTTTTCCAAAATTGTGGTATTAATGTGGAACTACCGTAATGTGCACTTTTTTTTTTACTTGCAGACGCTGACCCAAGACTGGAACCAGACCGCCTGGACAGACTCCACAGTTCAAAAGATAAGTATGCACTTCATGTTAATGGACCCTTTTTCCAAAATTGTCGTATTAATGTGGAACTAATGTGCACTTTTTTTTTTACTTGCAGATGCTGACCCAAGACAGGAACCAGACCGCCTGGACAGACTCCACAGTTCAAAAGATAAGTATGGGCTTTATGTTAATGGACCCTTTTTCCAAAATTGTCGTATTAATGTGGAACTAATGTGAATTTTTTTTTTTACTTGCAGATGCTGACCCAAGACAGGAACCAGACCGCCTAGACAGACTCCACAGTTCAAAAGATAAGTATGCGCTTTATGTTAATGGACCCTTTTTCCAAAATTGTCTTATTAATGTGGAACTAATGTGCACTTTTTTTTTTACTTGCAGATGCTGACCCAAGACAGGAACCAGACCGCCTAGACAGACTCCACAGTTCAAAAGATAAGTATGTTAATGGACCCTTTTTCCAAAATTGTCTTATTAATGTGGAACTAATGTGCACTTTTTTTTTTACTTGCAGATGCTGACCCAAGACAGGAACCAGACCGCCTAGACAGACTCCACAGTTCAAAAGATAAGTATGCGCTTTATGTTAATGGACCCTTTTTCCAAAATTGTCGTATTAATGTGGAACTAATGTGCACTTTTTTTTTACTTGCAGATGCTGACCCCGGACTGGAACCAGACCGCCCGGACAGACTCCACAGTTCAAAAGATAAGTATGCGCTTTATGTTAATGGATCCTTTTTCCAAAATTGTCGTATTAATGTGGAACTAATGTGCACTTTTTTTTTTACTTGCAGATGCTGACCCAAGACTGGAAACAGACCGCCTAGACAGACTGCACAGTTCAAAAGATAAGTATGCGCTTTATGTTAATGGACCCTTTTTCCAAAATTGTCGTATTAATGTGGAACTAATGTGCACTTTTTTTTTACTTGCAGATGCTGACCCAAGACAGGAACCAGACCACCAGGACAAATTCCACAGTTCAAAAGATAAGTATGCGCTTTATGTTAATGGACCCTTTTTCCAAAATTGTCGTATTAATGTGGAACTAATGTGCACTCTTTTTTTTACTTGCAGATGCTGACCCAAGACTGGAAACAGACCGCCTAGACAGACTCCACAGTTCAAAAGATAAGTATGCGCTTTATGTTAATGGACCCTTTTTCCAAAATTGTCGTATTAATGTGGAACTAATGTGCACTTTTTTTTTACTTGCAGATGCTGACCCCGGACTGGAACCAGACCGCCCAGACAGACTCCACAGTTCAAAAGATAAGTATGCGCTTTATGTTAATGGACCCTTTTTCCAAAATTGTCGTATTAATGTGGAACTAATGTGCACTTTTTTTTTACTTGCAGATGCTGACCCAAGACAGGAACCAGACCGCCAGGACAGATTCCACAGTTCAAAAGATAAGTATGCGCTTTATGTTAATGGACCCTTTTTCCAAAATTGTCGTATTAATGTGGAACTAATGTGCACTTTTTTTTTTACTTGCAGATGCTGACCCAAGACAGGAACCAGACCGCCTGGACAGACTCCATAGTTCAAAAGATAAGTATGGGCTTTATGTTAATGGACCCTTTTTCCAAAATTGTCGTATTAATGTGGAACTAATGTGAATTTTTTTTTTTACTTGCAGATGCTGACCCAAGACAGGAACCAGACCGCCTAGACAGACTCCACAGTTCAAAAGATAAGTATGGGCTTTATGTTAATGGACCCTTTTTCCAAAATTGTCGTATTAATGTGGAACTAATGTGAATTTTTTTTTTTACTTGCATATGCTGACCCAAGACAGGAACCAGACCGCCTAGACAGACTCCACAGTTCAAAAGATAAGTATGCGCTTTATGTTAATGGACCCTTTTTCCAAAATTGTCTTATTAATGTGGAACTAATGTGCACTTTTTTTTTTACTTGCAGATGCTGACCCAAGACAGGAACCAGACCGCCTAGACAGACTCCACAGTTCAAAAGATAAGTATGCGCTTTATGTTAATGGACCCTTTTTCCAAAATTGTCGTATTAATGTGGAACTAATGTGCACTTTTTTTTTTACTTGCAGATGCTGACCGAAGACTGGAACAAGACGAGACGGCCTAGACAGACTCCACAGTTGAAAAGATAAGTATGCGCTTTATGTTAATGGACCCTTTTTCCAAAATTGTCGTATTTATGTGGAACTAATGTGCACTTTTTTTTTACTTGCAGATGCTGACCCAAGACAGGAACCAGACCGCCCGGACAGTTCCACAGTTCAAAAGATAAGTATGCGCATTATGTTAATGGACCCTTTTTTCCAAAATTGTGGTATTAATGTGGAACTACCGTAATGTGCACTTTTTTTTTTACTTGCAGACGCTGACCCAAGACTGGAACCAGACCGCCTGGACAGACTCCACAGTTCAAAAGATAAGTATGCACTTCATGTTAATGGACCCTTTTTCCAAAATTGTCGTATTAATGTGGAACTAATGTGCACTTTTTTTTTTACTTGCAGATGCTGACCCAAGACAGGAACCAGACCGCCTGGACAGACTCCACAGTTCAAAAGATAAGTATGGGCTTTATGTTAATGGACCCTTTTTCCAAAATTGTCGTATTAATGTGGAACTAATGTGAATTTTTTTTTTTACTTGCAGATGCTGACCCAAGACAGGAACCAGACCGCCTAGACAGACTCCACAGTTCAAAAGATAAGTATGCGCTTTATGTTAATGGACCCTTTTTCCAAAATTGTCTTATTAATGTGGAACTAATGTGCACTTTTTTTTTTACTTGCAGATGCTGACCCAAGACAGGAACCAGACCGCCTAGACAGACTCCACAGTTCAAAAGATAAGTATGTTAATGGACCCTTTTTCCAAAATTGTCTTATTAATGTGGAACTAATGTGCACTTTTTTTTTTACTTGCAGATGCTGACCCAAGACAGGAACCAGACCGCCTAGACAGACTCCACAGTTCAAAAGATAAGTATGCGCTTTATGTTAATGGACCCTTTTTCCAAAATTGTCGTATTAATGTGGAACTAATGTGCACTTTTTTTTTACTTGCAGATGCTGACCCCGGACTGGAACCAGACCGCCCGGACAGACTCCACAGTTCAAAAGATAAGTATGCGCTTTATGTTAATGGATCCTTTTTCCAAAATTGTCGTATTAATGTGGAACTAATGTGCACTTTTTTTTTTACTTGCAGATGCTGACCCAAGACTGGAAACAGACCGCCTAGACAGACTGCACAGTTCAAAAGATAAGTATGCGCTTTATGTTAATGGACCCTTTTTCCAAAATTGTCGTATTAATGTGGAACTAATGTGCACTTTTTTTTTACTTGCAGATGCTGACCCAAGACAGGAACCAGACCACCAGGACAAATTCCACAGTTCAAAAGATAAGTATGCGCTTTATGTTAATGGACCCTTTTTCCAAAATTGTCGTATTAATGTGGAACTAATGTGCACTCTTTTTTTTACTTGCAGATGCTGACCCAAGACTGGAAACAGACCGCCTAGACAGACTTCACAGTTCAAAAGATAAGTATGCGCTTTATGTTAATGGACCCTTTTTCCAAAATTGTCGTATTAATGTGGAACTAATGTGCACTTTTTTTTTACTTGCAGATGCTGACCCCGGACTGGAACCAGACCGCCCGGACAGACTCCACAGTTCAAAAGATAAGTATGCGCTTTATGTTAATGGACCCTTTTTCCAAAATTGTCGTATTAATGTGGAACTAATGTGCACTTTTTTTTTACTTGCAGATGCTGACCCAAGACAGGAACCAGACCGCCAGGACAGATTCCACAGTTCAAAAGATAAGTATGCGCTTTATGTTAATGGACCCTTTTTCCAAAATTGTCGTATTAATGTGGAACTAATGTGCACTTTTTTTTTTACTTGCAGATGCTGACCCAAGACAGGAACCAGACCGCCTGGACAGACTCCATAGTTCAAAAGATAAGTATGGGCTTTATGTTAATGAACCCTTTTTCCAAAATTGTCGTATTAATGTGGAACTAATGTGAATTTTTTTTTTTACTTGCAGATGCTGACCCAAGACAGGAACCAGACCGCCTAGACAGACTCCACAGTTCAAAAGATAAGTATGGGCTTTATGTTAATGGACCCTTTTTCCAAAATTGTCGTATTAATGTGGAACTAATGTGAATTTTTTTTTTTACTTGCATATGCTGACCCAAGACAGGAACCAGACCGCCTAGACAGACTCCACAGTTCAAAAGATAAGTATGCGCTTTATGTTAATGGACCCTTTTTCCAAAATTGTCTTATTAATGTGGAACTAATGTGCACTTTTTTTTTTACTTGCAGATGCTGACCCAAGACAGGAACCAGACCGCCTAGACAGACTCCACAGTTCAAAAGATAAGTATGGGCTTTATGTTAATGGACCCTTTTTCCAAAATTGTCGTATTAATGTGGAACTAATGTGCACTTTTTTTTTTACTTGCAGATGCTGACCGAAGACTGGAACAAGACGAGACGGCCTAGACAGACTCCACAGTTGAAAAGATAAGTATGCGCTTTATGTTAATGGACCCTTTTTCCAAAATTGTCGTATTTATGTGGAACTAATGTGCACTTTTTTTTTACTTGCAGATGCTGACCCAAGACAGGAACCAGACCGCCCGGACAGTTCCACAGTTCAAAAGATAAGTATGCGCATTATGTTAATGGACCCTTTTTTCCAAAATTGTGGTATTAATGTGGAACTACCGTAATGTGCACTTTTTTTTTTACTTGCAGACGCTGACCCAAGACTGGAACCAGACCGCCTGGACAGACTCCACAGTTCAAAAGATAAGTATGCACTTCATGTTAATGGACCCTTTTTCCAAAATTGTCGTATTAATGTGGAACTAATGTGCACTTTTTTTTTTACTTGCAGATGCTGACCCAAGACAGGAACCAGACCGCCTGGACAGACTCCACAGTTCAAAAGATAAGTATGGGCTTTATGTTAATGGACCCTTTTTCCAAAATTGTCGTATTAATGTGGAACTAATGTGAATTTTTTTTTTTACTTGCAGATGCTGACCCAAGACAGGAACCAGACCGCCTAGACAGACTCCACAGTTCAAAAGATAAGTATGCGCTTTATGTTAATGGACCCTTTTTCCAAAATTGTCTTATTAATGTGGAACTAATGTGCACTTTTTTTTTTACTTGCAGATGCTGACCCAAGACAGGAACCAGACCCCCTAGACAGACTCCACAGTTCAAAAGATAAGTATGAGCTTTATGTTAATGGACCCTTTTTCCAAAATTGTCGTATTAATGTGGAACTAATGTGCACTTTTTTTTTTACTTGCAGATGCTGACCCAAGACAGGAACCAGACCCCCTAGACAGACTCCACAGTTCAAAAGATAAGTATGAGCTTTATGTTAATGGACCCTTTTTCCAAAATTGTCGTATTAATGTGGAACTAATGTGCACTTTTTTTTTACTTGCAGATGCTGACCCCGGACTGGAACCAGACCGCCAGGACAGATTCCACAGTTCAAAAGATAAGTATGCGCTTTATGTTAATGGACCCTTTTTCCAAAATTGTCGTATTAATGTGGAACTAATGTGCACTTTTTTTTTTACTTGCAGATGCTGACCCAAGACAGGAACCAGACCGCCTGGACAGACTCCATAGTTCAAAAGATAAGTATGGGCTTTATGTTAATGGACCCTTTTTCCAAAATTGTCGTATTAATGTGGAACTAATGTGAATTTTTTTTTTTACTTGCAGATGCTGACCCAAGACAGGAACCAGACCGCCTAGACAGACTCCACAGTTCAAAAGATAAGTATGGGCTTTATGTTAATGGACCCTTTTTCCAAAATTGTCGTATTAATGTGGAACTAATGTGAATTTTTTTTTTTACTTGCATATGCTGACCCAAGACAGGAACCAGACCGCCTAGACAGACTCCACAGTTCAAAAGATAAGTATGCGCTTTATGTTAATGGACCCTTTTTCCAAAATTGTCTTATTAATGTGGAACTAATGTGCACTTTTTTTTTTACTTGCAGATGCTGACCCAAGACAGGAACCAGACCGCCTAGACAGACTCCACAGTTCAAAAGATAAGTATGCGCTTTATGTTAATGGACCCTTTTTCCAAAATTGTCGTATTAATGTGGAACTAATGTGCACTTTTTTTTTTACTTGCAGATGCTGACCGAAGACTGGAACAAGACGAGACGGCCTAGACAGACTCCACAGTTGAAAAGATAAGTATGCGCTTTATGTTAATGGACCCTTTTTCCAAAATTGTCGTATTTATGTGGAACTAATGTGCACTTTTTTTTTACTTGCAGATGCTGACCCAAGACAGGAACCAGACCGCCCGGACAGTTCCACAGTTCAAAAGATAAGTATGCGCATTATGTTAATGGACCCTTTTTTCCAAAATTGTGGTATTAATGTGGAACTACCGTAATGTGCACTTTTTTTTTTACTTGCAGACGCTGACCCAAGACTGGAACCAGACCGCCTGGACAGACTCCACAGTTCAAAAGATAAGTATGCACTTCATGTTAATGGACCCTTTTTCCAAAATTGTCGTATTAATGTGGAACTAATGTGCACTTTTTTTTTTACTTGCAGATGCTGACCCAAGACAGGAACCAGACCGCCTGGACAGACTCCACAGTTCAAAAGATAAGTATGGGCTTTATGTTAATGGACCCTTTTTCCAAAATTGTCGTATTAATGTGGAACTAATGTGAATTTTTTTTTTTACTTGCAGATGCTGACCCAAGACAGGAACCAGACCGCCTAGACAGACTCCACAGTTCAAAAGATAAGTATGCGCTTTATGTTAATGGACCCTTTTTCCAAAATTGTCTTATTAATGTGGAACTAATGTGCACTTTTTTTTTTACTTGCAGATGCTGACCCAAGACAGGAACCAGACCCCCTAGACAGACTCCACAGTTCAAAAGATAAGTATGAGCTTTATGTTAATGGACCCTTTTTCCAAAATTGTCGTATTAATGTGGAACTAATGTGCACTTTTTTTTTACTTGCAGATGCTGACCCCGGACTGGAACCAGACCGCCCGGACAGACTCCACAGTTCAAAAGATAAGTATGCGCTTTATGTTAATGGACTCTTTTTCCAAAATTGTCGTATTAATGTGGAACTAATGTGCACTTTTTTTTTTACTTGCAGATGCTGACCCAAGACTGGAAACAGACCGCCTAGACAGACTGCACAGTTCAAAAGATAAGTATGCGCTTTATGTTAATGGACCCTTTTTCCAAAATTGTCGTATTAATGTGGAACTAATGTGCACTTTTTTTTTTACTTGCAGATGCTGACCCAAGACAGGAACCAGACCGCCAGGACAGATTCCACAGTTCAAAAGATAAGTATGCGCTTTATGTTAATGGACCCTTTTTCCAAAATTGTCGTATTAATGTGGAACTAATGTGCACTTTTTTTTTACTTGCAGATGCTGACCCAAGACAGGAACCAGACAGCCTGGACAGACTCCATAGTTCAAAAGATAAGTATGGGCTTTATGTTAATGGACCCTTTTTCCAAAATTGTCGTATTAATGTGGAACTAATGTGAATTTTTTTTTTTACTTGCAGATGCTGACCCAAGACAGGAACCAGACCGCCTAGACAGACTCCACAGTTCAAAAGATAAGTATGCGCTTTATGTTAATGGACCCTTTTTCCAAAATTGTCTTATTAATGTGGAACTAATGTGCACTTTTTTTTTAACTTGCAGATGCTGACCCAAGACAGGAACCAGACCGCCTAGACAGACTCCACAGTTCAAAAGATAAGTATGCGCTTTATGTTAATGGACCCTTTTTCCAAAATTGTCGTATTAATGTGGAACTAATGTGCACTTTTTTTTTACTTGCAGATGTTGACCCCGGACTGGAACCAGACCGCCTGGACAGACTCCACAGTTCAAAAGATAAGTATGCACTTTATGTTAATGGACCCTTTTTCCAAAATTGTCGTATTAATGTGGAACTAATGTGCACTTTTTTTTTTACTTGCAGATGCTGACCCAAGACTGGAAACAGACCGCCTAGACAGACTCCACAGTTCAAAAGATAAGTATGCGCTTGATGTTAATGGACCCTTTTTCCAAAATTGTCGTATCAATGTGGAACTAATGTGCACTTTTTTTTTACTTGCAGATGCTGACCCAAGACAGGAACCAGACCGCCCGGACAGATTCCACAGTTCAAAAGATAAGTATGCGCTTTATGTTAATGGACCCTTTTTCCAAAATTGTCGTATTAATGTGGAACTAATGTGCACTTTTTTTTTTACTTGCAGATGCTGACCGAAGACTGGAACAAGACGGCCTAGACAGACTCCACAGTTCAAAAGATAAGTATGCGCTTTATGTTAATGGACCCTTTTTCCAAAACTGTGGTATTAATGTGGAACTAATGTGCACTTTTTTTTTACTTGCAGATGCTGACCCAAGACTGGAACCAGACCGCCCGGACAGACTCCACAGTTCAAAAGATAAGTATGCGCTTCATGTTAATGGACCCTTTTTCCAAAATTGTCGTATTAATGTGGAACTAATGTGCACTTTTTTTTTACTTGCAGATGCTGACCCAAGACAGGAACCAGACCGCCCGGACAGATTCCACAGTTCAAAAGATAAGTATGCGCTTTATGTTAATGGACCCTTTTTCCAAAATTGTGGTATTAATGTGGAACTAATGTGCACTTTTTTTTTTACTTGCAGATGCTGACCCAAGACTGGAACCAGACCGCCCGGGAAGACTCCACAGTTCAAAAGATAAGTATGCGATTTATGTTAATGGACTCTTTTTCCAAAATTGTCGTATTAATGTGGAACTAATGTGCACTTTTTTTTTTACTAGCAGATGCTGACCCAAGACTGGAACCAGACCGCCCGGACAGACTCCACAGTTCAAAAGATAAGTATGCGCTTTATGTTAATGGACCCTTTTTCCAAAATTGTGGTATTAATGTGGAACTAATGTGCACTTTTTTTTTTACTTGCAGATGCTGACCCCAGACTGGAACCAGACCGCCCGGACAGACTCCACAGTTCAAAAGATAAGTATGCGCTTTATGTTAATGGACCCTTTTTCCAAAATTGTCGTATTAATGTGGAACTAATGTGCACTTTTTTTTTTACTTGCAGATGCTGACCCAAGACTGGAAACAGACCGCCTAGACAGACTCCACAGTTCAAAAGATAAGTATGCGCTTTATGTTAATGGACCCTTTTTCCAAAATTGTCGTATTAATGTGGAACTAATGTGCACTTTTTTTTTACTTGCAGATGCTGACCCAAGACAGGAACAAGACTGCCTAGACAGACTCCACAGTTCAAAAGATAAGTATGCGCTTTATGTTAATGAACCCTTTTTCCAAAATTGTCGTATTAATGTGGAACTAATGTGCACTTTTTTTTTTACTTGCAGATGCTGACCGAAGACTGGAACCAGACCGCCCGGACAGACTCCACAGTTCAAAAGATAAGTATGCGCTTTATGTTAATGGACCCTTTTTCCAAAATTGTTGTATTAATGTGGAACTAATGTGCACTTTTTTTTTTACTTGCAGATGCTGACCGAAGACTGGAACCAGACCGCCCGGACAGACTCCACAGTTCAAAAGATAAGTATGCGCTTTATGTTAATGGACTCTTTTTCCAAAATTGTAGTATTAATGTGGAACTAATGTGCACTTCTTTTTTTTACTTGCAGATGCTGACCGAAGAATGGAACCAGACCGCCCGGACAGACTCCACAGTTCAAAAGATAAGTATGCGCTTTATGTTAATGGACCCTTTTTCCAAAATTGTCGTATCAATGTGGAACTATATATAATGTGCACTTTTTTTTTTACTTGCAGATGCTGACCCAAGACAGGAACCAGACGGCCGGACAGATTCCACAGTTCAAAAAATAAGTATGCGCTTTATGTTAATGGACCCTTTTTCCAAAATTGTCGTATTAATGTGGAACTAATGTGCACTTTTTTTTTTACTTGCAGATGCTGACCGAAGACTGGAACCAGACCGCCCAGACAGACTCCACAGTTCAAAAGATAAGTATGCGCTTTATGTTAATGGACCCTTTTTCCAAAATTGTCGTATTAATGTGGAACTAATGTGGACTTTTTTTTTACTTGCAGATGCTGACCCAAGACAGGAACCAGACCGCCCGGACAGATTCCACAGTTCAAAAGATAAGTATGCGCTTTATGTTAATGGACCCTTTTTCCAAAATTGTTGTATTAATGTGGAACTAATATGCACTTATTTTTTACTTGCAGATGCTGACCCAAGACTGGAACCAGACCGCCCGGACAGACTCCACAGTTCAAAAGATAAGTATGCGCTTCATGTTAATGGACCCTTTTTCCAAAATTGTCGTATTAATGTGGAACTAATGTGCACTTTTTTTTTACTTGCAGATGCTGACCCAAGACAGGAACCAGACCGCCCGGACAGATTCCACAGTTCAAAAGATAAGTATGCGCTTTATGTTAATGGACCCTTTTTCCAAAATTGTGGTATTAATGTGGAACTAATGTGCACTTTTTTTTTTACTTGCAGATGCTGACCCAAGACTGGAACCAGACCGCCCAGGAAGACTCCACAGTTCAAAAGATAAGTATGCAATTTATGTTAATGGACTCTTTTTCCAAAATTGTCGTATTAATGTGGAACTAATGTGCACTTTTTTTTTTACTAGCAGATGCTGACCCAAGACTGGAACCAGACCGCCCGGACAGACTCCACAGTTCAAAAGATAAGTATGCGCTTTATGTTAATGGACCCTTTTTCCAAAATTGTGGTATTAATGTGGAAATAATGTGCACCTTTTTTTTTACTTGCAGATGCTGACCCCGGACTGGAACCAGACCGCCCGGACAGACTCCACAGTTCAAAAGATAAGTATGCGCTTTATGTTAATGGACCTTTTTTCCAAAATTGTCGTATTAATGTGGAACTAATGTGCACTTTTTTTTTACTTGCAGATGCTGACCCAAGACAGGAACCAGACCGCCTGGACAGACTCCATAGTTCAAAAGATAAGTATGGGCTTTATGTTAATGGACCCTTTTTCCAAAATTGTCGTATTAATGTGGAACTAATGTGAATTTTTTTTTTTACTTGCAGATGCTGACCCAAGACAGGAACCAGACCGCCTAGACAGACTCCACAGTTCAAAAGATAAGTATGCGCTTTATGTTAATGGACCCTTTTTCCAAAATTGTCTTATTAATGTGGAACTAATGTGCACTTTTTTTTTAACTTGCAGATGCTGACCCAAGACAGGAACCAGACCGCCTAGACAGACTCCACAGTTCAAAAGATAAGTATGCGCTTTATGTTAATGGACCCTTTTTCCAAAATTGTCGTATTAATGTGGAACTAATGTGCACTTTTTTTTTACTTGCAGATGTTGACCCCGGACTGGAACCAGACCGCCTGGACAGACTCCACAGTTCAAAAGATAAGTATGCGCTTTATGTTAATGGACCCTTTTTCCAAAATTGTCTTATTAATGTGGAACTAATGTGCACCTTTTTTTTTTACTTGCAGATGCTGACCCAAGACTGGAAACAGACCGCCTAGACAGACTCCACAGTTCAAAAGATAAGTATGCGCTTGATGTTAATAGACCCTTTTTCCAAAATTGTCGTATCAATGTGGAACTAATGTGCACTTTTTTTTTACTTGCAGATGCTGACCCAAGACAGGAACCAGACCGCCCGGACAGATTCCACAGTTCAAAAGATAAGTATGCGCTTTATGTTAATGGACCCTTTTTCCAAAATTGTCGTATTAATGTGGAACTAATGTGCACTTTTTTTTTTACTTGCAGATGCTGACCGAAGACTGGAACAAGACGGCCTAGACAGACTCCACAGTTTAAAAGATAAGTATGCGCTTTATGTTAATGGACCCTTTTTCCAAAATTGTGGTATTAATGTGGAACTAATGTGCACTTTTTTTTTACTTGCAGATGCTGACCCAAGACTGGAACCAGACCGCCCGGACAGACTCCACAGTTCAAAAGATAAGTATGCGCTTCATGTTAATGGACCCTTTTTCCAAAATTGTCGTATTAATGTGGAACTAATGTGCACTTTTTTTTTACTTGCAGATGCTGACCCAAGACAGGAACCAGACCGCCCGGACAGATTCCACAGTTCAAAAGATAAGTATGCGCTTTATGTTAATGGACCCTTTTTCCAAAATTGTGGTATTAATGTGGAACTAATGTGCACTTTTTTTTTTACTTGCAGATGCTGACCCAAGACTGGAACCAGACCGCCCGGGAAGACTCCACAGTTCAAAAGATAAGTATGCGATTTATGTTAATGGACTCTTTTTCCAAAATTGTCGTATTAATGTGGAACTAATGTGCACTTTTTTTTTTACTAGCAGATGCTGACCCAAGACTGGAACCAGACCGCCCGGACAGACTCCATAGTTCAAAAGATAAGTATGGGCTTTATGTTAATGGACCCTTTTTCCAAAATTGTCGTATTAATGTGGAACTAATGTGAATTTTTTTTTTTACTTGCAGATGCTGACCCAAGACAGGAACCAGACCGCCTAGACAGACTCCACAGTTCAAAAGATAAGTATGCGCTTTATGTTAATGGACCCTTTTTCCAAAATTGTCTTATTAATGTGGAACTAATGTGCACTTTTTTTTTAACTTGCAGATGCTGACCCAAGACAGGAACCAGACCGCCTAGACAGACTCCACAGTTCAAAAGATAAGTATGCGCTTTATGTTAATGGACCCTTTTTCCAAAATTGTCGTATTAATGTGGAACTAATGTGCACTTTTTTTTTACTTGCAGATGTTGACCCCGGACTGGAACCAGACCGCCTGGACAGACTCCACAGTTCAAAAGATAAGTATGCGCTTTATGTTAATGGACCCTTTTTCCAAAATTGTCGTATTAATGTGGAACTAATGTGCACCTTTTTTTTTTACTTGCAGATGCTGACCCAAGACTGGAAACAGACCGCCTAGACAGACTCCACAGTTCAAAAGATAAGTATGCGCTTGATGTTAATGGACCCTTTTTCCAAAATTGTCGTATCAATGTGGAACTAATGTGCACTTTTTTTTTACTTGCAGATGCTGACCCAAGACAGGAACCAGACCGCCCGGACAGATTCCACAGTTCAAAAGATAAGTATGCGCTTAATGTTAATGGACCCTTTTTCCAAAATTGTCGTATTAATGTGGAACTAATGTGCACTTTTTTTTTTACTTGCAGAATATGCTGACCGAAGACTGGAACAAGACGGCCTAGACAGACTCCACAGTTCAAAAGATAAGTATGCGCTTTATGTTAATGGACCCTTTTTCCAAAATTGTGGTATTAATGTGGAACTAATGTGCACTTTTTTTTTACTTGCAGATGCTGACCCAAGACTGGAACCAGACCGCCCGGACAGACTCCACAGTTCAAAAGATAAGTATGCGCTTCATGTTAATGGACTCTTTTTCCAAAATTGTCGTATTAATGTGGAACTAATGTGCACTTTTTTTTTACTTGCAGATGCTGACCCAAGACAGGAACCAGACCGCCCGGACAGATTCCACAGTTCAAAAGATAAGTATGCGCTTTATGTTAATGGACCCTTTTTCCAAAATTGTGGTATTAATGTGGAACTAATGTGCACTTTTTTTTTTACTTGCAGATGCTGACCCAAGACTGGAACCAGACCGCCCGGGAAGACTCCACAGTTCAAAAGATAAGTATGCGATTTATGTTAATGGACTCTTTTTCCAAAATTGTCGTATTAATGTGGAACTAATGTGCACTTTTTTTTTACTAGCAGATGCTGACCCAAGACTGGAACCAGACCGCCCGGACAGACTCCACAGTTCAAAAGATAAGTATGCGCTTTATGTTAATGGACCCTTTTTCCAAAATTGTGGTATTAATGTGGAACTAATGTGCACTTTTTTTTTTACTTGCAGATGCTGACCCCAGACTGGAACCAGACCGCCCGGACAGACTCCACAGTTCAAAAAATAAGTATGCGCTTTATGTTAATGGACCCTTTTTCCAAAATTGTCGTATTAATGTGGAACTAATGTGCACTTTTTTTTTTACTTGCAGATGCTGACCCAAGACTGGAAACAGACCGCCTAGACAGACTCCACAGTTCAAAAGATAAGTATGCGCTTTATGTTAATGGACCCTTTTTCCAAAATTGTCGTATTAATGTGGAACTAATGTGCACTTTTTTTTTACTTGCAGATGCTGACCCAAGACAGGAACAAGACTGCCTAGACAGACTCCACAGTTCAAAAGATAAGTATGCGCTTTATGTTAATGAACCCTTTTTCCAAAATTGTCGTATTAATGTGGAACTAATGTGCACTTTTTTATTTACTTGCAGATGCTGACCGAAGACTGGAACCAGACCGCCCGGACAGACTCCACAGTTCAAAAGATAAGTATGCGCTTTATGTTAATGGACTCTTTTTTTTAAAATTGTCGTATTAATGTGGAACTAATGTGCACTTCTTTTTTTTACTTGCAGATGCTGACCGAAGAATGGAACCAGACCGCCCGGACAGACTCCACAGTTCAAAAGATAAGTATGCGCTTTATGTTAATGGACCCTTTTTCCAAAATTGTCGTATCAATGTGGAACTAATGTGCACTTTTTTTTTTACTTGCAGATGCTGACCCAAGACAGGAACCAGACGGCCGGACAGATTCCACAGTTCAAAAGATAAGTATGCGCTTTATGTTAATGGACCCTTTTTCCAAAATTGTCGTATTAATGTGGAACTAATGTGCACTTTTTTTTTTACTTGCAGATGCTGACCGAAGACTGGAACCAGACCGCCCGGACAGACTCCACAGTTCAAAAGATAAGTATGCGCTTTATGTTAATGGACCCTTTTTCCAAAATTGTCGTATTAATGTGGAACTAATGTGCACTTTTTTTTTACTTGCAGATGCTGACCCAAGACAGGAACCAGACCGCCCGGACAGATTCCACAGTTCAAAAGATAAGTATGCGCTTTATGTTAATGGACCCTTTTTCCAAAATTGTTGTATTAATGTGGAACTAATATGCACTTAGTTATATTTTACTTGCAGATGCTGACCCAAGACTGGAACCAGACCGCCCGGACAGACTCCACAGTTCAAAAGATAAGTATGCGCTTCATGTTAATGGACCCTTTTTCCAAAATTGTCGTATTAATGTGGAACTAATGTGCACTTTTTTTTTACTTGCAGATGCTGACCCAAGACAGGAACCAGACCGCCCGGACAGATTCCACAGTTCAAAAGAAAAGTATGCGCTTTATGTTAATGGACCCTTTTTCCAAAATTGTGGTATTAATGTGGAACTAATGTGCACTTTTTTTTTTACTTGCAGATGCTGACCCAAGACTGGAACCAGACCGCCCAGGAAGACTCCACAGTTCAAAAGATAAGTATGCAATTTATGTTAATGGACTCTTTTTCCAAAATTGTCGAATTAATGTGGAACTAATGTGCACTTTTTTTTTTACTAGCAGATGCTGACCCAAGACTGGAACCAGACCGCCCGGACAGACTCCACAGTTCAAAAGATAAGTATGCGCTTTATGTTAATGGACCCTTTTTCCAAAATTGTGGTATTAATGTGGAAATAATGTGCACCTTTTTTTTTACTTGCAGATGCTGACCCCGGACTGGAACCAGACCGCCCGGACAGACTCCACAGTTCAAAAGATAAGTATGCGCTTTATGTTAATGGACCCTTTTTCCAAAATTGTCGTATTAATGTGGAACTAATGTGCACTTTTTTTTTTACTTGCAGATGCTGACCCAAGACTGGAAACAGACCGCCTAGACAGACTCCACAGTTCAAAAGATAAGTATGCGCTTTATGTTAATGGACCCTTTTTCCAAAATTGTCGTATTAATGTGGAACTAATGTGCACTTTTTTTTTACTTGCAGATGCTGACCCAAGACTGGAACAAGACTGCCTAGACAGACTCCACAGTTCAAAAGATAAGTATGCGCTTTATGTTAATGGACCCTTTTTCCAAAATTGTCGTATTAATGTGGAACTAATGTGCACTTTTTTTTTTACTTGCAGATGCTGACCGAAGACTGGAACCAGACCGCCCGGACAGACTCCACAGTTCAAAAGATAAGTATGTGCTTTATGTTAATGGACCCTTTTTCCAAAATTGTCGTATTAATGTGGAACTAATGTGCACTTTTTTTTTTTACTTGCAGATGCTGACCCAAGACAGGAACCAGACCGCCTGGACAGACTCCACAGTTCAAAAGATAAGTATGGGCTTTATGTTAATGGACCCTTTTTCCAAAATTGTCGTATTAATGTGGAACTAATGTGAATTTTTTTTTTTACTTGCAGATGCTGACCCAAGACAGGAACCAGACCGCCTAGACAGACTCCACAGTTCAAAAGATAAGTATGCGCTTTATGTTAATGGACCCTTTTTCCAAAATTGTCTTATTAATGTGGAACTAATGTGCACTTTTTTTTTTACTTGCAGATGCTGACCCAAGACAGGAACCAGACCGCCTAGACAGACTCCACAGTTCAAAAGATAAGTATGCGCTTTATGTTAATGGACCCTTTTTCCAAAATTGTCGTATTAATGTGGAACTAATGTGCACTTTTTTTTTACTTGCAGATGCTGACCCCGGACTGGAACCAGACCGCCCGGACAGACTCCACAGTTCAAAAGATAAGTATGCGCTTTATGTTAATGGACCCTTTTTCCAAAATTGTCGTATTAATGTGGAACTAATGTGCACTTTTTTTTTTACTTGCAGATGCTGACCCAAGACTGGAAACAGACCGCCTAGACAGACTGCACAGTTCAAAAGATAAGTATGCGCTTTATGTTAATGGACCCTTTTTCCAAAATTGTCATATTAATGTGGAACTAATGTGCACTTTTTTTTTACTTGCAGATGCTGACCCAAGACAGGAACCAGACCGCCAGGACAGATTCCACAGTTCAAAAGATAAGTATGATCTTTATGTTAATGGACCCTTTTTCCAAAATTGTCGTATTAATGTGGAACTAATGTGCACTTTTTTTTTACTTGCAGATATTGACCGAAGACTGGAACAAGACGGCCTAGACAGACTCCACAGTTGAAAAGATAAGTATGCGCTTTATGTTAATGGACCCTTTTTCTAAAATTGTCGTATTAATGTGGAACTAATGTGCACTTTTTTTTTTACTTGCAGATGCTGACCCAAGACAGGAACCAGACTGCCCGGACAGTTCCACAGTTCAAAAGATAAGTATGCGCATTATGTTAATGGACCCTTTTTCCAAAATTGTCGTATTAATGTGGAACTAATGTGCACTTTTTTTTTTACTTGCAGATGCTGACCCAAGACTGGAACCAGACCGCCTGGACAGACTCCACAGTTCAAAAGATAAGTATGCGCTTTATGTTAATGGACCCTTTTTCCAAAATTGTTGTATTAATGTGGAACTAATATGCACTTATTTTTTACTTGCAGATGCTGACCGAAGAATGGAACCAGACCGCCCGGACAGACTCCACAGTTCAAAAGATAAGTATGCGCTTTATGTTAATGGACCCTTTTTCCAAAATTGTCGTATTAATGTGGAACTAATGTGCACTTTTTTTTTTACTTGCAGATGCTGACCCAAGACAGGAACCAGACCGCCTAGACAGACTCCACAGTTCAAAAGATAAGTATGCGCTTTATGTTAATGGACCCTTTTTCCAAAATTGTCTTATAAATGTGGAACTAATGTGCACTTTTTTTTTTACTTGCAGATGCTGACCCAAGACAGGAACCAGACCGCCCGGACAGATTCCACAGTTCAAAAGATAAGTATGCGCTTTATGTTAATGGACCCTTTTTTCAAAATTGTGGTATTAATGTGGAACTAATGTGCACTTTTTTTTTTACTTGCAGATGCTGACCCAAGACTGGAACCAGACCGCCCGGAAAGACGCCACAGTTCAAAAGATAAGTATGCGATTTATGTTAATGGACTCTTTTTCCAAAATTGTCGTATTAATGTGGAACTAATGTGCACTTTTTTTTTTACTAGCAGATGCTGACCCAAGACTGGAACCAGACCGCCCGGACAGACTCCACAGTTCAAAAGATAAGTATGCGCTTTATGTTAATGGACCCTTTTTCAAAAATTGTCGTATTAATGTGGAACTAATGTGCACTTTTTTTTTTACTTGCAGATGCTGACCCCGAACTGGAACCAGACCGCCCGGACAGACTCCACAGTTCAAAAGATAAGTATGCGCTTTATGTTAATGGACCCTTTTTCCAAAATTGTCGTATTAATGTGGAACTAATGTGCACTTTTTTTTTTACTTGCAGATGCTGACCCAAGACTGGAAACAGACCGCCTAGACAGACTTCACAGTTCAAAAGATAAGTATGCGCTTTATGTTAATGGACCCTTTTTCCAAAATTGTCGTATTAATGTGGAACTAATGTGCACTTTTTTTTTACTTGCAGATGCTGACCCAAGACAGGAACCAGACTGCCTAGACAGACTCCACAGTTCAAAAGATAAGTATGCGCTTTATGTTAATGGACCCTTTTTCCAAAATTGTCTTATTAATGTGGAACTAATGTGCACTTTTTTTTTTACTTGCAGATGCTGACCGAAGACTGGAACCAGACCGCCCGGACAGACTCCACAGTTCAAAAGATAAGTATGCGCTTTATGTTAATGGACCCTTTTTCCAAAATTGTCGTATTAATGTGGAACTAATGTGCACTTTTTTTTTTACTTGCAGATGCTGACCCAAGACAGGAACCAGACCGCCTGGACAGACTCCACAGTTCAAAAGATAAGTATGGGCTTTATGTTAATGGACCCTTTTTCCAAAATTGTCGTATTAATGTGGAACTAATGTGAATTTTTTTTTTACTTGCAGATGCTGACCCAAGACAGGAACCAGACCGCCTAGACAGACTCCACAGTTCAAAAGATAAGTATGCGCTTTATGTTAATGGACCCTTTTTCCAAAATTGTCTTATTAATGTGGAACTAATGTGCACTTTTTTTTTTACTTGCAGATGCTGACCCAAGACGGGAACCAGACCGCCTAGACAGACTCCACAGTTCAAAAGATAAGTATGCGCTTTATGTTAATGGACCCTTTTTCCAAAATTGTGGTATTAATGTGGAACTAATGTGCACTTTTTTTTTTACTTGCAGATGCTGACCCAAGACTGGAACCAGACCGCCCAGGAAGACTCCACAGTTCAAAAGATAAGTATGCAATTTATGTTAATGGACTCTTTTTCCAAAATTGTCGTATTAATGTGGAACTAATGTGCACTTTTTTTTTTACTAGCAGATGCTGACCCAAGACTGGAACCAGACCGCCCGGACAGACTCCACAGTTCAAAAGATAAGTATGCGCTTTATGTTAATGGACCCTTTTTCCAAAATTGTGGTATTAATGTGGAAATAATGTGCACCTTTTTTTTTACTTGCAGATGCTGACCCCGGACTGGAACCAGACCGCCCGGACAGACTCCACAGTTCAAAAGATAAGTATGCGCTTTATGTTAATGGACCCTTTTTCCAAAATTGTCGTATTAATGTGGAACTAATGTGCACTTTTTTTTTTACTTGCAGATGCTGACCCAAGACTGGAAACAGACCGCCTAGACAGACTCCACAGTTCAAAAGATAAGTATGCGCTTTATGTTAATGGACCCTTTTTCCAAAATTGTCGTATTAATGTGGAACTAATGTGCACTTTTTTTTTACTTGCAGATGCTGACCCAAGACCGGAACAAGACTGCCTAGACAGACTCCACAGTTCAAAAGATAAGTATGCGCTTTATGTTAATGGACCCTTTTTCCAAAATTGTCGTATTAATGTGGAACTAATGTGCACTTTTTTTTTTACTTGCAGATGCTGACCGAAGACTGGAACCAGACCGCCCGGACAGACTCCACAGTTCAAAAGATAAGTATGCGCTTTATGTTAATGGACCCTTTTTCCAAAATTGTCGTATTAATGTGGAACTAATGTGCACTTTTTTTTTTACTTGCAGATGCTGACCCAAGACAGGAACCAGACCGCCTGGACAGACTCCACAGTTCAAAAGATAAGTATGGGCTTTATGTTAATGGACCCTTTTTCCAAAATTGTCGTATTAATGTGGAACTAATGTGAATTTTTTTTTTTACTTGCAGATGCTGACCCAAGACAGGAACCAGACCGCCTAGACAGACTCCACAGTTCAAAAGATAAGTATGCGCTTTATGTTAATGGACCCTTTTTCCAAAATTGTCTTATTAATGTGGAACTAATGTGCACTTTTTTTTTTACTTGCAGATGCTGACCCAAGACAGGAACCAGACCGCCTAGACAGACTCCACAGTTCAAAAGATAAGTATGCGCTTTATGTTAATGGACCCTTTTTCCAAAATTGTCGTATTAATGTGGAACTAATGTGCACTTTTTTTTTACTTGCAGATGCTGATCCCGGACTGGAACCAGACCGCCCGGACAGACTCCACAGTTCAAAAGATAAGTATGCGCTTTATGTTAATGGACCCTTTTTCCAAAATTGTCGTATTAATGTGGAACTAATGTGCACTTTTTTTTTTACTTGCAGATGCTGACCCAAGACTGGAAACAGACCGCCTAGACAGACTGCACAGTTCAAAAGATAAGTATGCGCTTTATCTTAATGGACCCTTTTTCCAAAATTGTCGTATTAATGTGGAACTAATGTGCACTTTTTTTTTACTTGCAGATGCTGACCCAAGACAGGAACCAGACCGCCAGGACAGATTCCACAGTTCAAAAGATAAGTATGACCTTTATGTTAATGGACCCTTTTTCCAAAATTGTCGTATTAATGTGGAACTAATGTGCACTTTTTTTTTACTTGCAGATGCTGACCGAAGACTGGAACAAGACGGCCTAGACAGACTCCACAGTTGAAAAGATAAGTATGCGCTTTATGTTAATGGACCCTTTTTCTAAAATTGTCGTATTAATGTGGAACTAATGTGCACTTTTTTTTTTTACTTGCAGATGCTGACCCAAGACAGGAACCAGACCGCCCGGACAGTTCCACAGTTCAAAAGATAAGTATGCGCATTATGTTAATGGACCCTTTTTCCAAAATTGTTGTATTAATGTGGAACTAATGTGCACTTTTTTTTTAACTTGCAGACGCTGACCCAAGACTGGAACCAGACCGCCTGGACAGACTCCACAGTTCAAAAGATAAGTATGCGCTTTATGTTAATGGACCCTTTTTCCAAAATTGTCGTATTAATGTGGAACTAATGTGCACTTTTTTTTTTACTTGCAGACGCTGACCCAAGACTGGAACCAGACCGCCTGGACAGACTCCACAGTTCAAAAGATAAGTATGCGCTTTATGTTAATGGACCCTTTTTCCAAAATTGTTGTATTAATGTGGAACTAATATGCACTTATTTTTTACTTGCAGATGCTGACCGAAGAATGGAACCAGACCGCCCGGACAGACTCCACAGTTCAAAAGATAAGTATGCGCTTTATGTTAATGGACCCTTTTTCCAAAATTGTCTTATAAATGTGGAACTAATGTGCACTTTTTTTTTTACTTGTAGATGCTGACCCAAGACAGGAACCAGACCGCCCGGACAGATTCCACAGTTCAAAAGATAAGTATGCGCTTTATGTTAATGGACCCTTTTTCCAAAATTGTCGTATTAATGTGGAACTAATGTGCACTTCTTTTTTTTACTTGCAGATGCTGACCGAAGAATGGAACCAGACCGCCCGGACAGACTCCACAGTTCAAAAGATAAGTATGCGCTTTATGTTAATGGACCCTTTTTCCAAAATTGTCTTATAAATGTGGAACTAATGTGCACTTTTTTTTTTACTTGCAGATGCTGACCCAAGACAGGAACCAGACCGCCCGGACAGATTCCACAGTTCAAAAGATAAGTATGCGCTTTATGTTAATGGACCCTTTTTCCAAAATTGTTGTATTAATGTGGAACTAATGTGCACTTTTTTTTTTACTTGCAGATGCTGACCCAAGACTGGAACCAGACCGCCCGGACAGACTCCACAGTTCAAAAGATAAGTATGCGCTTTATGTTAATGGACTCTTTTTCCAAAATTGTCGTATTAATGTGGAAATAATGTGCACTTTTTTTTTTACTTGCAGATGCTAACCCAAGACTGGAAACAGACCGCCTACACAGACTCCACAGTTCAAAAGATAAGTATGCGCTTTATGTTAATGGACCCTTTTTCCAAAATTGTCGTATTAATGTGGAACTAATGTGCACTTTTTTTTTTACTTGCAGATGCTGACCCAAGACTGGAAACAGACCGCCTAGACAGACTCCACAGTTCAAAAGATAAGTATGCGCTTTATGTTAATGGACCCTTTTTCCAAAATTGTTGTATTAATTTGGAACTTAAATGTGCACTTTTTTTTTACTTGCAGATGCTGACCCAAGACTGGTACCAGACCGCCCGGACAGACTCCACAGTTCAAAAGATAAGTATGCGCTTCATGTTAATGGACCCTTTTTCCAAAATTGTCGTATTAATGTGGAACTAATGTGCACTTTTTTTTTTACTTGCAGATGCTGACCCAAGACAGAAACCGACGGCCTGGACAGACTCCACAGTTCAAAAGATAAGTATGCGCTTTATGTTAATGGACCCTTTTTCCAAAATTGTCGTATTAATGTGGAACTAATGTGCACTTTTTTTTTTACTTGCAGATGCTGACCCAAGACTGGAACCAGACCGCCCGGACAGACTCCACAGTTCAAAAGATAAGTATGCGCTTTATGTTAATGGACTCTTTTTCCAAAATTGTCGTATTAATGTGGAAATAATGTGCACTTTTTTTTTTACTTGCAGATGCTAACCCAAGACTGGAAACAGACCGCCTACACAGACTCCACAGTTCAAAAGATAAGTATGCGCTTTATGTTAATGGACCCTTTTTCCAAAATTGTCGTATTAATGTGGAACTAATGTGCACTTTTTTTTTTACTTGCAGATGCTGACCCAAGACTGGAAACAGACCGCCTAGACAGACTCCACAGTTCAAAAGATAAGTATGCGCTTTATGTTAATGGACCCCTTTTCCAAAATTGTCGTATTAATGTGGAACTAATGTGCACTTTTTTTTTTACTTGCAGATGCTGACCGAAGACTGGAACAGGACCGCCCGGACAGACTCCACAGTTCAAAAGATAAGTATGCGCTTTCTGTTAATGGACCCCTTTTCCAAAATTGTTGTATTAATGTGGAACTAATATGCACTTATTTTTTACTTGCAGATGCTGACCGAAGAATGGAACCAGACTGCCCGGACAGACTCCACAGTTCAAAAGATAAGTATGCGCTTTATGTTAATGGACCCTTTTTCCAAAATTGTCTTATAAATGTGGAACTAATGTGCACTTTTTTTTTTACTTGCAGATGCTGACCCAAGACAGGAACCAGACTGCCCGGACAGATTCCACAGTTCAAAAGATAAGTATGCGCTTTATGTTAATGGACCCTTTTTCCAAAATTGTCGTTTTAATGTGGAACTAATGTGCACTTCTTTTTTTTACTTGCAGATGCTGACCGAAGAATGGAACCAGACCGCCCGGACAGACTCCACAGTTCAAAAGATAAGTATGCGCTTTATGTTAATGGACCCTTTTTCCAAAATTGTCTTATAAATGTGGAACTAATGTGCACTTTTTTTTTACTTGCAGATGCTGACCAAAGACAGGAACCAGACCGCCCGGACAGATTCCACAGTTCAAAAGATAAGTATGCACTTTATGTTAATGGACCCTTTTTCCAAAATTGTCGTATTAATGTGGAACTAATGTGCACTTCTTTTTTTTACTTGCAGATGCTGACCCAAGACAGGAACCAGACCGCCCGGACAGATTCCACAGTTCAAAAGATAAGTATGCGCTTTATGTTAATGGACCCTTTTTCCAAAATTGTCGTATTAATGTGGAACTAATGTGCACTTTTTTTTTTACTTGCAGATGCTGACCGAAGACTGGAACCAGACCGCCCGGACAGACTCCACAGTTCAAAAGATAAGTATGCGCTTTATGTTAATGGACCCTTTTTTCAAAATTGTCGTATTAATGTGGAACTAATGTGCACTTTTTTTTTTACTTGCAGATGCTGACCGAAGACTGGAACCAGACCGCCCGGACAGACTCCACAGTTCAAAAGATAAGTATGCGCTTTATGTTAATGGACCCTTTTTCCAAAATTGTCGTATTAATGTGGAACTAAGGCCACACCAATTTAATTTCTTGTTCTACGGATTTTTGGACTCAAAAATTTGGGGCGAGCGAGCGATTTGAAAATTTTAATAAAAAAATATTTAATTTGCAAATTTTTGAGGCGAAGCTTGAAAAGTAAAGGCGAGCGACTATATTTTTTTTTTGTAAACATAAAATAGTAGGTTTTGACAATAATTAAACTTGATTTATAACTTGTACTTTGACCTTTCTTTAATTTCTGAAGTATTTTTTCCCTATACACCAAGAAATAATTAAATCTGGTCTATGTATGTGTGACTGACAATGAGACAATTCTCCATCCAAGTCATAATCAGTTTGGGGTCAACCCCTTAATGTTATAAATATCCCTTTTACATGTTTTATGAGGGATCAATATAAGTTATAATATATTTGTTTGTACAAAAGGGCTCATATTTTCTCAAAGAACTATATATCTATCTAGTATTAAATGGTCAAAGCATGTCCAAGAATTTTGTAATATTCCTGGACTATTTATTAACCATGTTAAATTAACACATTTACTTTAACAGTTTAATATTATTCAAAATAAGTGGACCCCTCTTTTAGAAAAAGTTTAAAATATGATGTATAAACTCTCCTCTTTTTGAGTACAAAATTCTAAGTTTCCAAAGGTTTTGTATAGAAGAACTATACAAATCCTTGGTATTTCTATTTTCTTTTCTACATCAGCAAGGACGTTCTCAACCTGACAATTTATAACAAACACAGGTCAAAGTACGGCCTTTTACACAGGGCTTTGATACAGACCAAACAGCAAGCTATAAAGGATCCCAAAATTATTAGCGTACACAATTCGAACAGGCAAACCAACGATCTAATTTATATATCCAAACGGGGAAAATTATACCAATGAACAACATCAACAAACGGTAACTGCTGAACGACAGGCCCCTGAATCAATCAGGACAGGTGCATAAACATGCAGCGGCTATAGATAGTTTTGTTTTGTCAGCATAATATAATTGCAGTTGAAGGCAAATCCTTCAGAAGTTCTTTGTACTTTATTCTAACAACGAGCATTTTTTAATAGGGAATATAAGTAAAGGGGAAAGAAACCAATGTTGATATCTTTTTGTAATATTTACAAAAAAAACCGGTGCGGGAAATAGACATGATTACATTTCCGGATGCGGGAAGCGGGAATAAAAAAAAAATAAAAAAATTCTGTTTTGAAAAAAATAGGTGCGGGCGGGTCCGTCGAACAAGGAATCAAATTGGTGTGGCCTAATGTGCACTTTTTTTTTTACTTGCAGATGCTGACCCAAGACAGGAACCAGACCGCCCGGACAGATTCCACAGTTCAAAAGATAAGTATGCGCTTTATGTTAATGGACCCTTTTTCCAAAATTGTTGTATTAATGTGGAACTAATGTGCACTTTTTTTTTACTTGCAGATGCTGACCCAAGACTGGTACCAGACCGCCCGGACAGACTCCACAGTTCAAAAGATAAGTATGCGCTTTATGTTAATGGACTCTTTTTCCAAAATTGTCGTATTAATGTGGAAATAATGTGCACTTTTTTTTTTACTTGCAGATGCTAACCCAAGACTGGAAACAGACCGCCTACACAGACTCCACAGTTCAAAAGATAAGTATGCGCTTTATGTTAATGGACCCTTTTTCCAAAATTGTCTTATTAATGTGGAACTAATGTGCACTTTTTTTTTACTTGCAGATGCTGACCCAAGACTGGAAACAGACCGCCTAGACAGACTCCACAGTTCAAAAGATAAGTATGCGCTTTATGTTAATGGACCCCTTTTCCAAAATTGTCGTATTAATGTGGAACTAATGTGCACTTTTTTTTTTACTTGCAGATGCTGACCGAAGACTGGAACCAGACCGCCCGGACAGACTCCACAGTTCAAAAGATAAGTATGCGCTTTCTGTTAATGGACCCTTTTTCCAAAATTGTCGTATTAATGTGGAACTAATGTGCACTTTTTTTTTTACTTGCAGATGCTGACCCAAGACAGGAACCAGACCGCCTGGACAGACTCCACAGTTCAAAAGATAAGTATGCGCTTTTTGTTAATAGACCCTTTTTCCAAAATTGTCGTATTAATGTGGAACTAATGTGAATTTTTTTTTTACTTGCAGATGCTGACCCAAGACAGGAACCAGACCGCCTAGACAGACTCCACAGTTCAAAAGATAAGTATGCGCTTTATGTTAATGGACTCTTTTTTCAAAATTGTCTTATTAATGTGGAACTAATGTGCACTTTTTTTTTTACTTGCAGATGCTGACCCAAGACAGGAACCAGACCGCCTAGACAGACTCCACAGTTCAAAAGATAAGTATGCGCTTTATGTTAATGGACCCTTTTTCCAAAATTGTCGTATTAATGTGGAACTAATGTGCACTTTTTTTTTACTTGCAGATGCTGACCCCGGACTGGAACCAGACCGCCCGGACAGACTCCACAGTTCAAAAGATAAGTATGCGCTTTATGTTAATGGACCCTTTTTCCAAAATTGTCGTATTAATGTGGAACTAATTTGCACTTTTTTTTTTACTTGCAGATGCTGACCCAAGACTGGAAACAGACCGCCTAGACAGACTGCACAGTTCAAAAGATAAGTATGCGCTTTATGTTAATGGACCCTTTTTCCAAAATTGTCGTATTAATGTGGAACTAATGTGCACTTTTTTTTTACTTGCAGATGCTGACCCAAGACAGGAACCAGACCGCCCGGACAGATTCCACAGTTCAAAAGATAAGTATGCGCTTCATGTTAATGGACCCTTTTTCCAAAATTGTCGTATTAATGTGGAACTAATGTGCACTTTTTTTTTTACTTGCAGATGCTGACCGAAGACTGGAACAAGACGGCCTAGACAGACTCCACAGTTGAAAAGATAAGTATGCGCTTTATGTTAATGGACCCTTTTTCCAAAATTGTCGTATTAATGTGGAACTAATGTGCACTTTTTTTTTTACTTGCAGATGCTGACCCAAGACAGGAACCAGACCG
The DNA here is from genome assembly GCF_963676685.1 of Mytilus edulis. NCBI lineage: Eukaryota > Metazoa > Mollusca > Bivalvia > Mytilida > Mytilidae > Mytilus > Mytilus edulis. Next base: position 39,622,311 of record NC_092347.1, read on the forward strand.
CCCGGACAGTTCCACAGTTCAAAAGATAAGTATGCGCTTTATGTTAATGGACCCTTTTTCCAAAATTGTGGTATTAATGTGGAACTAATATGCACTTATTTTTTACTTGCAGATGCTGACCGAAGAATGGAACCAGACCGCCCGGACAGACTCCACAGTTCAAAAGATAAGTATGCGCTTTATGTTAATGGACCCTTTTTCCAAAATTGTCTTATAAATGTGGAACTAATGTGCACTTTTTTTTTTACTTGCAGATGCTGACCCAAGACAGGAACCAGACCGCCCGGACAGATTCCACAGTTCAAAAGATAAGTATGCGCTTTATGTTAATGGACCCTTTTTCCAAAATTGTCGTATTAATGTGGAACTAATGTGCACTTCTTTTTTTTACTTGCAGATGCTGACCGAAGAATGGAACCAGACCGCCCGGACAGACTCCACAGTTCAAAAGATAAGTATGCGCTTTATGTTAATGGACCCTTTTTCCAAAATTGTCTTATAAATGTGGAACTAATGTGCACTTTTTTTTACTTGCAGATGCTGACCCAAGACAGGAACCAGACCGCCCGGACAGATTCCACAGTTCAAAAGATAAGTATGCGCTTTATGTTAATGGACCCTTTTTCCAAAATTGTCGTATTAATGTGGAACTAATGTGCACTTTTTTTTTACTTGCAGATGCTGACCCAAGACAGGAACCAGACCGCCCGGACAGATTCCACAGTTCAAAAGATAAGTATGCGCTTCATGTTAATGGACCCTTTTTCCAAAATTGTCGTATTAATGTGGAACTAATGTGCACTTTTTTTTTTACTTGCAGATGCTGACCGAAGACTGGAACAAGACGGCCTAGACAGACTCCACAGTTGAAAAGATAAGTATGCGCTTTATGTTAATGGACCCTTTTTCCAAAATTGTCGTATTAATGTGGAACTAATGTGCACTTTTTTTTTTACTTGCAGATGCTGACCCAAGACAGGAACCAGACCGCCCGGACAGTTCCACAGTTCAAAAGATAAGTATGCGCTTTATGTTAATGGACCCTTTTTCCAAAATTGTGGTATTAATGTGGAACTAATATGCACTTATTTTTTACTTGCAGATGCTGACCGAAGAATGGAACCAGACCGCCCGGACAGACTCCACAGTTCAAAAGATAAGTATGCGCTTTATGTTAATGGACCCTTTTTCCAAAATTGTCTTATAAATGTGGAACTAATGTGCACTTTTTTTTTTACTTGCAGATGCTGACCCAAGACAGGAACCAGACCGCCCGGACAGATTCCACAGTTCAAAAGATAAGTATGCGCTTTATGTTAATGGACCCTTTTTCCAAAATTGTCGTATTAATGTGGAACTAATGTGCACTTCTTTTTTTTACTTGCAGATGCTGACCGAAGAATGGAACCAGACCGCCCGGACAGACTCCACAGTTCAAAAGATAAGTATGCGCTTTATGTTAATGGACCCTTTTTCCAAAATTGTCTTATAAATGTGGAACTAATGTGCACTTTTTTTTACTTGCAGATGCTGACCCAAGACAGGAACCAGACCGCCCGGACAGATTCCACAGTTCAAAAGATAAGTATGCGCTTTATGTTAATGGACCCTTTTTCCAAAATTGTCGTATTAATGTGGAACTAATGTGCACTTCTTTTTTTTACTTGCAGATGCTGACCCAAGACAGGAACCAGACCGCCCGGACAGATTCCACAGTTCAAAAGATAAGTATGCGCTTTATGTTAATGGACCCTTTTTTCAAAATTGTCGTATTAATGTGGAACTAATGTGCACTTTTTTTTTTACTTGCAGATGCTGACCGAAGACAGGAACCAGACCGCCCGGACAGACTCCACAGTTCAAAAGATAAGTATGCGCTTTATGTTAATGGACCCTTTTTCCAAAATTGTCGTATTAATGTGGAACTAATGTGCACTTTTTTTTTTACTTGCAGATGCTGACCCAAGACAGGAACCAGACCGCCCGGACAGATTCCACAGTTCAAAAGATAAGTATGCGCTTTATGTTAATGGACCCTTTTTCCAAAATTGTTGTATTAATGTGGAACTAATGTGCACTTTTTTTTTACTTGCAGATGCTGACCCAAGACTGGTACCAGACCGCCCGGACAGACTCCACAGTTCAAAAGATAAGTATGCGCTTCATGTTAATGGACCCTTTTTCCAAAATTGTCGTATTAATGTGGAACTAATGTGCACTTTTTTTTTTACTTGCAGATGGCTGATGCTGACCCAAGACAGAAACCGACGGCCTGGACAGACTCCACAGTTCAAAAGATAAGTATGCGCTTTATGTTAATGGACCCTTTTTCCAAAATTGTCGTATTAATGTGGAACTAATGTGCACTTTTTTTTTTACTTGCAGATGCTGACCCAAGACAGGAACTAGACTGCCCGGACAGATTCCACAGTTCAAAAGATAAGTATGCGCTTTATGTTAATGGACCCTTTTTCCAAAATTGTGGTATTAATGTGGAACTAATGTGCACTTTTTTTTTACTTGCAGATGCTGACCCAAGACTGGTACCAGACCGCCTGGACAGACTCCACAGTTCAAAAGATAAGTATGCGCTTCATGTTAATGGACCCTTTTTCCAAAATTGTCGTATTAATGTGGAACTAAAGTGCACTTTTTTTTTACTTGCAGATGCTGACCCAAGACAGAAACCGACTGCCTGGACAGACTCCACAGTTCATAAGATAAGTATGCGCTTGATGTTAATGGACCCTTTTTCCAAAATTGTCGTATTAATGTGGAACTAATGTGCACTTTTTTTTTTACTTGCAGATGCTGACCCAAGACTGGAACCAGACCGCCCGGACAGACTCCACAGTTCAAAAGATAAGTATGCGATTTATGTTAATGGACTCTTTTTCCAAAATTGTCGTATTAATGTGGAACTAATGTGCACTTTTTTTTTTACTAGCAGATGCTGACCCAAGACTGGAACCAGACCGCCCAGACAGACTCCACAGTTCAAAAGATAAGTATGCGCTTTATGTTAATGGACCCTTTTTCCAAAATTGTCGTATTAATGTGGAACTAATGTGCACTTTTTTTTTTACTTGCAGATGCTGACCGAAGACTGGAACCAGACCGCCCAGACAGACTCCACAGTTCAAAAGATAAGTATGCGCTTTATGTTAATGGACCCTTTTTCCAAAATTGTCGTATTAATGTGGAACTAATGTGCACTTTTTTTTTTACTTGCCGATGCTGAGCCAAGACAGGAACCAGACCGCCCGGACAGATTCCACAGTTCAAAAGATAAGTATGCGCTTTATGTTAATGGACCCTTTTTCCAAAATTGTTGTATTAATGTGGAACTAATGTGCACTTTTTTTTTACTTGCAGATGCTGACCCAAGACTGGTACCAGACCGCCCGGACAGACTCCACAGTTCAAAAGATAAGTATGCGCTTCATGTTAATGGACCCTTTTTCCAAAATTGTCGTATTAATGTGGAACTAATGTGCACTTTTTTTTTTACTTGCAGATGCTGACCCAAGACAGAAACCGACCGCCTGGACAGACTCCACAGTTCAAAAGATAAGTATGCGCTTTATGTTAATGGACCCTTTTTCCAAAATTGTCGTATTAATGTGGAACTAATGTGCACTTTTTTTTTTACTTGCAGATGCTGACCCAAGACAGGAACCAGACCGCCCGGACAGACTCCACAGTTCAAAAGATAAGTATGCGCTTTATGTTAATGGACTCTTTTTCCAAAATTGTCGTATTAATGTGGAAATAATGTGCACTTTTTTTTTTACTTGCAGATGCTGACCCAAGACTGGAACCAGACCGCCCGGACAGACTCCACAGTTCAAAAGATAAGTATGCGCTTTATGTTAATGGACCCTTTTTCCAAAATTGTCGTATTAATGTGGAACTAATGTTTTGAAAAATTTTGTCCTGCTTTTTTTTTTTAGTTTTAATCTCTGTCGTGCCTTTTTATTTTTTACTCTATTCGGTTTTGCCTTTTTTACTAGTTTATCCTGACTTTTTTTACACAAATTGTCATCCTGCCTTTTTTTTTTGCCAAGATGCTCATCCTGCCTTTTTTTTACTCAAAACTGCCTATTTTTTTCAAATTTCATCCAAGCTATTTTTTGTCTTTGCAGGATCTGTTGTTGAAGTTTTTCACGATTTCAATAACCAAGTACAAGGAGTTTTCTAACAAGAAGAGGAAATGCAAAAAATATTTTCTGTTTACTCCCGTACAGAAATCAGAGATGGGTCCGATTACTTTCAATGTTATTGATTAAATTACAATTACTTTGTCATTTGTACGATTAAATTAAATTAATGATTACATCATTTCTGAAAGTATCTGATTAAATTAATGATTACATTGGCAAAGTAATCATGATTACGTCTGATTACAATGAATTTAAAAACAAAACATTTTGAATGATGTGGATGAATAAACGTTTAATATAACTAAAGCATTTTTGAGAACGTATTTTATTTGGTTCAATTATAAAATGATAACTTCAAATTAAACGTCATCTATTTAAATAAACACCAAATTTCACTACATATATATACATTACACTTTATCACCAATGATCTATTTTGAATTAAATTTAATAAAGATATATCATAATCAAGAGTTTTTTTGTTTGTCTTCTGACCTCTTTCATAATTTATATGTATTCCAAGTTGCAGTTTATGGAAGTTTAAATATGGATGAAATAAAGTTACATTTGTACCGGTTAAAACTATGTTAAATTTTAATAGAAATGTTTAATCAAATTGTAAACAATATGTATTGAAGTACTAAAAACCATTGCATTTTACACGTCCAGTCCAAATACAAAAAAAAGTTTAAACAACATATTTGTCCAACTTTTAATTCAGTTTGTGCTAATTAGATAAACTTTCATGTCTGATTATCTTTTGTCATATATATTTCCCTACAGCTATACTCAATTGGTAATTGCAATAAAAACAAACCTTAATTAGTCTCCTACCTGTCAATTCAAAGTTGACAAAAATCACAAAAATTAACAAAAGATTATATTTCAGGGATAAAGAAAAGTATTACTTGAATATATAACAGTTATTATCAAATATTAATATGAAGATCATTATAAAACAATGAATATACATGTATGTACAATATCTTTTACCAAGATAAAAGGTATATAATTGTATTATACGTCTCTGACTTTTCAATACTGTAACAGTTTATTTTTTACTGAAGAAGACAAGCTTAAAGTAACCAAACCATTTTAGTATGTAATAAATTTATCAAATATGAACAAAGAGGTTCATTTAATGACCAAAAACACAATTTTAGATTTTTTTCATTGTAATCAGAATGTAATCAAAAAGTAATCATGATTACAGGATATTTTGAAAAGTAATTGATTAAATTAAATTACATGTAATCAGATTTTTGGCTGATTAATGATTACACTGATTACTTGAAAAATTGTAATCAATTACAGCTGATTAATGATTACAATTACAATTACCCCAAGTCTGACAGAAATTGCTAACAAAAGCACACAAGTTGCACATGAGATGCAAGTAAGAATTGTATGCAAATCAGATTGGCAATCATTGCTCTCCTGTGCAGTTCAAACCTCGGGTAAGCTAGCTTTACTGAATTCAGCAAAAAAGTAAATGAAGTCAGATCTACAAATAAGTCGAGCATAACAAAAATTATCAAATTATCAATTGACTTACTATTGGAGTTATTGCCCTTCAAAGTCAATTTTTCAGAATATCTTACTAAAATCTTATTCTTTGAAACTCTTAGGCCAGATTCAAGCAAACTTGGCCAAAGTCATAACTACTCTGGTTATCTCCCGTACAGAAATTGCTAACAAAAGCACATGAGATGCAAGTAAGAATTGTATGCAAATCAGTTTGGTAGATTTATATGTGCAATTCAAACCTCATGTGAGCTTTTACCATGTTAGTTTTGTACTTTGAAAGTTTGTCCATTCTTCTAATCATTCACCTTGTAAGAAATAAAACCTGAGAAGACAAGAAACTTAATTATAGCAGAGGACTGCATTTTAAAATATAATATTTATAAAACTTACCATTTTTGCTGCTATAACAATATCATCTTTGTAATCCACAATAAAATCGAATATATATCTGAACACACATTTGATTTTGATCCACAATGAAATCGAATATATTTGAACACACATTTGATTATAATCCACAATGAAATCGAATATAGCTGAACACACAGTTGATTTTAATCCACAATGAAATCGAATACATCTGAACACACATTTGATTTTAATCCACAATGAAATCGAATATATCTGAACACAAATTTGATTTTAATCCACAATGAAATCGAATATAGCTGAACACACATTTGATTTTAATCCACAATGAATCGAATATATCTGAACACACATTTGATTTTAATCCACAATGAAATCGAATATAGCTGAACACACATTTGATTTTAATCCACAATGAAATCGAATACATTTGAACACACATTTGATTTTAATCCACAATGAAATCGAATATATCTGAACACACATTTGATTTTAATCCACAATGAAATCGAATATAGCTGAACACACATTTGATTTTAATCCACAATGAATCGAATGTATCTGAACACACATTTGATTTTAATCCACAATGAAATCAAATATATCTGAACACACATTTGATTTTAATCCACAATGAAATCGAATATAGCTGAACATACATTTGATTTTAATCAACAATGATATTGAATATATCTGAACACACATTTGATTTTAATCCAAAATGACATTGAATATATAGCTAAACACACATTTGATTTTAATCCACAATGAAATCGAATATAGCTGAACACACATTTGATTTTAATCCACAATTAAATCGAATATATCTGAACACGCATTTGATTTTAATACACGCTAGTTTGAAGCAACACAAACACTAATAACGGCATCACTTCTTCGTTTTTTTTTTGCACTAAGAATATACTTCCATTGTCTTTATCCATTTTGAAACACAAAACGCATGTAAAGGTATTTACTGAAAATATTGAGAATAGTCCTTGCGCAGGCTGATATATACATATACCTGGTGTCTTAAGGTGTGTTTGGATATCTACCTATAGGTAACATAGCATTATATCCTTAATCTTCATGTTGTTTACCTTCAGCTGCACTTTCTTGTTGTCTATAGTTTAAGATGAGCTACTGTTTAAAGGAGCTAACATCTATGATAGAAAGTTTATTCTTAAAACATTTTTTTACAGAATGGCCTGTTATTGGCTTATATACTGTTTAAAGGAGCTAACATATAGGATAGAAAGTTTATTCTTAAAACATTTTTTTACAGAATGGCCTGTTATTGGCTTATATACTGTTTAAAGGAGCTAACATATAGGATAGAAAGTTTATTCTTAAAACATTTTTTTACAGAATGGCCTGTTATTGGCTTATATCCTTTATAGAAATGTTTAATATTAAAAAAGGCCAAAACATTTTTTTAACCTCTACAAAAACAAGAAAATTTCGAGTAGAACTGTCAAAAACTTAACATTAACCATAAATGTAGTTTCATAAGGGGGAGCAAGGCAAATTGTGAAATATTTTGATTCTTCAAAACCGTTTTTTTTTTCAAAATCAACAGTTAAAAATTCTTAAGGATTATGTACCCTTGTGATGATTCAATGCTAAACATATGGAAATTTTATAAAAAATCCACAGCCTTTATCCTTGTACTCTCATATTTGGCAATTTGGTGACTGATAGATATAGGATTATTTCATGCAGTGCTAGCATTGATTTCTTTAAAACAAGTTTATTAATGTAGTTAGCCCACACCAATTTAACTTCCTGTTCGACGGACCCGCCCGCACCTAATTATTTCAAAACAGATTTTTTTAATTTTTTTTATATTCCCGCTTTCAACATCAGGAAATGTAATCATGTCCATTTCCCGCACCGTTTTTTTTGGTGAATATTATAAGAAATATCAACATTTTATGGTCAAAATAGGCATTTTTTAACTTTTTCGATATTGATGCATAAATGGCATCCTGACTTTCTATCTGACAGGTTAATTTTCATGTGTCAATATTTGTGTTTCTATGCCTTTATCTACTTTTACTTATTTATGAACTCTGAATCTACAGAAAAGAAGATTATCTCAGACAAAATGTGCAAAATGTGTTGTATAAATGACCCTTGTCTAACGCCTTGTTTGGATGAAGTCAATAGTAGGGAGCTTGGTACATAAAATTTGATGTCCATAATAAAGACCTCACTAAATTTGTATCAAATGCACTTTACAATGTCTATTGTACCTGTTCCATTTCACATAATATCTTTCTTTTCTTCTGTAGGATAGCAAGTGGTTTAAATATAAGCCTGTTGAGAATAAATTGCATGCAAGTTTTTCCCTAAAAAGGCAAAAATCTTTGTATCAGACCATTAAAGTACTTTCAATATATATGTAAGGATTATTTATAACCAAAAAGCTTCACAAATTTTAAATTGCTGGAAAATATTACAACTTCATGTAAGGCCCCCCTTCATTGAAAAACCTCAATTTTTAGGCGCAGGCTCATATAAATTTGACTTTTGAATAATTATGCCAAGTCTGATAAATTAAATGAGTACTCTATTGCTTTTAGTACATGACAAGTTATAAATTAAGGCATTTAAAAAGTATTTTTTTGCAATATTTTAATTTTTAAAGCCCCAAATGTTGATAGTTGAAATTTTTCAATTTTAACGTCAAAATTTTACACGCAAAGATGAGTATAGAACTTAACTTAATGTCTATAATATACATCCTATTGTCATGAAACTTTGTAAGCAGTGCTATAATTCATTAAGCTTTGGTCATACCAAGTTTTTTTTTAAGATTTGTCAACTCTTTCTACCCTATTAGGTGAAATCTGTAAATATAGAATCTGTACTTTGGCAACTTCCCTAAATGATTTGATGGTGTCAATTTGTTAAATAAGCATGAAACTAAAGGATTTAAACTTTTATTTTATAGAATTTCTGCAAAAATGACCAATTTTGGCATTTTATGGTCAAAATAGGCATTTTATAACTTTTTCGATATTGATGCATAAATGGCATCCTGACTTTCTATCTGACAGGTTTTCATGTGTCAATATTTGTGTTTCTATGCCTTTATCTACTTCTTTTACTTATTTATGAACTCTGAATCTACAGTTTCAAGACACTTTTTGAAGCAATATATTGCTAATAAAAAGGTGCAGAGATGGGAGGAGGATTTTGAAAATGAATAACTCAGCCTTGATAATCACAAAAATAAATGGTTTGTTCTGTGATAGTTTGAAAATAAATAACCTGACTTACAATGTATTGAAAATAAATAACTCAGCAGGTCTAATCGAAAGTATGAGATGGCATCAGATTTTTCATAAAATTTATCTTTTTTCCAAAACAAAATCGGGAAACACTTCCCAAATCTTTTAACAATAAACGTATAAATATTATCAAATATACTTGAAATGTCTGAAAATGGGTTTCATTTAACTTGAGGTATATTGTCTCAGGGAAGTAACTTCATTGAGGCAAATAGGCTCATGTAGGAAATTTCAAAACCAAAAGCTTGTCTTCATATCAAATTGTTTTCACTGAGAGCTTCTTGCAAGAAGCAAGTTCTATTCTCCTTGAACATGGCCAATGTTTCTTATTTATTTGTCTTTTGTTCATTCTGTATTCTGTTAGTGTTATTCTGTTAGTGTTGCATTCCTTTTATAATTTAGTAATTTTGTTATCAACTTAATCATGAGTTTAAAAAAATACCAACAGCAGTCACATACTTAACTATGAGAATTACATTTTTGCTTTAATCTACATTTTGGTCTTTTAATGTTGTCCCTAAAAACTTAATTCTTACACTGAATCTACACATTTTGCTTTGAGACCAAAATATTGTCAAAAAATGATTAAAGCAGAACTTGCATTTTCAGATTAAGAAAAGGTCTGGGATTAACACCCAGAAGGCACGATTTAGCATCATTTGTTCTATAGCTTCTTGGGGCCTTCAGCAGCATCAAAACCCTTTCGCTCCGCTCGGCGAAATATGTTTGCCAATTATTAATAAGACAATTTGCAGCAAAACTTTCATACTGTGTATACACATGTATGAAATACATGTATACGCAGTTAGCAAGATTTATTCCTGCAGAGGATAATGGTTAATTCTAGTTAAATGGTACTTAATGACAATGATTATACATAATAGTTGCATGTATTATTTAAAAACATGTATAATAAAATTCATTTAAAAATTGTATGTTTTTAAATATTATAAATATAGTTGTGAAAATGAATAATCAGTCCCTTGTTTTAATGAAAATGAAAAATCTTGCTTCAACAGTGCCGAGAAAATAAATAATCTGTCCTCTAAGTTTACAAAAACAAATAACCGATCCAAAACAAATCCTCCTGCCACCCCCCCCCCCCCCCCCCCGAATATCAAATGGTCGTCCCCCAACAAGAAAAATCTTGTATTTTTCGTGTAGACGGGTAACATCATATTGTTGTTCTTCGAGTATTCCTTCTTTTTTTTCGGGTACTTATAGGTATGAAAAATATAATATTGCTACACCATTGGGAAGAGGAGTGTTCAGGGCTTTTGGGTGACATGTGTCGAAAACGTAAATAACGCAATTTTAGGACCGAGTAGGCATTGAAAGAAGTCATTTTTAATTGTAGACACCAAGAAAAATTATCACTCCCTTACGGCACAACAGTTTAAATTGCATTTATAGCGAGAATATTATATTCTCAAATTGAAGATAGCGCATATCCTTTTGTAAAACAAGTTTGGAAAATTCTATGAAAGCAAAGAAATCTAATGTATATGAGCGAATCCCGTGAAAACTTCGACATCATTTCCAATAACCTAGCCTTAAGTACACTGTCACAACAACGTTTAAAAAACTTGTTCTATAAAGAAATTATCAACATTGATTAGAAACGTGCGAATCTTTTCATTTAGTCAGAAAATATATTAACATGCCTCCTATTTTATTACATCTGAACGGCATTTATTCGGACAGTTATCTCATTTATAGCATTAAACAAAACAATATTGAGCATATGAACCTTAAAGGTCTCCCGTCACAAAAAAAATTAACCAACGTTTTACGTTAGTAATTCCGTTGTTGGTTATAGAAAACAACGAAAAATAATGTGTTTTGCATTTTAGATCGAAGAATAAAGCCAGCATGATAAATACTAAATAAAAAAGAAAATACTCGATGCTTTAAATAATATTTTTATCGATTAGTATCGAATATCGATGCATTGAAAGGGTGTCTATCAAAATGTCACAATGAAAGCGTTTTCAATTTTTCTTAGAATTATTAAGGACAAGTTGTTACTAATCTTCAAAAAAGAGTAAAAACAACATAAGTGTTTCGAAAAACATCTCCATAAAGTCAAATTCCTTTGCAAAAGAAACATGTTGATGTATATAAAGTAAATAGAAATCTAAAAATCAACAAAATGAAGCGGTCGCATGGTGGTCTACCAAAATGTCACATCATCGCTAATTTGACGTTCTTTGACGTTCACTTGTAATGCGACGTATGTTTGCGTTAATCTGTTTTTGTAACGTATTTATTTTACTAAGAGAATATATAAAATATGAATTTATAATTTATATTTGATTTCACCTCGTTGAAATGCGTTTCTCTTTTTAGTATACCATAATATTTCAATAAAATGTGATTTGAGTACATTTCAATGAGACAGCAACTCAACAACAAATATTTAACATATTTTCCGGAGACCAAAGAGGAAATTTAAATATTACTTGAATAATATTCGTATCAATTAGAATATTGATCGTTTTAGGAATTAACGCAAACTTCGGCACAACAGCAATGAATCAAATTCGGAGATTTTTTTTTTTTAAATATCTGCAACAAGTGACATTCAAATTACAAAAAAAAATCATCATAAATGATTCATTCCAAACGTTGCCATATATTTTATTTCTCGTTTCTTAACTAAAATAAGTGCACGTATATGTATCGTTTTACGGTACATACCTAGTAAACATCGGTAAAGTCGTTTTGCTCATTATGTTTTTTTAAAAATCAAACAGCAATATTTTACGAGTTAAACGAATGAACAAATAATGTGAGATAACACCAAACTCTACCCGCTACTTGCCTGATAATTGTCTCATTATCGATCTAAGTAACTACAAAGGAGACCTACATTATTGCAAAGTCGGCTAAATTTATTTGACAAGAAAATATCCGACTAGAGACACATTAATTAAAAAAGAAAACAAGAGGCTGTCACAACGACAGCAAACCGGATTTATTAACATTTATTTGTGTCCTGGCAATATCACAAGAACCATTACTGATGAATGGTGAAAGTGAAAATCGTCAATATCAAATTTGACCTCCATTTTGTCATCAGTATCAACATATTAAAATTTGAAAAGCTTAGATTGAATGGTTCATGAGTAAATGCAACAACGTGAATGGAAACGCCATTTTACGATCTTTCAAGAACCATAACTCCTGAACGGTAAAAGTCAAAATCGTCATTATTGAACTTGACCTCTATTTTGTCATCAGTAACAACATATTAAAATTTCAAAAGCTTTGGTTGAATGGTTCATGAGAAAATGCACGGACACGACGGGAAACACCATTTTTCAATCTTTCAAGAACCATAACCCTTGAACGGTAAAAGTCAAAATCGTCATTATTAAACTTGACCTCCATTCTGTCATCAGTAACAACATATTAAAATTAGGGAAGCTTTGGTAGAACAGTTCATGCGTAAATGCACGGACACGACTGGAAACTCCACTTTTCAATCTTCCAAGAACTATAACTCCTGAACGGTAAAAGTCAAAATCGCCATTATTGAACTTGACCTTCGTATAGTTGTCAGTAATAACATATTAAAATTTTAAAAGCTTTGGTTGAACGGCTCATGAGTTAATGCACGGACAACATTTGATTGCCGCCCAAAACCGCCCGACAGCCCGCCCGCCGTACATCCCCAAATCAATAACCGACATTTTTGTCACAAAAATCCGGTTAATGATACTAGTTTTGAATGTGCGAGGGTATGTGTTGTACTGTTTCACTTTTAGGTAAGGGGTTTGAATTGTTTTACCTTATTTTATTTCGGGGCCTAAATTACTGTGTGGTATCAATTTTACTCATTGTTGAGAGCCGTACTGTGATCTATAATAGTTAAATTCTTTGGTAGAGAATTGTCTTATCGGCAATCATACCCATGATATATTTTCTATTACTTAAAGAATTTCAGAGGCCTTGTTTTCCGAGCGATCTAAGAAGTATAACTATACTTCGAGGTTTTAAATTCAATGAATTTTATTTACTAGGAAGTGTCGGTTTCCTGGCGTAGATTGGTTGCTTTCTCTGTGCACTGCGGTTTTCTCTGCAAATAAAACAAATTTTGGACGCAATTCTTTTCTTATTCTGTTGTTGTCCTAAAAAAATGTCTTTTATTGTACATGTTATATATACTAGAACACACCCGCGAAATCGCGGGCATATACAGCTTGTGAACTATTGTAAGATGATTTTTTGTCAAAGATATTATGTATGGAGAATTTCATAAAAGGGATGAAAAGCTCTCTTCCTTTTTCCAAAGTCCGATATTTGTTTCCTTTCTGTTAAATTCAATTATTTCGTTTTTCTGGCCTCAGACCACAATTATTCATCTCCTTTGCTACAATGCTTCTTTTGGTAAAAGTCAAATCAAATTAAAAATTTGCACCGTTTCAGACATGAAATAAATGTAACTGCTTATATATTATGATAGACCATTATTAGTCTAATAAAATGCTATGCTTCTAGGACAATCCATTAGTGTTTTTCTTTTAAGAGCCTTATTAACATGCCAATGGTAGGATATGAATGAATCTTGTATAAATGACCAAGACCGACTAAGGCTAATTTGAGGGGTGGTCGGAGGGGTCCTGATCCCGAAATCCCGGGCTTAAAACCATGAAATCCTGAGATGCAGAATTTAAAGAAATTCATATCCCGAAATCCCGAAATCGAAAAATATATTCCCAGATAACGTAAGGATCAATCCCAAAATGAGGAGCTTAAACACACCCGATCCCGACGCCCCGTAAAAGGTCCGGCCTTCCTCTAATCTCTACCTTACTTTCAGTTTTGCCAAATCACTATTTTCCCTTTTAACAATAAATTTGTATGCCCCATTTATGGTCATTATGTTTTCTAGTATGTGCATCCGTGCGTTCGTTTGTTCGGTTGTCCGCCCGTCCGTCTGTCCCGCTTCAGGTTAAAGTTTTTGGTCGAGGTATTTTAGATGAAGTTGAGCATGTTTTACTTATTTTAATATATATTCAAGTGGTATGACCCCTTAAATAGTTAAACATTTCAAAGAAAACAGTAGACAGAATCAGGGACTTTCTACACTAACATAGAAAGTCCCTGACAGAATACAGTCTCTATATTAAAGTTGTATTATCGTATTTTACATGTAGATAAACGCGAAAAAATATTTGTCCTCTCTAAGGGGGTATAATAGTTGTGATTCTTGCGATCTAAACACCATGATATGGAGAACGCTCTGAATGGCTTATTTATTTTTCATTTTTGTTATCTGTCATACGATTGGTTGTACTTGTGTCACATGTTTTACTTATTTTAATATATATATGCAACTGGTATGACCCCTTAAATAGTAAACATTTCAAAGAAAACAGTTGACAGAGAGTCTCTTAGACTATATATTAAAGTAGTATAATCGTAGTTTACATGTAGATAAACGCAAAAAATAATTGTCCTCTATAAGAAGGTATAATAGGTGTTGGCCTTGCGATTTAAACACCATGATATAGAGAACGCTCTGATTGGCTTATTTATTTTTCATTTTTGTTATCTATCATACGATTGGTTGTATTTGTGCATGTTTCAAACCGGAAGTCTCATTTATGACTAAAAGTCAGTCTGATGACGGAATCATATCCGAACTCCTTTTGTCGTTTTTCTCCCAAAATAACTCAATCTGAATAATCGCAAGAATGGATGACAAATGCGACTATGCATGTTACCTATAGCTAGAACACAGAGGCATGATGATTGATTTATTGTGGAAGGAAGAAAATAATTGTCCTCTATAAGAAGGTATAATAGGTGTTGGCCTTGCGATCTAAACACCATGATATGGAGAACGCTCTGATTGGCTTATTTATTTTTCATTTTTGTTATCTATCATACGATTGGTTGTATTTGTGCATGTTTCAAACCGGAAGTCTTATCTTTAAGTCTTATCTTTGACTACAAGATAGTCTGATGACGGAATCATATCCGGACTCCTTTTTGTCGTTTTTCTCCAAAAATAACTCAATCTGAATAATCGCAAGAATGGATGACAAATGCGACTTTGCATGTTACCTATAGGACACAGAGGCATGATGATTGATTTATTGTGGAAGGAAGAGAAACGACACACAAAATGAGGTCTTCTCGTTTAATAGTATAGATGTTCTTTGTGGGCCCATTGGATAGAAATACACTTCTCCTTAAGAAGACTGCTGAAATTTCGTAAATCACCAATACGCAATCAATTAATTTTCGGTTAAAGCGGGGGTCAAGTTAAAAATACTTATTTATAAAAGTGAAATCACAAAAATACTCCGAGGAAATTCAAAAGTTCAAAACTTCATACTAGTCTTCCATTTAACCTTTTCAAAACTCTACAGAACTATATAAAAAATAACTCTGAATGTGATACCGCGAACTTTGGTGTGACGTATATTTTATCAATCGTTATATATATATACATGTAGCTACATGATAGTTCCACAATTGTTGGTGTTCGGGCTCAATGCAAGAAGAACGTTCCTGCTGCCTTTAAGACATACCCATCCTCTCCAATGCGCATATACATATATTTTCAATAGTCCTGGCTTTCTCAACATACAAATAAATCGGTCAGCTAATAAAACAATCATTATAATTTTATACAAAACTACATTTTGACGGCATTTAAAAACCATGTGTTGAAAGACGCAGAATATAATTTTGTTTATTTGGTCATAATTTTTCTTTAGTTATTTTTTTTTTCAAATTAAGTTAGTTGGAATATAAAGCAAATTTTAGGATGAAAATCAATTTTGTGTGTATCATCAGAAATTGATAATTAACACAACAAATATATTACCCCCCCCCCCCCCCCCCAAAAAAAAAAAAAACTATGAGAGTTCTGCTTCTGTTAGTACCAATTTTTATTAAAACCCCAAACATGAAATTGTCCCTGAATAATT
Source organism: Mytilus edulis (assembly GCF_963676685.1). Taxonomy (NCBI): domain Eukaryota; kingdom Metazoa; phylum Mollusca; class Bivalvia; order Mytilida; family Mytilidae; genus Mytilus; species Mytilus edulis. The sequence continues at coordinate 39,638,613 of NC_092347.1, forward strand.
TTTATGAAATAATGTAGATTTACATGAAATATATAACAACAAATCGTAGTCGACAAACCCTTATGTCCATTTACTGAATATCAAATATCTTGTTTCGTTCATAGAACACACTATGTATGTTAGACTCAGATCGACATCCAGCCTCTAATCGACGTCCGTTCCTCAAATCGACGTCCAAATCTGACTTCACATTCTCAAATCGACGTCCAATATTTTGATACTCTTATTAACGTCCAATGAGATGGCAATACTTACCAAAACTATGCCCGATTGATTGTTGTCGTCTTAAATCAATGTCCAATATCAATAAATAATACATTATTGGTCACAGATAAGGCTTTTATTAGTTTTTTTGTTTGAATTGTTTTACACTGTCATTTCGGGGCCTTTTATAGTTGACTAAGCGATATGGGCTTTGCGCATTGTTGAAGGCCGTATGGTGACCTATAGTTGTGAAGAGTTGTATCATTGGCAATAATACCACATCATCTTTTTTATATCAATTGTTTACACTTATACATGTACTTAATTTATTTTTCAATCCAAAATAAGTATCATGCATATAAAAGTTTATCTTGATAAAAAGTTAATCCAATTGATCCACACCAAGGAGCTTTTGCATAACTTTTCATAATAATAAATTACATGCATGTAAATGTAGGCAATTAGTAATGCAACCCATCGACAAATAAAACCAAACGACATCTAGGAGCTTTATTCAGTCTTCATCAATAGACAAAATAAAGAAGCACGGCCAAGTGTTTTGAGAGTATTATAATTCAGGTTTTTATTTTAACAAATTTCTGTGTTTTGCACCAGGAGTGAAAATGTTAACGCAAGATAATTGGCATTTTGTTTTTATGTTATGCTTTTACACCACTGCTCTAGGTCAAGTGCTCACACACATGTGTAACCCCCAGCATATTCTGTAAGGGCCTGCAGTACATTGGTTTTCGATGGTTTATATCTGTCAGATTTGTTTTTTCGGAATTGTTTTTAATATATACCGTTAATTTTCTTATTTGAATTGTTAACATTATTTATGTCGTGGCCTTTTATAGCCTTTGAGGTATAGGTTTTTATCATTATTGAAAGCCGTATGGTTTATAATTGCTCACATCCATTTTATTTGAACTCTGGTGTATAGTTGTCCCTTTGAAAATCATACCAATCTTTGTAAAATAGAAATCACAACCTGTTTACATACTTAGTCTAGTATTATAAATAATTTAAAAAAAACCCACACATTTCTTATTTATTCCGTATTTTACTTAAAACTGGACTTAGTTTTTCTGCTAGATCTTATTTGTCTCACTCTCAGATAATATGATATGTTTAAAGGACTTCGGTCTAAATGTTTCAGCTGCTTTCGGTTCAGTTTAGTTTTGTATTTTGTGGCCAAAACGGACGTTGATTAGAGAAGCTCAAAATCGGACGTCAATTAGAAAATGACAAAAAAAAAATGGACGTCAATTAGAGAGGCTTAAAACAAATAGGACGTCGATTTGGAATGTTATTTTATTGTGACGTCACATTTGGACGTCGATTTGATGAGCGGACGTCGATTAGAGACTGGACGTCGATCTGAGTCTTACATGTATACCTCATAATTTCTTTTGTCCTAGAGAACAGTGGCGGATCCAGAAATTTTCATCATAAGTGGGGGCCCACTGACTGATCTAAGAGGGGGCCCGCTCCAGTCACGCTTCATTGATTCCCTATATAAGCAACCAAATTTGCCCCCCCCCCCCCCCCCACCAAAATCCGCCTCTGGAGAACATGGTGTTAACCCTTATCTCCTTTTATTCACAAAAACTATGTGTTTAAAGACTTTACTAGAAGGCAATAAAAACATCACGTCAATAAAGTACACGACTTTGACGTTAACCTACGACGTTACCAAAAGTGACACCAATATCATGCGTAACGTCTATACATTTATATTGTGTCATTTCAAAAGAATAATTCAAGTCTGGAAATGATTTATTTTCGTTTTTTTTATTTTTACATGTAGCATAATGAATTTAACACCAGTCAACGCTTTTCTCAATAACCACACTAAGCAAATAGAAAGTGATCATCTCCTATAGCACTTCGGTTTGCAGAGAATTAATAAACAAAAACGAACGAATTTTTGATTGTCCTGTAAATCTTTTGTGATTAACTAATCTTAGTAATAGTAAGTCCGTTGTATCTGTACAAGTGGTATTCGTCAAATCGGTGGCATTCAATAACAGAAATTAATAAAAACGACTATAGAGAGCAACATGATTCCTCGACCAAACTGTAATTAAATGTAATGCACAATAGTAAGTTATTAAGTTTCATGATCAGTTGTTAATTTGTAAAAAAAATCAGTTTAATTTATGTTTCTCAAATTTTTACATACCGTTAACTCAAACAAACAATAGTATAGTGTACAACATACGAGCGCTGTGAACACTGTGAACTACATGTACATGTATATTCTAAAAAAAATATATAATCATAAATCCGTATACCGTACACACATTGTCGTAGAAGGCCTTTGGTGTATTATAAAGACGGTAACCATCGACATGAATTTCTAACTTATTTCAAATAACATATTAGGGTAATAAACGTTGCAGTAAATATTGAATGCAATGCCATGTACATTCTAGATACAAATTTGTTATGGATCTGATGAGACCCCACTTTGAAAAACAGCACCATGTGACCATCGACAGTTGGTTAACCAGTCCGAAATTAGTACACGACCTCAGAAACAGGGGTACATATTGTACTGGACGAACCCCCCTTTGAAAACAAATAAGCACTGTTAAAGTCGACGTTCTGTTCGAATTGTGACTGTTAAAGTCGAGTTTGTGAGTCCAAATACCCCCCCTTGGGAATTCCTGGCTACGGGCCTGGGTACAGTAATTAGCACAAGAAAAAGCATGCCTCAAAGTTTAAGAAAAGCAAAACTTCCAAAGGGGGCAATTCTTGCAAAGTCCGCAAGGACCAGTTATGTCTGTTTTATAAAGTGATCGCCGACAAGTGTCCTTGTTAACAACAGCTGGAAGTGCAAACGGTAATATTTTTTTATTGAATGTATTGTACTATTCCCGGAGTCTTTTTCTTCTTCCAAGTAAGGTACCGTATTCATATATTAATGGTTCCGCGAAAACTAAGCAGAGTGTTTGGGCAGCTGTATTCACAATTCATTCCAAAAGTTCACAATTTAAAAAGCCGTGATCACGTTTTTATAGAATATCTATGAGTAAAAAGGATTTAAAATTAAAATCATTCATACTTGTAAGTACATTCATTGAAGTAATCAGAATATTTGTTTTATATCAAATTCTAAATCTAGACTATATTTAAAAAAAAAAATAATTTATATTTTCAGAATGACCCGGAAACCTAATAGTAAGGGGAAAGTTGTGAAGGCGCCATCTTTGGTACACAAATACAATGAGACGATGGGTGGCGTTGACCTATAGGTGACCAGTTAATTGCACAGTATGAACCCCAATTTAGAAGTTTGAAATTATGGAAGAAGATTTTGTTCAATCTTCCATAAAAGCAACAGGTATGGTTTATTCGAAATTTTAAGTTACCGAAAGGCTTTAATTTAAAAAATATATTTAAAGTTAGAATACGAGCGCTATGCAATTGTTTGTTCTCTATCTTATTTTTTGGTGTGACGGGTTTAGTTCTGATATTTTTACAAACATTTAGTCCTATATCATACTGATAATGAATTACATTTCTCAAACTAAACTCGCATACAATTCAAATATGACTTTGTTTTCCAAAAGGTATTAAAAAACATCAATTTAATAATATTGTTTTATTTTGTTTTCAGTTAACGCCTACATATGTTATAGAAATACCTTTGTGGTACAGAAGAAAATGGACCATTTGACATTTCAGCAGGAAATAATACAGGGTTTGATTGGACAACACAGAGAAGGACAGACACGACCGGGTAGACGTTGCTTACTTCACAGTACCAGACTTACTGCTCGGCACTTCATAGATTGGATTCCCAACAAAAGGAGAATGAGATGTGCCGTTTGTTCTGGCAAAAAGAACAGATTTTCGGGAACAAGAATAAGAACATGGTGTCCGGACTGTGGTGTTGGTATTGATTTTCAGGGCTATTTCATTTCTGCTTTTAATTATGCACATTTTGATATATACTATCATATAGTTATCAATTTCGAAACTTTAATTAGATTCTAAATACAATAAATGCGAACTGGAAAGCAACATCCGTATATCACCAACAACGCACTCGACGTCATACGGATTTACGATGCATCAAACAAAGATCTATATTTTTCTTATATTTATTGTAAAACACAAAGTTAGAAAAAAACGAATACAACCGAAAAATGCATTAGACCTTATCTAAAGATGTGTAAATATAACATTGATGTACAATATAAATGAATACATCCAGTGTTATTTTTTAACTTAGTTTTGGTAGGTTATAAACTCTTTATAGTAATATATTGATTTTTTTGGCTACCGTTACCAGGTATTTACCCATATAGCTATGACGTTACGCACGTTATTGCGTCCATACCGTGTAATCAACCAGTCCACACTAATAAACAGCTTTTCTATAAAACCATAACAGTTAAGTTTTATAAAACTTATATCCATAGACTAGACAGGTAAATACTATTCCGAAAAAAGTACAAATTATTTTATCATATTTTACTTTAGTCTAAAATAAGAACAACATATTGACAAAACGTCAAAAATATGCGTGTCAGACGTAACAGACTATACGTATAATCATTTTAGCAGGGGTGTTTGTGTTCTTCAAAATAGTGTTATATCCACGAAAATTCGAATGAATGATATGCTTCATATATAAAGTATAACAATGTTACTGGATATGTGTTTCTGGTACGACCAACGCTATTTTTTGGTAAAAACAAATAGTGTTCATATTGGTCAGATTTTGGAAGATGTTAGCTTATCAAAATGTATAGGTTTTAAAATATAAGATTATATGATATTTCGTTTGTGTAAATTCGTCTCGCATATGTGCATACATAGACCATATCAAAATCGAATTTTTGGAGCACTCACACTACATATAAAAATGCAACGGCTTCTGGCAAATGTCTTGCAAGATGTCCAATGTCGGATTTCGCCGTTTTTTTACAAATAAATTGTCATTTGCGACGTTATTTATTAAAAATTTAGATTAGTTGCATGCTAAATAGTCCATTTCCGTAATTGTGCTTTAACTTTACAAAACAGCTACATACTTTTTGATAACTTGCGTAGTCAAAACGACTTCGTTTTCAAAGAAATGAAATGTCTTGCAAGTTTGTCCACTGGACGATATTCGTACGTTTTCAACGTTGTCGATTCGGGGTACGCTATTTATGGTGGATCATCTGTATATAGTTCCTTAGATAGAATTTTCTTGATAGTCAGATACTATCAACAAGACCACAAAGCATCATAAAAAAAAATTCAGATGACTGGGTTTGTTCATTTAGATGAGGTTCTCAAGTTGTGAAAAAGTTTTGTATCACAAGAGGATAAAAACAAATCATCTTTATCAAATTTTCAAATTTGGGAAGCGTAAACTGACTGCAATTTTTTTATTATTTCTCTGCAATAAGATTCATGTGTATAGAATTGAAAGTGAAAATAAAATTGGGCCTAAAGCGTGGCTATATACCTCTCCACATCATACAAAGCTTGTAAACATATGAGATGAATTATAATTAACCTTTTTTTCTGACAATCGTTTCATTTCATAATCTAATTGTACCGCTATTAAAGAAAGTATAGTGAATTTTATAAGCAAGACCCGTTTAACTTGTTATTCTCGACAAACTTTTTATATTAAAGCAAAATATATATCCTCCTCCTTTTCGGATCTAAATGGGAAAACATAGCACTTTAATACGTTTTATGTCAATTGATCTCTGGTAGAGAGTCTCATTGGCACTCATCATACCGTATATATCTTCTCATTTCATAAAGATATGCATTACCCAAACACGATATATTTTGTTGTTTGTTGCTTACGTTACCTTCATTGGGAAATATTCAATGCATATTCAGTACAACAAAACATTATAAAACGTATCCACATTGATGTGCAAAACAAAAAAATGCAAGTTAAATACAAAACTTATCCCAAATAATCGGTAATCGCCGTAAAACGTAAAAATTTGACGTTACCATTTGAGACGCAATATCGTGCTTAACGTCTATATGAATTCGAAAGTGCTCTCTAATATTTATTCTGTAAATACATATACAAAAGTCAATGTTAGTTACAAAAAGTATAAGTATACCGTTGGTGAATAGTATTCATTGAATTGAGGCAGTTATCAAAGGGACACAACAGAGGCGGATCCAGCCATTTTAAAAAGGGGGGCTCCCAACCTAGGACAAAAGCGGGTGGGGTCCAACTATTTGTCCTCATTCAAATGCATTGATCGGCCAAAAAAAGGGGGGGTTCCAACCCCCGGACTCCCCTCCCCCTGGATCCGACAATGCACAAGCCATTAAATTCGTGTTTACCGATTTGACTCAAATTTTCTTATTTGATTTATTACAAAATAATTACATTAGATGTATGTTTCATTATAATATTTTATTCTGATTGGCTAACTGCACATCACGTTTTATTCCGTAAGCAGTTGCAATGCTCAATACAACTTTTTATTCATGATAGCACGTGCTCCAACAATAAAGTGCACAGGTGAATTAAATAATAAAATATATAAAATTCGTGTTTTCATGATCATAGCTAAAAAATGTAATTATAAGTATTGAATGCTTCTTTTTGTAACTTTATAGGGTTGTAAAAGCGTTGACCGTGCGTACATTTTTAGAATGAAGCGCGGAATGAAGCGCTTCATACAAAATGTACTTCGGTCAACGCTTTTACACCCCAATAAATTTACAAAAAGAAGCATTCAATTCTTAAGTAAAACATTTATCCAAATTATAAAAAGTCTAAAGCAAACAATTTACAAGACCTGGGTTCAATAATATGAAGCTTCGTTTTGTGTGTAATTTAGTCTAGTCGAAATCGTGCAATTAGATCAAGGTCTGTTTAATTTCATTTTATAGATTGAAAATATATGTTAAACATTGTTTTTACCTGTATACGAATGATATTTTGTGGATCGAATCGGTCATTCAAATAATTTACCTTTGTTTCACTTTTAATGTTGACATTCTTTTTTCTTTATATAACTTTACACGCACAATTCCTGTGTTATATGCATCTTTAGCTAAGGGGTTAATTGAAGTTCACATGAATACGGATTCAATAAGGTCGAATTATTCATCATCAATGTTTATAACCTTATTTTGACAAAATTGAAGCAGACTTGCGGCTAAATGCGAAGTACCATTTCCCTATATCACTTTCATTAATGATTGAACAAAAAAAATCATATTTTTGATTTTTTATATACCTTGTATAGCTAGTTCCCCTTTAACGAAAATATCACAAACGAACATAAAAACTAAGAACTAGAAGGAAAAAAAAACCACGTAAAATGTTAAATAAGGAATATACGTCAACTAGACAGTACGGAGCCCCGCTAGGGACATGCAAAGAAAAAAAAATATATTGTGCGCACAATATAAATAAATTGTGCGCACAATATATTATTTTGTGCGCACAATATATTATTTTGTGCGCACAATTTATTTATATTGTGCGCACAATATATTTTTTTTTCTTTGCATGTCCCTAGCGGGGCTCCGTAAGACAGCGACCTAATGAACAGATCATCATCATAATATATGATAGTCAATTCAACAACTCTCTAGTCACGACCTAATGTCATTGATGTATGCAACTGATGATTTTTAACACAGAGCATTGTTTTACACAGCATGCTTTTTTATAAAGATCAATGGGCCTTAAGGTTTATGACCACAGGCATCTCAGATTTCTTTCCGTATATACCTTTATATAACCAAAAAAAAATCCTATATACCGTATATAGAAAAAAAATTCTGAGACGAGAGCCTGTGTTTATGACACCTTCTGTAGCCAGTCAAGTACGAACTTTTCTAACTGAAATAGTATCAAAACAACAAATATAATGAATAATAGTGATAGGCCATTTTGTACATATACAAAGGGTAAACTTCGTGTAAAGCATGTTTTGTTGCATTCAATAGAGAAAGGGGGACTTTGTGGCAAATAAACCAATATTTTCATAGAAAATCAATAGCCTTTAATACAAAGATGTTATAAAATTTGAAACATAGATTACTCACTTGGTTTTCTATGATGTGCTGGTGTTTATTTTTTTTTAAAGTTCTAAACAACCTTTTAATTAAAAAAAAACTCCTGCTGAGTCACTAAAGTTGAGCAGACCCTGAAAGGTGTACTTGATTTGGTCTATATGTATATTTGTTTTAACCAGTAAATTAATTTATAAACTTGTTTTAAGGAAATAGCACTGCATGCAATAATTCTCTATCAGTCACAGAATTGCAAAATATGAGAGTACAAGGGGAAAGGCTGTGGATTTTCTATAAAATTTCCATATTTTTATGATTGAATCAACACAAGGGTACATAATCCTAAAAAAAAAACCGTGTAAAACAATTCAAATAAAAAATAGCAACCCGATTTAATTTTTTTTAAAAAGAATCCAACGGCAAAAAATGAAATATACTATCTAACCGCATGTATGCAACTAATAATCATACGGTCGTCAACGTAAAGCCATGGTCCATGCGGTTACACGCCATTATTCCTACAGCCCATTAGTCCGACAGCCCATTTGTCCGACAACCCAATAGTCCGACAACTCATTGCTCCGACAACCCATAAGTCCGACATTTATCGCCATTATTCCTACAGCCCATTAGTCCGACAGCCCATTTGTCCGACAATCCAATAGTCCGACAACTCATTGCTCCGACAACCCATAAGTCCGACACTTATCTAGTCAGGTATCAGGGTATCAGGGTAAAATAAAATTTGTCTGTCGGAATCATTACGTTTATGTAAGAACATTTTTTTAAGAAATAACTCCGTATATATTACATACGGCTAAAGTAGTTCGAATACTTTCTATTATATACTCAATTCGAAATCTGTATATAGAAGGAACAGAAAAAAATATTTCGTTTTCCAAATCACAGGGTCTATAAAGAGCAAGAACAACCAGTGATGGTGCGAGCTACTGATGATATAACCCTCGCCCAAATATTTTGGTAAACAGGAAGTTGTTGAGTACTGAATCCGAAAACGAATCACACGATATAACCGACTTCAATAAACCCGGAAACCATCGTTGATCGATTATCAAAAGCACAGTCAGTATCAAGACGTGTATTATACATAATTGAAAAAATCATCAGTTTTCCCATAATAGTAAAGTTTTCTTGAATTGACAACGACGATTTATCATGTTTATCTAATACGCAAAAGGGGGAAACCAAAAAATCAAAGTGAAAGGTAGACCAAGACACCAACAAACAACGAACTACAACAGCAGACTGACAGTGGGACACACAAACGATGAAATATAAGGACAAATAAAATACCCAGAAACGAAAGAAGGACGAGGGAAAGGACTTAGCGGTTGCAATAAGCATGTGTATCAACTCTAATATACTGAGACAAATATACCGCATGGAAAGAATAATTGGAATCAAAACGGACAATCACAAATATTAAAGAGAACGGAGTTGGTCTTTTTAGAGAAAATTTACCCATAAACATAAGACAGATGCTTTGCCGGAATAATGGGCTGTCGGAGTAATGGGTTGTCGGAGTAATGGGTTGTCGGAATAGTGGGCTGTCGGAGTAATCGGCTGTCGGAATATTGGGCTGTCGGAGTGATTGGCTGTCGGAATAATGGTTGTCGGACTAATGGAATGTCACCGTCCATGCAGCATATAGGGTTATATAATGACCAGTGTAAAACAATTCAAAAGAGAAAGACTACGACTTGATATATAAATGAATAAAACAAAAATGTAACAGAAACTCAGCAATAAAAGAAAACCATTGCCTGAACCACATCCGCGTTACGCCATCGGAAATTAGGCAGCAACCATTTGATTTTCTGGGGGGGGGGGGGGGGGGCTATGGTTTTTTTTGGAAAAAAAAGTTTGTTTCCAGTTTTTGGAGAAAAAAATAATTTGTTTTTATTCTGAGAAAAAAAAAATTGTTTGTTTCACCCTCAGTTGCCACTATATGTAATGCTAAAATTGAAAGAAAAAAATTGTTTTCGACTTGTCGCGGAAAAAATAGATTGTTTTTCGCCGCAGACATAAAGTTTGTACAGAAAAAAAAACATAGCCCCCCCCCCCAGAAAATCAAATGGTTGCTGCCTTAGCGTGTCATATCATCGGACTTAAAAAGCAAACGACCATCGCACTTTCAGGGGCGGATCCAGCCATTTTAAAAAGGGGGATCCTAACACATGATAAAGGGGAGGGGTGTTCCAACCACATGTCCTCATTCAAATGCATTGATCGTCCCAAAAAAGGGGGGTTCAAACCTCCGGACCCCCCTCCTGGATCCGCCAATGACTTTAGTGTACGACACCATCGCACTTTAGCGTAGCCGTAGACCATCGCACTTTAGAGTACTTTCGCACTTTAGAGTCCTACATATATATATATTTTTTAAAGGATGAAAATGTCTCAGGAACTCAATTTTCGGCTCTCCCTTGACACCATTTGCGAGTATGGTCTTGAAGAAACGATGATAGTCCGCCGGGGACGATAAATGGCCGACCCGTGTTAAGAGAGAGCCATATCTCTTGCACGTTAAAGACACCCTTGTAGATTTCTAAAAAAAGAGTAGGCTAATGCCGCTACAAGGCAGCACTCGTACCCGGAAAGTGGAAAGGGATTAATATAAGTTGCAAAACTTGTTTCCCAATCCACTATAAATAAATATGTTTAAATTAAATTAATGGCTCATCTGTCCTATAAAAGACCTCCGTATCTAATATGGTTCTAAAGATTTTTATATTGTATATGATGATGTATATTAGATTATGACACTATAATAAACTATCGATTTACTAACTCACCTTTCTATAAATATATATATAATATGGCGCAACACATCCAACGACTGAATACAAATACACAGGTATGAAAATATATTACAGGTAAGCAGGGATTTTTTTTGGCGGTAACTAGAAAGCATGCAGGTACAAAGGTGTGCTTGATTTTGAATTTGTCATGCGTCTAGCGTCAGTGTGATATGATGATGGATAATAACATATGAAAAATACGTGTAAAGCATAGAAAAACATAATTACATATATGACCAATAACAATTTACTATTTTCTTTATAACGTCCATAGAGACGTTGTTCTTCAGAAGTGATTTTTTTTTGCACGGCGGGCTTTGAGCAGAATTGGCTTCCTTTTTTAAAATCAGTCTGGTATTTTAAAAGCTCTTCAAAACATAAACTGGTTATCCGAGCTTTTTTTAATAAATTTTAGGTTTCGAGCTTCACTTAAGACACACACACAGGAGACATAACGTCCAGTGCTAAATATTTCACGCATTATTTGAATTAAGAATGAATACTGTAGATAGGTTACTAGTGTCCATACCCGTAGCCAGGGGGGTTCGGACGACCCCCCCCCCTTGAAAACAAATAAGCACTGTTAAAGTCAATGTTCTGTTCGAATTGGGACTGTTAAAGTCGAGGTTGTGAGTCCAACGAACCCCCCCCCCCCCCCCTTAAAAATTCCTAGTTACGGGCCTGGTATCGTACCGGGAATGACGTATAGGACCTAATATTTTACGTTTATTAACGAGAATAACACTAGTTGGAGTTTTAATCTAAAACAGAAATTAAGAGCTCGTAAAGACCGATTTTTTTTATATGACTTCAGTAAGAACTTCTTCAATCTCCATTAATTTTTTTTTATGTAATAGGGCCGTTTTAAATAAAAGTCGTTGAAATTTTAAAAACATGTTGCCTTCCGAAATAAAATGGCACCATGAAAGAGTGACATGCTACAAAGGTTTAATGTGCAGAGAATATGACATTCTCCCTACACGAGGTATCTGGTTTAACATCTACAATTTTAATAGCTGAGCTTGACTGCTTACATTAATATCCAGCATAGCCGGGCGGACGCCCAAACTTTTAATAAGCGCCTGTATTATGGAAGGGAACATCCGCCATAATTATTCAATTCTTGATTTGTGAAATGCAATTTTTTAATGTGTAAACACAATTTCTTAATTTGTTAACGTATATATTCTTCATTCGTTACATGAATTTCTAAATTTTTAATTTGTGAAATGTAGTTAATTTGTTTGAGTCACGTATGGTGAGATCGCGTCTGTATAACTGATTGTTATCGCTGCCAGTCAATGAGAAGTTCCGTTTCTAAAGAAAAACTACAAGTTAGAACACCCTCTGTTTTAGATGTGACTGACTGACTCAATCCGGCTTGAAAACTATAATATAAGATTATTGATTACGCTTTTCTTGTTTTCTCAAGAGGTTTGTCCACTCCGATCAATTTCATGCTAGACATCATGTGGCAAAATTTACAGCTGTTTTACTATCAAGCTGCCCCCTCCCCCCCTCCCCCCAAAAAATAGCCTTGCATGACGTCATAAGTACTCATCCCTCCCCCTCCTGAATTTTCAGTAAAAAAAAATGAAACCCAGCCCCTCTATCCAGATGTTCAAAATGCATAACCAATGTCCTTCAGTTAACCCATTCCGATCTTATTCTAACAACTTTTAGGGAAACATAGTGTCCCAGATAAAAAAAAGAAAAGAAAAAAGGGTGAAGTTGAGCACTCGTATGTTAAAAGATCTTAAAACCGGCCACAGTAGTCTTTATGTGCCTGTCCCAAGTCAAGAGCATGCATCTTAATCTTTGATATTAACCTGTTCTTGTCCTGAATATACATATCAAAATTTGTCGCTGGACGTAATAAAGTAGCCATCCATCATCATCATCATCATCTCTTGTAAAAAAAAAGAAGAAAGAAACGACGCGGTCTCAACTTATTACAATAGGCTATTACTTAACAACAATGGGTTAATTTTAAGTCAGACTCACTCAAGGTCATAATATCAGAACCTGGCAGAAAAACATACCCTTTTCAGCTTGCGAGATCATGCAATTATCCGCTCGACATCATATGTTTCAGGTAAGACTTATCTCCTTTCGACGGTCTCTGTCGCTGTACGGTCAGTGCCACTAAAGTTTCCGTCGGCAAGTCGCTTGAAATCAATTTTCCTTTTATGTGTGTTTGGCATGTGAGTTTAAAAGGGAGATAACTCGCACAAAGGGGCGGATTTAGGATCCTCAATGCTCTTCAACTTTGTACATGTTTGGCATTATCAATATTTCGATTTGAGCGTCACTGATGAGTCTTATGTAGACGAAACGCGCGTCTGGCGTACTAAATTATAATCCTGGTACTTTTGATAACTATTTAGTATAGGTCACGTGATTTAGCTAATGAATAAAGTACCCGCATTTTTGCCGTATGTGAAGTCATTGGTTCATATTAGTCGTATTTCTTTTTCGTAAATTGTTTTGCTATAATAATGGTTTCTTATTTTTTATGTTGGGTCCCTTAGGCGAATCAAGGGGGTGCCTGGGTGCCCGGGCCACCCCTTTTGTAGGAAAAATTTGGTTTATTATAGGGAATCACTGAATCATGAGGGTCTGGATGGGGGGAGGGGGGTCTGTTATTCTGTAAACATTTAATTTTCACCCCTTTTTTCTCTAATCTTCAAAAAATTAACCCCTTTTTTCTCTAATCTTCAAAAAATAAACCCCTTTTTTCTCTAATCTTCAATTTTTTTGCCCGTTATTCTCTAATCTTCATTTTTTAAGGGCATTATTCTTTAATCATTTAACCCCATCCAAACCCTCAATCGTGGACCCCCCCCCCCTAAATGAAAAGTTTTTGATCCGCCACTGGACCGTACTTTTATCATCTGACTATACGGTATTGGTTTTTCTCATTGTTGATCATAATTTGTTGAAGACCGTACAGTTTCCTATACTTGCGTTTTGTAAAAATAAAATATTTTTAAATGCCTACCTACCTACACACTGCCCCCACTGTCTCAACCTCTGGGTAGGGTTTGGGCAAACCAAAATATTTTTAAGTGTGGCCTAACGGGTCTTTGTTCTGTGTATCTTGGATCTATGTATCCGGGATCTAATTTATCTTGCCCGTTAACATTATTATAGGGAACTAGCTATAATTACATATTTCACCATATATATAAGCTCACTACTGTCTATATACTAGTAACGAAGTCCGTTTAATGTTCATATGTTTAAGGTGGTATGGGAGACTAAAATAAAAATGATGGAATTTGTTCATACTTTGCCAAAACGTAGTATCTATTGATCAAAAATATAATAAAAATGATAGGTCACCATGCATTTTCTCAAGCTACAGGTTGTGACAAAATGACTCATTTTGTATGGATTAAACAGGAAAAAACAAGATTTTGTGATTAGAAACTAAACAAAATGATAGAATTGTAATATAAGTTAGGAAAAGATAGCTTTCAGACAGTGCTTTGAGAATATCAAAAGAAAAGATAGGGTCAGCGTACGTTTTTTCTGGAAAAAATTCCATGTAGATACCTGTAGAAAATGCACGGTTTATAATTAAATGCATCTTCGCTAGCCAAGGGTTACGATCCACTCCCGAAGAGAGTGGGAGTGGATCGTAACCCTTGGCTAGCGAAGATGAATTAAATGCTGTTCCTTCAACCAACATACGTAATAAATCTCAAGACTTTACACCGTTTTTTTTTTCAAATTCCATTTAATGAAAGTTTGTTGCGTATAATTAAAATAATAACTAACAGTGTTTCGAGATTTTTTGCTTATACTATTAAAGCATGGGTCTCTTTTCAAAAGTCTCCCAACTATTTCCTTGATTTAGCAAGGTATTCTTTGATATTTTTATTACGTTTATACGCTATGATATGCACCTGGGTAAATATTTCACTACATTGTTTGTCTTTTTGCAGATTGCTCCAATGTTTTCTTAAAACCTTACTAAGGTTTTTAACCAT
Source organism: Mytilus edulis (assembly GCF_963676685.1). Taxonomy (NCBI): domain Eukaryota; kingdom Metazoa; phylum Mollusca; class Bivalvia; order Mytilida; family Mytilidae; genus Mytilus; species Mytilus edulis. Next base: position 39,653,647 of record NC_092347.1, read on the forward strand.
TGGATTATATCGGCCTTCAATAAGGTTGTTTTTCTGCTTGTGGTATTTTTAACGTTTCTAATAACATTCTCTGTTTCATTTTTACAGTATCCTCTTTCAACTAACTTATCTTGTAAGTTAGTTAAATGTCTATCTAACTCATTGATGTCACTATTATTTCTAATATGACGTATAGATTCACACACTGTAATACTTGTGAATGTGTGTTTCGGATGTGCACTAGTGAATGGTAAATATTGATATGTTCAGTTTTTTTTATATGTGATTTAACATCAATGATTTTATTATTATGGAATCTGTCACCTTTGTACACTTTGGTATCTAAATAGGTCATACTAGAACTAGACACCTCACATGTGAATTTAAGCAGAGGGTCAATTTTGTTCGCTATGTTGCTGCTCACAAGGAAGCTATTAAACCAAGAGTTCCAAATGGTGAAGTTGAAATCATCCCTTCGTAAATTTTACGGACGCCAAGTCCATCACGAGTTGGTTGACCGTTATGAAATAACCGTTTCACAAATGATATCGGATATGTTCCTTACGTCGTAACTACAATCCCCTTCCATTTCATGAATGTGACTACCGAATTAGACTATTTACCGGATTTGTTATCACATAAGCAACAGGTAGCAATACACAGTTTGGAAATTGAAAACTTAAAATTGACACTCATAATTTTTAAACACCCTCTTTCCCCTCCTTTCAAGGGGGGGGGGGGGGGGGGGAGACCATTTTCGGGACGCCGGGATTGGCCGATTTTAGCAACGGGAAATTGGGATTGCCTTGTTTAAAGATCGGGAATTCGGGATAGAAAAACATCGAGATACGGGAAACCCACGTTTTTAGCCATGGGAAATCGGGATTTTTATGTTGAAATATAACGGGATTGACAAAAAACTGTACCTTGGACAGATAACAGTGCCATTTTCATTATACTTCAATCAGAATCGCATCTAGAAACAGAGTAGATCCAGATCTTATTGTTATTTTCTGCTCGTTTTTTTTTTTAAGTAACCGTAGCCAGTGCCATATTTAATATCCACTGTACGCGAATGAAATGCTAACCAAAATTCATGATAAATGTCTAAGCTCCTTGTTATTAGTGTCGCTCTGATTTAGAGAATCAGTGTACCCAAAGAGGGTGGTAAAGGTTTTTTTCGTGCAACGTGTTTTACCATTTTTAATTTCAACCTTCCGTGAAAAAAAATGTGTGCTTCACTGTGAAATTGGTAAAAACGGCAACGTGCAAGCAATTTTTTTATTTTTCGTTCATCGTGAAATTGGAATTTTATTTCGCGTTTGTCCTCTTTTCAACCCTTCCCAATAGTTAGACGACGGTGGTAAAGGGGAGTGCTTGCACGAAAAAATCGTGAAATAAGACATAATTTCACGTTGAACATGAAATAGTTTCTGTAATGAACGTTGTACGAAAAATAAATACTTTTATGTGAACCTTTTGTGACTGAGTCACTGTCTTCTTGTATATATTAACTCTTTGTTTTACTTGATATTCCCGATTTAGTATACCCATTTATGATATAATTGGTTAACGGCTTTTAAAAAAGTATTTCTTGACGATCCCTGCCAACTGTTTGAATTTTATTTAAAAAATACCGAGCACGCAAAATAAGACTGAAAATCACGATGCACGTAAAATTTTAAAAAAGCAGAACACGTTGAACGAGGCACCCGTCTTGCACGACTGAACGTCAAATAAAAAAGTAAAAACACGTTGAACGTGAAATAAAAAACGGCGATCACGTTGGACGAAAATAACCCTTTACCACCCTCTTAGACTTGATTAGGATATTTTCAATAAGATTAAGATTACGTAAGACCTAAAAGAAAACACATGTTTCCGGTACCCCATTATATATCTACCCTAATTTTAAGTACCTAAAATCACTGGGGTAAAGCTGATGACCGTAACTGCATTCACGGTCATCCCAAGATGTCGGATGAAAAATTAGATCAGTTTCTGTATTGTCTGTTAAAGTGTTTCTATATCATTTTCTTAACAAATGATACATTGAAACGATGAAAATTTATAAAAGATTCACACGGAAATCACTAATTACTACAGAGAAATGTGCATGAAACAGGATTTGAAAAAATCGTGAAGATGACCGTAAATCACAATCGAGATGACCGTAACAGAAACAGCGATTCATAACAAGGGTGACCGTAATTGGTTGTAAGATGACCGTAATTGTAAATGATGACCGTAACTTTTAAAGGATGACCCTCAATTCTAAGAAATATCCGTATTTATATAACTACCTTTTTGTATCAAATGATAAATCGTGTTGGTATAAACATATTAATATGAGAGTATTATCCTATAGGTAGAAGAAAATAAGACGTGCTTCAAATACAAAGTTTTCCATATGTATCTTTTTTACGGTAGAGGGTTTAATGTTTAAAATGAATTTGCAAAAAGACACTCATGCAAATAAACAGGTAGGGAAAACATGCTACAAAAGTGCGATAAAATGACACCTTACAAGTATAATGAAAAAAATGCGGTGCACAGCCTCCAACTGCACGACAAAAGATTTTTTTTATTTCTGGGATTCCTTTTAATGCATTATAATAAATACACATTTTTAAAAATGCCAATGCATGTACACCCATTGATATTATATCGTCTTCCATTTTGTCGTGCAAATAAAATCACAGAAAATATTTTGAAAATATCATACGACTAAACTAGTGAAGGTGAGCTCCAGCAAAGTAGATCCTTAAAATAGTCTTGTACGAATAGCGTATCACAAGGCGGAACGTTGTCAATTTGTATATACATTATACAGAAATGTTATTCATACAGTCAGGATTATACTTCGTCAAAATTATCTCCCCATTACGCCAGTTCATGCTCACAATCGTAGATCTGCCAATTTTGCTCTTGAAAACTGACAAATTTATCCACATAGCACCATTATGATCCTTATACGTCAGTTGTATTTGAAAAGACAAATGTATCTACTAGCTAATGAGCATCAGTTAATGATCTGTATTGATTCAACTTAAAAATATTGTCTGATCGGATGTCAGGTGGAATTTTCGAAAATTCTTAAGCATTTAAAAAAATATCTAATTAAATATTTCGTGAAAGGGCAGACTAAATATTTTCAGTGGTTGAAGATTATAATCCCTAGTTATCACACACAAGAAAATCATATTTTTTCGAAGATATTCATTTTCATCATCCAAATTAACAGACTGTCGTCAAGAACTTTTAGAAAAAAATAGCTATTCGAACACACCTATTGTTTTTGTGATTCATTAGATAGGTATTTCACTTGACCCATATATTCAATTTTCATCTTTTCGTACTGTCATTTTTTTACGTTATAAAGTCAACCTGTAGCTTTGGTCACCCGATGCAACTGAGGTTATCCTATTAAATAGATCTTATGTTAGTGGGGTTACGTTGTTCAATAGAGGGTATGGTATACCATGTTAACACATGTTAGGGGGTTATTCTATTGAAATAGAGAAACACAGTATTATAGCCATGCTAGTATATGGTATGGGGTTATCTTATTCAAGTAAAATAACACAGCAATGATACAAATTTTGCATATGGTATGGAGTTATACTGTTCTAATAGGGTAAAATCTGAAGCGAGATGCTATATCAAATACTCTTGCTTTGTACGTTTTAAAGATAAAATATACACCTCAAACATGCCCTAACATAAAAAGGTGCACTCGATTTTCTCTTTTCGATACAATCGTTACCTATTTTGGGGAATTTTTTCTTGATTTACATAATGGAAGGGCAGACACGAAAATTTCTGAACTAAAATATTGATATGTTCTCCGTCCCTCGTTAAAAAATTAAATAAATCGGAAGTTAAGCATTTTCTACATCCAACTTATAGATACCCATGTCGTCGACCTGATATCTTATTGTTTTGCATTACTATGTAATAGATAAATTGAAAACTTGTGCAAATGGTGTTTTTAAAATAAAACACTTCGTAATTGAGAAGAAAATTGTCGTTGCATTTGTTTCTATTAACTTTTAAAAATTTTGTCACTATAGTAAACATTACAGTAAACATTTATCGCCTTCTCTAACAAAGAGCTTCGATTCATTTGTTCTATTTCAATAGTGTTTCCGCCTGCATATATCAAGACAAATTAAGATTTTAATCTGCTTGCTCTGGAACCATACACATGGGCTCGATTACCGAATATCCATATGTATTATTAATGTTTTTTATGCTCCATTAATTGGCATAAGGTTTTTCTGGTCTGTGCGTACGTTCGTCCGTTCGTCTGTTTGTTTGTCCGTTTGTCCAGCTTCAAGTTAAATCAACTTTAAACTTAGTACACATTTTCCCTATGGTATGATCTTTTTAATTCTAATGTCAAATAACAGTTTTATCCCATTTTCACAGTCCACTAAACATAGAAAATGATAGTGTAGATGAGGCATCCGTGTACCAGGGACACATTCATGTTTCTTAAAATTTTCGTCGTATCGCTGTCAATTTGTGTTAAAATTTTAACGTCGTTATCAATAATCCATGGCAAGAGTAAAATCTCTTTGTTCTTACTGTGCTATAATCTGGATAATGCACAGCAAAGGTGTGCATTAACTACCTCAGATATACTGCACAGTTCAAATCTATTTTTACCTTTAGGGGCGGTTCCTGGATTTTGAAAGGGGCGTTATTCTATCAAATTAAAAAAAAAAATCACCGAGTGTAGCGAGAATAAAGACAATATTGACGATTTTAAGCTAAAACACGATACTTTGTCAAATCCAAGGGTAAACGACCCGTTCACCCCCACCCCCGAATCCGCCATCTGCCTTAAAATTACGACAAAGTTGAACTCCGTACAAACATCGTAGTTTCAAAATAGGTAAAAAGATAGGTTTCTCATTCCTTTATTTTTTTTTATCTAAGCTAGGACATAAACTTTTTTATTATATTTTGTGTTCAACGTAAATCTAAATCAGTGTTTTAAAGTTCGAAAGATAGTTTAACAATTTTTGGTAATTTCTGCCAAAAAAGAAATGTATCTAAGAATATCCGAATAAAAGAAATCTGATTTGGATTAGGTTCAGACTCAATGGAATTTATAACGACTTTTTGAATAATTTTACCTATAAAGAGACTATTTTTGGATCGGATTTAATGAGGACCATATTTAAGTTTGTTTTAAAACAGGGTGATTAGCTGGAGATCAATCAGACTTCATTTAGATGGACGTGTCTTAAAAAGTAATATAGTAGATTAAAAGAAATTGGGGGGAGGGGGGGGGGGGGGGGGGGGGTGCCGGGATTAAAAGGTTTTGAAAGAGAAACGTATTTTCGGTTTATTTAACATTTTAAATTTAGGTAATACAACATCTTCCTCGGTTCTTTTAAGCATTTCATTGAGGGAAAGAAATTCAAAAGCAATTAATCTTATTTAAACTCAATAAACCCTTGCAGTTATGTCTTTTTTTCATCCACCGAAAGTACACAATTTATCAAAGTCTTAATCGTCACCAATTAAATAAAAATTGGGAATAAATTAACGGAAACGATTAGAAAAAACATATACCATTAAATCGCTATTTTAGAATGAGTCTAAATATTAAAAAAAGATTAATTTAAAACTTACCAAAGTCGTATTTCCCCCTGTCTTTACCCTACAGGAAACTTTCCTAGGTCCCATGGATTGCAGAATAACGTCCACATTTCTAAAACGTTCACGTAAATTGATTGCGTCATGTGTTAAATATTGGCCAATCAAATCGGTATATGTAATTTAATTTGCACAGCACGAGATGACCCAATAACCCGAACTCCTACGTCGTTCGGGTTATTGGGTCATCTCGTGCTGTGCAGATTAAATGACATATACCGACTTGCTTGGTCAATAACTATAACATATTTCATTGTTTACGAGAAATATGCAATTTACTATCATTGTCATAAATCCCAAATACGGCCAATTATACTATAGTTTAAAAAAAGAAATTTATGAAACATATTTATATCCGCCAACCGAGCCCCTATTGAGATCGACAAACTCAACCAAAAGCTTTCATTACAAAAACGGATATTTCTTAGAATTGACGGTCATCCTATAAAAGTTACGGTCGTCCTATATAAATTACAGTCAGTCTTTACAAATTACGGTCAATAGACATCCTTGTAAAGTTACGGTCATCTGTTTACCAATCACGATCATCCTTGTTATATGTTACGGTCATCTTGAAAATATTTTGATTATGATTTACGGTCATCTTCACGATTTTTTCAAATCGAATTTCCCGTTTCATGCACATTTCTCGGAAGTAATTAGTGATTTCCGAGTGATTCTTTTATTAATTTTCATCGTTTCAATGTATGATTTGTAAAGAAAATGATATAGAAACGCATTAACAGACAATACAGAAACTGACCTAATTTTTCATCCGACATCTTGCCATTATGTTGTTCTTGTTGGATTCCTCATACAAAGTCTACATGAACCGAACATTTTCCTTTATGAATATATGAATATAAATAAAATTAATGAACAGAAATATAAAATATGTTTTCCATGTTACTGTGACTACACTGTGTTTTGGATGGAGAGTAAAAAGTTGCCTCATTGGCATTCGTACCACATCATTTTTGTCGAGCCTGCGACTTTTGTTGCAGAAAACGACATAGGGATAGTGATCCAGCGGCGGCGGCGGCGGAGTCAGCTAACTTCTTAAAAGCTTTATATTTTAGATTGTGAAAGACCCGGATGCTTCATACTTTGTATATAGATGCCTCATGTTACGAAGTTTCCGCCAGTCACATGTCCGATGTCCTTGACCTCATTTTCATTAGTTTAGTTTAAACATATTTATTTATAGTGGATTGGGAAACAAGTTTTGCAACTTATATTAATCCCTTTCCACTTTGCAGGTGTGAGTGCTGCCTTGTAGCGGCATTAGCCTGCTCTTTTTCGAAATCTACAAGGGTGTCTTTAACGTGCAAGAGATATGGCTCATGATTCAGTGACTACTTGAAAAAATTTTGTAATGATATATTCTCTTTTATTATAAGTAATAGGATAACTTTATTTTGTATGTGTGTACCTTGCAAGGTCCTCATGCCCGTCAGACAGTTTTCACTTGGCCTCGACCTCATTTCATGGATCAGTGAACAAGGTTAAGTTTTAGTGGTCAAGTCCATTTCTCAGATACTATAAGAAATAGGTCTAGTATATTCAGTGTATGGAAGGACTGTAAGGTGTACATGTCCAACTGGCAGGTGTCATCTGTCCTTGACCTCATTTTCATGGTTCGTTGGTTATAGTTAAGTTTTTGTGTTTTGGTCTGTTTTTCTTATACTGTATGCAATAGGTCTACTATATTTGGTGTATGGAATGATTGTAAGGTTTACATGTCTAGCTGGCAGGTGTCGTCTGACCTTGACCTCAATGTTATGGTTCAGTGGTCAAAGTTAAGTTTTTGAGATTTGGTCTATTTTCTTATACTATATGCAATAGATCAACTATATTTGGTGTATGGAAATATTTTATGATCTATATGTCAGTCGTACAGGTTTTATTTGACCTTGAACTCATTTTAACGGTTGATTGCTCAGTATTGAGTTTATGTGTTTTGGTCTGTTTTTCTTGAACTATAAGCAATAGGTCAACTATATTTGTTGTATGGAAATAAACTCATCATAGATACAAAGAATTGTTAGATGTACATGTCTGCCTGATATGGTTCATCTGACCGTAACCTCATTTTCATGGTTCATTAGTCAATGTTTAGTTTTCTTGGTTAATGTCAAGTTTATGTGACAGTTGTAATAAAGCTTTATATATTAGACTATCGACATAATATCAATGATTGGTAAAGAAGGCGAGACATTTCAGCGTGTGAACTCTTGTTATATTATAATATTTATAGAATACCACTGACTAAAACACTGATCGCTTTGTCTTCTTTTACAAAACAGCATAGGAAAAATCAATCTGTGACTGATGCATATACTTTTTAAAAGCACTAGTCTACTTCTTTCTGGAACAACTTTAACAATAATTATACAATGCATTTTCCCAATGTTTAAGCCATTTGAATGAGTTTATAGTGTATGTGTTATTGTTTCGTTAAAAAAAATATTCGGTCCGTCTCTCTCTCACTAATAAGAAAGATTTGACAAGGAAAGAGGCACACAAGGACAATTTTACCATTTTTGTACCATGGAAACTATCTGTATGCACACTTTTTTTCAGGACTAGTAAACCTGAAATATCCCAGAATTGTCCTGAAAAGTTCCAGGGTAGAAATTTTTAGGTCTAGTATGACTTGTTAACCTGGAATATCCGAATATCGTCTCTTGATAACATGGACCCTTTTCCTTTGCAAAATCTATGAAAAGACAGTATATTCATTCTTCTGAATTTTTTTTAACACCACACATTTGATGGCATTTTCAAAATCAAATCACTTGTAAACAATTTTTTTTTCTATAGTACACTACAGTCACTGTTTTGTTCATTGTTATCTTCAATTCTTTCGAATTTTCCAAAAAGCCCCCTCGACTATATCAAGCGGGTCACAGATTTTGGTTCTTACTATAGATTTGCTAATATCAGAGCTGTTGAAATATCAGGAAAACAGATTTCAGGACTTCATGGGACCTCCTGGGACACTTGAAAATATCAGGATTTACAAAATAACCAGTGTTGGGATTTTTCAGGATATCCCAGAAATTCCTGGGATATCCTGAAGGAAAAGATTTTTTCAGGACAGTATTTTGAAGGGGAAATATTCAGTCAAGACTTTTTTTTTTGAAATGACGGGTTGCTAAATTTGGTATTTTGAAAATAGATAAAGTCACGCAGAGCACATAGTCCGACTTCCTCCTTCTTCAGTGTACAATTTCAAGGTGGAACTTTCAATAATGCACCAAGTGTTTTACTTATAGAGGATGCATGTATGTTCTCAGATTGGTTTTTAATTTTATCATTTTTCACGAATAACAGAATGTTGAACTTACATTTAATACAGTTTGCAAGGTTTGTCTGCAACTATGCACACTACCCAAACGTTGTTTTTTATACATCATACAGAGAATATACTATATTAAAAACCTGTATTAATATATCTTTCACTTTTACACTTGTGGAATGTTTTTATTAGTAACCTTTTTTTATGGCTGCATTAAAAATGTGTCTTTTAGACACAACAATTTCAAATTGTATTGTATCTTCCTGAACATGCCTGAATTGTTTGCCACCGACATTTTGCAACCTCAAATCAATTAATTCAAATTGTACTTGAAAATCACTGTTTACTCAACAAAAAATTTGAAGCTGAATGTGCATCCTGTTAGTTGGAAATAAAACTAAATCAGTAGAATTAATAGGAAATTTACAAAACCAGACAGGGGAAATTGAAACAAAATAACAAACATCATTCAGATCCCGTTACATATTTTGTCAATACCTCTCGGTCAACTTTGAAGCAATTTATCTAAAAAAAATTAAACAAGAATGGTGATATGTGTCTCTATACATGCACGGCCTCACAATAAAATTCTGGAAATTGTTAGTTTTAAATCTTTCTCCATGTACATGATATATAAGAGATCGAAATGAATTAGTGACAAGGTTTCGAAATATTTTTTCCGTTACTATGCCATTTTGGGGAATTTTCTGTGACTGTCATACAAGTGAGAGGTTTGGCTAGCCATAAAACCAGGTACAATCCACTATGTTCTACATAAGAAAATGTCTGTACCATTTCGGAATATAACAGTTGTGGTTATCCATTTGTTTGATTTTGCATTTAGATTTACTAGTAGGACTTTCCGTTTTTAGATTTCCTTGGAATCGTTTTTTCTTTTGTTATTTTTCTTTTCATTAGCACTTTCTTGAATCTTTTGATTAACTCATTTATTAAATAATTGTTTTCCTGCTAAATTTTAATAATTTTAATATACATTTTTGTCTCCTTTTTTATCCCTTTTCTCCTTTCTCCTGCCCCTTCTCTCCTTTCTCCCGCCACTTCTCTCCCTTCTCCCACCCCTCTCTCCCATGCTCCCAAAACCCTGTCCAGGCCCTCAGAAAAGCAATCCCTATGTCTCGCTTGCAAGACAAAAACAAAGTGCTTGTATGAAATGAAGTCGGGTTGAGGATTTCTTTAATTCATCAGTGGAAGTAAAATATTGCACTGTAAGGACAAAGGAGAATAACTCCCAAATTTTTAAGGACATCGTTGATATTTTCAGAACATATATTAGATTCCTGACCTCGCAGAAGTTATATAATTTTCTCAACAAGTATAACATCATTTTGTAACTTGAATATTTGAATATATTTCATTAATAAATTTCTGCAAATATCCATGTATAGGATGTATAGAATGTTGTGATCAATGCATTATACTTTGTATATATACCAAATTAGTCAAGGGTACTTGTGTAAACTGAATACCAACGTCAACAAGGCACGTGTTTTAGTCGAGGTTTCTCATGTAAACTGAACAAGTTTCTACTGTGTTTAAAGAGACTGTAAGTGGGAAACACACATTTCTGCAATGCAATTCATTATTTATCTTTTAATATGAAAATTTGACGAGTGTGTCATATTATCAATCATGACAGTCTGGACTTCCATCTTTATTTAATAATTGAATTCAATAAAAAAAGATGCTTATCTTTTCGGTTTTATAAACTCCTAAACGTGTATAAGGTTTTGGAATTACAAAAAAAATGACATCGAGCATCACTGAAAAGACCTTATTAATCGGAATGAGTATCTTGAGCAGTACAATTTGCCGGTTCCTTAAATGTTATCATCATGCATGAATACGCACCGAATTTCAATTTTCAACTTCAATTATGCCTTTAATTCCCCCCCCCCCTTTCTTACACCTTAATCACAATAAATATATCCATCAAAACTTCCACGTAAAAATCTACGGAGTTTTCTCAACAGTCAAAAATTACTTATATGATAATTATTCGTATAACTCTGTTACTGTTAATGTTCTGTTTCCGTGTAGAACAGTTTCGTTTTAAATGCAATACACGTTTATTTTTTTTTTATTGATCTTTAGTAAAATTCATTCTTTCATCAAATACTAACGTTCGGACGTTAAAAGGTCTCGAGAGCAGTGTTGAAAATACTATATATAAACACGCAAAATCAAGTCAGTTGTTTAAAATTCCCTTTTGCTTTGTATATGTGTGAATATCGTACACAGTTATGCACTTTCCATCGTGTGTAGAAATAAACGCTTTTGTTCCCTTATTGTTAAATGTGATAGCCCAAGGCAAAATAACACCATCATCCCTATTGAGTACTATGTCAATAGCACGCCCATTATCACCAACGCGATGCACGTTCTGTGAACCACGACCAATAACACACAAATATCCATGGTTGTCTCTTGCTATGCCTTCCGGAACTTTTAAGTCCGGATTATCGTACCGAAATATTTCTTCACCGTCAAGACCAACGTGATAGAGACAATGGTAGTCTGTATAGTACACTGAATTATTGTCTCCTCCATGTAGAAAATAAATCAATTGTCCAGGGACTTGAACACGTGTTCTGATGCTTCCATCCATTGCTAGAATGTACAGTTCTCTATTTGCACCAACAACGATAAAGTTCGACACGACTGCGACACCATGACATTTATTATGGATACTTATTTGTTCTTTGTCCGTGGTCATGTTCGATATGTTAAGAAACTGTATAGAATTTTCTAATGGAAGAGTTACCACCCCTCGATTTCCATCCGGTAAAATGGCGATATCCCATGGTTTGCATAGTACGGTACAGTCTTGTAAAAATTTCCCGCTATCGCTATAAACAAGCAAACGGTTGCTATAGCGATTGCATAAAATCAATCGGTTGTCATTGGTTACAGCAATAGCAGTGATTTGCACATTTTCTGAAACAGAAATGTCTATTTGAGACCTGTACAAAAACTGAGTTTTGGTTTCGACAGGTCTTGTTATCACCTGTGCCTGTCGTCTATTTTGAGAAAATGATCTTAGTAGACAAGGTTGTTTACATATATTTAATGTTCCTATTGATTGAATTGAGTCTGGTAATCCATTTTCTGGTTTGAACTCCACACTTACATCTTTGTACATCATTGCTTTACTTTGAATAAGTGTTTCGTCTTTTGCAAGTCGATGAGCTAAGTTATGTGCAAATAAGAAAATTTGGGAATCTGACCCATGCTGTATAACAACGTCTAAATCGCTCTTGCTCTTATGATATGATTTTCGCGTGTTTAACAAGTAATCTTTTTCATGTTGTAAACCTTCTTTTTCTTCTACGCAGAAATCTTGCAAATTATCGATAATTGATTTTTCAAGACGATCAACATGATCAATTATTTGTCCTTTAAAACTTTTCACCTGACTTCTAATTTCTTCAACATCTTTTTCGAAAGTTTTTCCTGTTTCTTCTCTATTTGCAATTAAAGTATTCAAAGTTTGCATAAACAATGTTAAATCTTGTGTAAGCATGGAAGACAAAGGTGATGATCTTATCTCTCGGGCTGCAATATCGATCGGTAGTATCGATTTGCATGATCTATGCGATTCTGTCATACAATGGCGACAGCATAAAGCTTCATGGTCGGTGCAAAACAAATCTACTCTACCATCGCCATGCTTAGCACAGTGAGTAATTTTAGACAATGTAGAGGTTGGAAAAATTTCTATGAAATCTAGATCGACAGTGTGATGACTCATTAAGAACTTATTTTTCTTGTGGTTTTTCAAACAGGCACTGCACAGCGGTTCCTCGCAATCAAAACAATAAAATTCTGCACAAACTTTAGCGTCCTCTCGCAGGCACGATTCGCATTGTCTAGCTTCCATTAAGTCTGCCTTGGCGTTCACCTAGAAAACAAAATGTTATCCATTAAAAAATATCATTATAAACTAAAATTAAGATACAGAGATGTTTTTGATTTCGTTGCATGTCATCAGAAGAGATAGAAATTCCATCACTAGAACAGCTCTACATTGGACTCCAGAAGGAAGGCGTAAGCGAGGAAGACCAAAGAACACATGGAGACGTACTGTAGAAGGAGAACTGAAGACCATGAATAATACATGGGGAACAGTAGAAAAGATGGCCAAAGACAGACAGAAATGGAGAACCTTTGTTGCTGCCCTACATGCCGATGGCATACCGGGCAGTAAGTAAGTAAGTAAGTAAGCATAAAAATTAGTGTCTACGATTTGAAATAAACGTCTCCAAAGCTATGAAATAATACAATCCACAAAATACGAATCAATTTTGACATGAGTCAAAACAAATTAGCTTGAGTCCTTCAGCTTTAAATGTTGGAAAATATATGCCTGTAAGTAGGCAAATAAGAAACTGAATCTCTTGTAAATAATGAAGGTTAAGTATAGAGTAAGTTCGTTATTGTTTTTTCTGTTTTCTTGAAAAAGTCGGTAGTTGTATGTCTATCACGTATAATTATTGTTTACGTAGTTCTTGGTTTTCTTTTTATGTATAATATACACCAAGATAGGTTGTGAAACTTTGCTCACCCATTTTGTACATGTATTTCCGTTTCACATGCTATTAATTTCTTTTTAAAACATTAATTTTGTTAAATTCTACAAATTTACATTTCCTTAAAACGATTCTACCATTTTGCGTAATAATGCAAAACATACGCGAGATTCGTAGTTTATTACAACTGTATTAGCAAAATGTAAAATATAGCATAACTATGACTCATCAATAACTTGATATAATTCAAAATGCGACATCATAACTTTTCAAAACTGACAAAACAAATTTTTATCCGGCAGTGAAAACATTTTTCACTAAAGGTCAATTCACCTTTCGGGTATTCAATGCAACGACAATCCAAATTATCAGTGTGTACAAGTTTTATAACATGCAAAGACTTAATACCATGCAGAACACAAACATACACAATGACAGTTTTGAAAAATCAATAATACTTACCGTGTATCAAAAATAATTTTTTAATCATTTTGGATTAATCAAAAATTAATTTTTAAATCCATTTTGTTAATGATACGAATTAAAAACAATCTGATTAAATTCATAAACAAAATTTTAAACTTGAAAGACTCACACGTTTTCGTAATTTGAAGCATGCATCTATAACTTGAGAGTACACACTTCTTGTTATTCCATACCAGCACATTGCATTTTAAGGACACAAAAGTGATTTTATTTTCGTTACATTTATTCGACGCAATTCACCATTATGCTCTCATTAATTATTGACGTAAAATCGTCACCGAATGGTTAAATTAAAATAGTTAATTGTATTAGTTTCGAGGTTCTAATCTAATTGTCAAGACAATTGCTACATAAGAAAGACAATAGGGTGCTGAAGAAAATGTCACATGATTATCACCTTGGTACAAACTGATGGCACTTTCAAATAATCAACAGGTCAAATACAACCAGTATGAGGTTTTCATTTTCATTCTTTGGATGACAAGTGTAAAGATACGATGCGAATCTAAGTCAGTGTAATTTCTTTCATCATACCTTCCAATAGGGAAACATCCACAATTACCAGTCGAAGGCGCATTGGCAATAGTTTTCAAAATCAAAGGGTAGAATAACATTAACGGTACCAATTTTTCTGCACCATGCAGATGCGCATTTCGACAATACATGTCTCTTCAGTGATGCTCGTGGCCAAAATATGTAAAATCCAAAGCTTATATAAAAGATGAAGAGCAATAATTCAAAAGTTCAAAAAGTATAGCCGAATCCGTGAAAGGAATCAGAGCTTTGCATGAGGGAGATACATTCCTTAAATTATAATAATTTTTAACATTTTGTAACAGCAAATTTAATAACACAAAAAAAATCCGTATTTTCATGCCAGTACCGGAGTACTGGCTACCTGGCTGGTGATAACCTTGGGGACTAGAAGGCGCACGTGCTATTGATGCACACTTTTAAGGGTCGGTTTTTTCCGCCATGATATACTGTCAATGTGTGCGTTTGCTCTCATAGAGAAATTTTTTAGCAACTATGATTGTCACATGACTGGCAGAGACACTTCCATGGACTTTAAAAGTACGTTTGTTTTTAATGAATTAATCTTTTTCCTATTTAAACAATCTTATTTAGCTTGCTACTTTCATGCTGTATTAATTGGGCAAGGCAGTTACAACTTTATTGGAAAATGATGGATGACTGTTTAACATCCAGTGACAAATTAAATGCATATGCAGGACGAGAGCATGGCAATGCAATATGAATATCAACCATGTTTTCTTGTAGACCAAGATGATGAGACGGATTTTTCAAAGTACTAGTTTCATGGTTACAGTTTGGGAAAACATGTCAACATAATCGGATACGTTATTTTGAATTCAATAGAACTCTTTCAATGACATTTTAAACGAGATGTTAACAAGGCAACGACTTAAAAAGTTAAATAATTAAAAAATAATTATTAGTAAACATTTAATTTATAAAAAGTAGTAGAGTAAAATTAAACCCCAACGCGTACGGGTTGTATTGTTAATTGTGTCCTGTATTTGCTCGGACAAGGAATTTTAGACTTATCCTGATATAACATTTCAAATAATTGTATAATTGAATGATTGTCTCGCGGAATCTTCACAATAATATTATGTGATGACGTCTGAAAGCAAACACTGCGTCACTGTTCATTGTTTTAGCATAACTATTCTCATTCCCTAACTTAGGATTTATTTCCATAAAAGAAAGGGGGAACATAATGAATAAAACTCAAGTTAGCACTTTCAATTTCATACCAATCCATTCTTTGGTATCTCCTTTGATGGGTTGCTTCTTTTATTATTATTATTATTATTATTAAGGGTTTGGATGGGGTTAAAGGATTAAAGAAAAATGCCCTTAAAAAAAGATTAGAGAATAACGGGCAAAAAAAAAATGAAGATTAGAGAAAAAAGGGGTTAAATTTTTGAAGATTTGAGAAAAAACGGGTTAATTTTTTAATGATTAGAGAAAAAACTGGTGAAAATTAAATGTTTACAGAATAACAGACCCCCCCCCCCCCTATCCAGACCCTCATTAATCTCTCGACTTAAGGAAAATATGAGTGGACACACATGTTGTATCTATTACAAGTTTCAATTTAACTTCAACTACGTGCCCTTTTAAATTTCAATTGTTAAAATAGACGTACATGTACTTTTTCCTTTTATGTGGGTAAAAATAATTTACAGATATAAACTGCAGAAATATTTCGAATACAAAGGCAGGAAATAAATAAAATAAAAATTGAAAGATATTTATTGGAAAAAGGTTAGAAAACTCGACTATATTTTAAGTTAAATTTAATAATACTCCAGTGACAACATAAATATGTACGAATAAAGTCAAGCATACAAGCAATAAAATTGAATGACGCAGTGAAAATGAATAATAATCATCTGCAGATGACTCTAGAATGTTTTTGACAGGCTTAAATGTCCTTATAACTCAGACTATAAGATTTTTGCAGTTTTCCAACTTGGGACATTATATTTGTCTTACTCGAGGTCTATAATTTATGAATTGCTGTTTTATTTATAAAAGTTTGACTGTACTTTTGATCATGACCCGGATACTTGTTAATATTAAAAGTTTAAACAGTTTTGGGATGATCATGTATTTTTGTACGCTTAACATGCACAGCGGAAACTACACAGCTACGCAAATTCTGTCCATTCTGCGTACTTATATTATATTTTGCTATTGCATTTTGAAAGGGCATGTTTTTCTCTGTTTGTTAATGACGTCTTTACACTTAATCCTTTGAGTGTGAACTGATTGATAACTTTATTGAGGGGGGGGGGGTCAAGGGGTTTAACTGTTATGCTGTTATATGGGGCATTTTAATTCTTTGTTATCTGTTATTCTGAAAATATATTTACTGTTAGCTGTTATTGTCTTATTCTTTGTTAGCTGTTATAGGACTATTATCTATTTTGTTATCTGTTATTGTGAGAATCTATTTGCTGTTAACTGTTATTGAAAATTGGAATGTTAGCATTTTGACAGCCAATCTTCCGTAGAAATTGAAGATAATTGAAAATTGTGATTTGAATGGATAATTGTCTCATTGGCACGCTTACCACATCTTCTTACAATCTATATCTATTGGGGTCTTTCTACTGGTAATATCGGGTGGCCCTGTATTTGCAGAAGAATTTCAGTAACACACATCACATAAACAAATAAAATCAATTGGACCCAGGACCATTCCAGTATATATAATTATTATCCTTTGTAATAAATTCCATTGTCTGAACATGTAGCAGTTTGTACAAATTATAATTCACTTAATACTTGTACAATAACTTATAGTATGGATTTTGTTATAAAAAAAGCATTGGTACACCCTATAGATTTTTTTTATTCAATGACCACATAATAATCTTTATGTTGTACTATGACACCACTGTCCCTGATTATGGGAGGATTGGACACCAACTAGCATGCTAAAGTTGACGCAGTCACATTCTGTATGTGCCTAGCTATTTCCAAGTCAGGAGCCTGGATTCAGTGGTTGTAGTTTGTTACTGTGTTACTAAGTTTCTCGTTCACTATTTTGTGGATAAATTAGGCAGTTAGTTTTCTCCTTTGAATTGTTTTACATTACTAAGTGGTGTGGGTTTGAATTATGGCTTTGGGAATTATACAACATCTTTTTCTTTTAGCATTTATATAATAAGTGCTACTCCCTCTCTTTTTATTTACATGAAAGAGAACTCTGACCACCATATTTTTAAAAGCTTTTTAACTGCTTCACATGGCGAAAATTGACGCTCAGAAACCATTGATGCAAATACAGATGTGTCTTCAGTTTAGTTTTTCGACAAATACCCTTTTTAAAATTCTACAGCTTCTCCAATGCTGTACCCAAATTTTCCATATTCTATAATTTCACACAAGATACATGATTGGTGTTTCACTTGATGCCATCCAAATTTTCACTAGGTCCAAGGATTTGTATAGTAAGATCTTACTAATTTCTATTATCAGAATAACCATAACTGGCATGCGTGTTTCAGTTACATGTCCTGTCTCCACTGATCTGGGTATTTTTGTATTTTATAAGTAAGTTTTATCATGAGGTCATTAATTAAAAAAATATATTGTGCATCAATTTTTTTTTATTACTTGTAAAGTATATATATTGCTTTTCAGAAAAAAAATATAAAAATCAAATTGATAATAAAGTGTCACTGGCTGCACTATTTTCAACCTAAATCATTAAAAATTGATTCCTCAAATGCCCTAGATTAAAAATATCCCTATGTCAGAAACTAGTTATTTCGTTCAGAAAAATTCAACATCCATACTATAACTTATTGTACAAGTTACGGGAAAAGAACTGCCTCAACGGCCGAAACGTCTTGTTTACACAAATTACAATTTTCTAGGTCCATATACCACAAGTTATATACTAAGATCTACGAGTCATCTACTGGATTGGTCCTGGACAGATTTATTTTCATATTTCATTTACTGTTATCTGTTATTATCCCTTTTCAATTCCTTGTTATCTGACTGTTTTCCACCAAATCAATTCACTGTTTTGCTGTTATGGGGACCCCCTTGTCCCCCCTCTTTATTTGAAACTGAAACGAAAATATAATGAGATTTTACAGTTAAACTTTGAACCTATCTTGTGCGTTTACACCACTGTTCTGTGATTATGTTTAGACTTGAGTGTCCTAAAACAATATCATGTTTGGTGACCTTCTACTGTTGTTTTTTCTATTGTCGGGTTGTTGTCTCTTTGACACATTTCCCATTTCCATTCCCAATTTTATTATTAATCCCGTCACATTATTGATATGCCTTTTCCAAGTCAGAAGCATGTAATTCAATGGTTTTCGTCGGTTGCTGTCAATCATATTATGAGGTTTTTGTTTATTGTGTTATCATAAAACAGGTCGGTAGTTTTCTAATTTGAATTGTTCCATCTTTAAATACGATGATGTCTCGACCTTTACTAGCTGACTGCATATAATGAATTTGACTCATTGTTTAAAAGAGGGACGAAAGATACCAAAGGGACAGTCAAACTCATAAAGGTCATTAAGGTTATACGGTGCCCTAAAATTAGCTGCATCTACGTCATCTGTATTCTGATAGATTCAATATAATGTAGCTGTTTTATCGGCTTTCATACCACATCTCCTTATTGTAAATACAAAGAATTGAAAAAGACATTTTTAACCTTAAAATATTAGTAATTATATAAAGCTCTTACCAAATCATTATTTCCTTATAATTACCGGAAAAGTAGTACATTTAGTAAGTTAAAATATTTACTTGAATAAAACCGTATTAACAAAATGTAAACATTAAAAAGATGACAGCTGTGTTGAAATGGTATTTATTATTATCTATTGGCCACTGTTTGGTGAGCTAATCATTAAATTGACAACTTTTTTATTACTTAAACTTAGAAATATATTTATTTGTTTATGTTGGACTTGATCATTGATTATTTTATCGGTTGGACACCAAGCTGTTTAACTAAGTATGTGTAGTGTTGCGAGCTGAAAATCTGACACTTGCAAAATATTAATTCGAGATAGTTGGTATTTAAAAGAGATCCGTACAACTTGAAAAACATCAAGACCATGATATTATTTTGACCACTCGCTCCCACAGTAAAACAAGGATGAGTTTTTCATCAACAAACACGTTTTTGCACCTTTGAATTCGATTTGAACACACTTCTAAGTTTTAGTTGATATTTTCTTAATTCTAATCTGTTAATATTTTAACCCCTTGGTTGTAGTATACTGATTGCTGCTTACTTAATGCTTTAAGTTAGATGGAGATATTGAAATCATATTCAGGACTAAAATATAAAATGGAGAATGGAAATGGGGAATGTGTCAGAGAGACAACAACTCGACCAAAGAGCAGAAAACAGCTTAAGGCCACCAATGGATTTTCAACACAGGGAGAAAATCCCGAACCCGGAGGCGTGCTTCAGCTTGCCCCTAACAAAACTGTGAACTAGTTCATTAATAGTTGACGTCATACAAAACTCCGAAATATATAGATGAACTAGAATTAAAAATCATACAAGACTAACAAAGGTCAGAGGCTCCTGACTTAGGACATTTTACCACTAAGGCTGGTATTGCAATGTGGGTCGGTCGTTATGATTGGTATATTGATATTGTTCATATTATTTTTTTCTCACGAATATTTATTATAATTGCAATGAATTGAGTTAACAAGTACTTTATCAAATGCACTGTCCCAATTGTTCTTTTTAAATTACCAGATGCGCATTCCGGTAACAAATGTCTCGATCTTTAGTGATGCGCTAGTCTAAAATATTAGAAAATCCAAAACCTATCAAATAAAATTGAGAGCTTCTCAATCAAAAAAGGACACACGTATAGCAAAATCTTGGCAGGGAATCGGAGCATTGCACGAGGGAGTTACCTTATAGAGGGTTATTTTCGCGGGTGTAAAATTACACAATTTTCATTCAATAAGGTATACGAAATATTTTTGCGGTTATTATTTTTGCGGATTCAAAAGTTTTATCAATACCTTTGCATGTGCCGATTTAAATTGGCGCAATTTATTGGGCGATTTTGTTCTATCTTCGAAAAAAAGCGAACATTTGCACCCCGCGAAAAATAACTCGCTATACGGTAGATGCCTCAATCAATTCGTCCATTCAAGGGGAAAAACCTAATGTAAAAGTCAAATCTAGAATGTGGTTTAGAAGAGGATTCACATGATTAATTTTCATAGTTATACCCAAATGAGGATTGAATAGCAAATTAATAAATCACGCAAAAATAAGTCTACACATTTTAATTTTTTACTTTTTTAAAAATCGTATATGATTAAATAATTTGAAGTTTTTAAAACTTTATTGGTTTTATTGATCATTGGTTTTTACACAACTGCGCTTTAAAATTAAAATATGTCGTCGTTGCGGATATGTCTAATAAAGCGGACAAGATGTATAGGCTATTGATAAAACGGACATAATAATTTTATTCTTTACTTATTTTAAAAAGGGTTTCGAACAGCCAGACAGTGGCTACATATAGGACTCGCTATAGTTGTCACTTACAATTATATTTCTTTTAATAAAATCATACCTTAATTGCTTATTAATATTCCATGAAGTATATATACTTAAGGTGCAATAACATGTATGCATAAAATATTTTGATCCCGATCGATAAACAATTATTGTACTGATTGTATTACATGTAATAAGGAAGGAAGGATGCTTAACATACCGGAAGTCGAACAAACCGGTTAAGTAGATCAATCAAAATACTTTGTGTGAAACAGATAATGTTTGTCAATATTCGAGCAATATTAAAAATGATTGTTAAGTAATAAGAAGCGTTGTCGAGATATAGAGAAAATGTTTCACGGAAGTTATTATAATTTATAAACGATTTTTCATTTTATTTTAAAGAGCATAAATAAGGAACAGGGAAAACTTACTATTGTTTCCTTGGAACGTTATTTGTCAGATAAATATAGATGATATATAATGTTCTGCTTTCACGATATCGTAAGATATCGATCATTCACGATGTCGTAGGATATCGATTATTCACGATGTTGTAAGATATCGATCATTCACGATGTCGTTAGATATCGACCATTCACAATGTTGTAAGATATTGATCATTCACGATAACGTTAGATATCGACCATTCACGATGCTGTAAGATATTGATCATTCACGATGTCGTTAGATATCGACCATTCACGATGTTGTAAGATATTGATCATTCACAATGTCGTTAGATATCGACCATTCACGATGCTGTAAGATATTGATCATTCACGATGTCGTTAGATATCGACCATTCACAATGTTGACATAAGATATTGATCATTCACAATATGAATTGGCATAAAGTATCTGAACATGAAAAAAACAATTCATCACATTCAGGAAAATAACACAATTATTAAAAGGAACGGCATTGTTATCAAAGGGTCTTCCTCTTGACATTTGTTGAAAGGTTGACTACAATGAGCTATAGTAGAGGTGACTTGTCATACCTACGTGATTAATGTACATTTCACATGTTGGTCAAGGCAATTCTAGTGTCGACAAAAGCAAAACTCTTTAACATTCATCAATTAACTTTTTTGGTCCTCTAAACATCCCGTAGTACACATCTTATATTTATTAAAAAGAAAATTAACAACTTGAAATTGAATATTATGCATATTCATAAAAGCAGGTCATGCACTAACCCTGGGCAATGGGCAAGTTTTTTGGGGGGTAAGGCAGATATTTTTCCTTGCAGTTCATAACCCGCGAACAAACATGCAGAGAGAGTAGAAGGAACATGGAAATACAATAATTATCGTACACTTATAAATTATAAATTAAATGATTTTTTTTCACGATGAACAACTATTGCGTAGCTTACATACATGTATGTACATTTATAAAGCAACATTTATTCATACACAAATGCATTTATTATTGGATAACATGTATCCTAGAATAGTCTGTATATTCATTCTTTAAAATGTGTTTTTTCCTCTCTTTATTTTTATCTTTTAAGTGGTACATTGTACTGAAACAATCTTTTTTCCTTCTGTTAAAGATGTAACCAGCTACATGTTATTTTAATCTTATCACAGGCTTCGACATATCTGGTAAAATAGATAAACAAAACTGAGGTTAATGATGTTCTTACCGAATAAAATTGTAGACTCACTGCCAGGCAGAATTCCAAGTTCTAAATAAAACAAATATTGCTGCACAAATTCAATCATGTCTTTCTTGGAGGCAGCCAGTTTAATTTGTACGTAGAATTTTATATTTAATTTAGATTATTAGATTTAAGAACATTTGTATTTTAGTTATTAGTGTGCATGAACAATTTTACTAAAATGTCATTTTCAATGGATAAATATTGTGAAAATGCATTTCAAAATTGACAGATTAATTGTAGTAGTGATTCTGAAGGAGAATCTAAATTGCTATTTTCGAACGGAGTCTTAATAGAATTGATTTTTGTTGTTAGATCAGTGTATTTTATACAGATAAAAACTGTTTCCTTAGTATTGAAAGATTCATTTTACTTGTTTATTTTGCACTATATAAGGGCCTGTCACAGAAAAAAGGAACAGAACGTCGGAGGCTGTCTGCAGAGATGCATATTTCAAGGACTTCATGTGTCATGTTTAACTACATACTATAGATGCCGTATTACACATCTATAATCTTGACCTTTTGTCTGCCAAGGTTCATACCAATAAAAGCCAAATCAGTTGAAATTACAAAACAAAAAAATATGACCCCTATAATCTTGACTGTTATAAATAAGAACATTTGGGTACAAACAAGGCAACTGCCCATCAGTGCCCAAATACTAGTAAGATTTCCTGCTGGTCGAGTTTTTATTTCCAGAGGGTAATGACTGTATCACCAGCCCAGTAGTCAGCAATTCTGTGTTAACATGAATTATCATTGAGATTGTCATAATTATAAATAAACTGTTTACAAAATTCGAATTTTTAAAATACTTTGGCTTTTTTACCTCAGGAATAGCATTGCTGCATTTTGCCAATTTTTAGGATTTTTTGGTACTCAATGCTCTTCAACTTCGTACTTTATTTGACCTGTCTAGCTAATGTTTTATTCGACCGTCACTGATGAGTCTTTTATAGACGAAACGCGCGTCTGGCGCAAATGAGAAGTTTCAATCCTGGTATCTATGATGAGTTTATCAGGAACCATAAGTCAACGTGTCGAGTTAAAAAAATATACACTTGATCATACTCAGTCAAAACAATGTCTTAGTTGATAATTTAGTTTAAGGGAACTTTCTATTATTTTATAAACGAAACTTTACGAGGTTGTTTTACTTACTTCGGATGTGTAATCATTAAGGACAAAGGAGCTGGAAAATATATCAAATCTAGACTTACGAACTTTTGCACGACTCTACATATATGGAAGTATATCCGAAGGAATCTTATTACCAAACTAAAAGCTATTTTACAATAATGTTTAATCAGTTCTTCTTTGTGGTTCTGAATGCTGGAGAATAGTAGTTACTGATATACGCCACAAAAACTGGATACAATGCACATCAACTGTCTGAAAAGAAATATAACTGAAGATAATGTTGCAAAACAAAATTCACAAACGAAGAACTACTGAAAATATGCAAATCATAGAAAATAACATTGAAAATTAACTAAAAACGATCTAGATTGGCAAGCCATGTAGTGTGAATGCTACACAAACACATTGTAAAGACAGCAATGCCAGGGAGACCAAGCAACACTTGGCGAACAACAGTATCATCAGAACTGCAAGATACGGGTTTCAGCTAGAGAAACAAACCAATATATGGCAAAGGAAATATTAGTGGATAGAGTTCGATATGGCTTTTTGTCCCACCAGGGACGAATAAAATAGGTATGTTTGGCAATATCTGTCTTTTTTCACACAATCGGTAGCTAGGAGACGTCTTTTTTCCACTGATCTTTTCCATTTTTGTGTGCAATCTTTTTCATTTGTTACTATTTGTCTTTGAGGGTTCGCGATGATGGGAAAGCATTTGAACGCATGGAATTTATAACGTATTGTTTTTCATTTAGTACAGCACTGGGTCAATAAAGGCAACAGTACTATACCGCTGATGGAAAGTCATAAATAGATTCAGAGAAAACAAATCCGGGTTACAACTGAGGTAAACACATTAAATTTTAGAGGAAAACAAAGAAACAACAGAAATACTTAATGGCAACAAAAAACTAAAACGACAATGCAACACACATAGACACGAACTATAAGATAACAACTGCCATTGTCGATACTGCAGCTGGTGGAATATCAACCCCTGTTGGTATCATCAACTCATCATTCATTACTTCGGTACTGACATGATTTATAACCACAGTTTTTTAAATTGCATTCATAACGTGCTGATTTTATTTTTACAGCACCCAGTCGATAACACTGCTGGTAGAATATCCGAGGGTATCAACAGCTCAGTTGTCAATATATTGTTACTGACATTATTTTTTTAAATTGTCAAATTATGAATTAAGAAATTATTAATAAACTAGGTTTCAAATCCTTCAGGCAAAGTTGATCTTTTAAGGATTCGGCTATTATTTTTAGATCAGTTCTTATGCATCTTTGGATTTGAAATATTACGCTTTTTAAGGGTTTCTAATGAAGACTTATTCAGAAAAGCACTTCAATCGTATGAAGTTGGTTTAAAGTGTTATTTGATTTTTTACAACATTGCAGTTTTTCACATTTGTGTATCAATTTATGGAACAAATCCACTACACGCACATAAAAAATAAAAGAAAAGGATGCGCGCTTGTATTTTTTTCTTCATCTCTTATGTACACTACGCATTCAACATGAAGCCGACTTTCCGTTCTGAATTTTCCTCGAAGTTCGGTATTTTTGTAATTTTCCTTTTCCTTAATATGGAAGACCGTCTACCATATTAAGGAAAAGGAAAATTACAAAAATACCGAACTTCGAGGAAAATTCAGAACGGGAAGTTCCTAATCAAATAGAAAATTAAAAGCTCACACAAATCAAACGAAAGGATAACAACTGTCTTACTCCTGACTTGGTACATACACTTTCTTATGTAGGAAATGTTTGATTAAATCTGGTTTTATAGCTTGCTAAATATTTCACTTGTATGACAGTCGCATTTTTATTATATTGAAAACAATGTGTAAACAAAACAAACAGACATAATAGGAAAACATGTCAAAATAGAGGTACAACAGTCAATATTGTGTTATACATGTGTTTCATAATGCATGGCCTTCATAGACAAAAATGGTAAAGATTTTTATTTATCCTTTTTTGTCTCCAATTTCCCCGTCAAATTTACAGAAGCTGTGAATTGCACCTGAATATTTGATTGTCTTACCTTGTATTGTCGCCGCGATAGAGACGTTTTGTGCTTATGCGGCGTAAAACAAACAACAATAAATCAATTAACCTGTGTTTTTTTTTTAATTCATTTGACTTTCAAGTCTCGATACAAATAAACCTGTGTCCTTTTTTTTCCAACAATGTTGTGATAAAAATACTAACAGTTGATCTTACGTATACAAGTAAATTGAAACAGTAGTACAATAAATAGAGTACATACACTTTTACATCTATATTTAGTAAGCAGATCACAACGATTTATAAAAAAATGTGAAGGTTTTTCCAGAGCCTCTTATGAGCCTGTGTACATATGTCGTATCTTCAAATATGGCTACTCTCTCACGATACGGAAAAGCACATTATTCTTAACCATAAGATCTTTTTTGTCGATCTTGTATATCATTGCTGATCATTACTGTTTAAAATGTACTCAATCTTAATGTTGTAAACGTAGAATTCAGAGCGTTCATAATTTATAAGTTAACACCATCTTTGTAGAAAATAACAGTCACGATTTATTCATACTACATGTATAATACAGACGTTACATAAAATACAAAAGACACAGCATACACTCCGACATTACAAACATTCGGCCATTTTGTTCATCCGGCATCATCTCTCTCCCTCGCACGTCACTATCACACAATGTCAAAAATACGGGAAACAACGTTAACACTGTTTAGCGACATTACGGACATGAAGACAAAGTAACAATCACAACACTACTCCCTCTTTTCAAGAATAGTTCGTCCTCAAAATAAAAGTTAATCAAGACAAATTGCGTTTTCTTGTTTTCCAATTGATCTCAGGTAACATTGACGACCCACAGGAGCATACATCACATTTATAACTGTTTTCGTAGACGTTACTATCTCTGAATAGGGTGAACTTGGCATTTCCACATACACGTTCTTTATGTATGAAGTCATTTTTTACATATACTGGTGTCGATAATCTAAAATATGATGAAACTCTAGGTTCGTCGTTATTGATCGCCTCAGTACTGTTAGGCGTATCAAACAGAATGTCACTTTGGTCAAAGGGTGACCATTTTCGAACGTTAACTACCTCTACCACACCGGTGATTACTGTCTGCTGTTCAACGTTCGGACTTTCCAAGGTAGTTGTTTCTAGCTCCGAAAGTTGTGCAACTTCTACTTCAGTCACCTTAACAATGTCACTAAGTTCCTGGTATTTCAATTCCACCTTTCTAACGCTAACAACTTCTGTTTTACCAGTAACCACTGTCTGCTTTTGAACGGCCGGAAGTTCCAAGATAGCTATCTCTTCGTCCAAAACTTTCGCAACTTCAACTTCAGTTGCCTCAATAACATCACAAAGTTCTTCATATTTAAATTGATATGACTCAGCAATGCAATAAACAGACTGTTCACTCGGATGAACTAAATTATTACGTACATTTAATTTACCAACAGTATATTTGTCTTCTCCCAATTTCTCGTTACTATTATATAAACTAATGTCATTTTGCATATCAAAGTCAGTATTTGAGGAAAAGTCCTTCCTCCGAATATCATACTCTGTGAAATTCATATTACGCTTAGTGCCTATTTCAAAATTTTTCTCAAAGTCACTGTCGGGATAGCAACGCGATTTCTCTACGAACTTAAAGGATTGTCTGCAATGTTCCAGCCACAATATTTCTTTGATAAGTTTACCAATTATTGGCGGTTCTTTAGTCAGAACTCAATGTCACCATCAGGGTATCCGTGTAAAGCATACTCAGTAATCAGCTTTACTAATAAATCTTCGTTCAGACCAGGGAACGATTACCGAACATTTATCTCAACTCTACATACGTACTCTTGGACGCTTTCACTTTCAAACATAGTTATATTTATCAATTTCATTCTACAAATCTGAGCAGTCTCAATATCACCAAATCGACATTTCAATGCAAAATACAAAACAGATACATTATAAAGATCTCTGCGTTGTAAATACGAAACAGTCTAAAACTTAACCTCTCAGTGTAGTAACCAAATAAAAAGCCATATCTCTATGTGACCAATTAAAACGTTCACCTAAAATAGAAAATTTCATCCAAAAACCTTCAAAAAGTTCAGTACCGTCAAACTCTGGTAAGTCACACCAGCTCATGGTTATTATATATTAAAATGAAATGCTGACAAAAATATTTTATAGACAAACATAAAACGTGACAATGTTGATTTCTTTCAAATTTGCACCTTAGATTAGTACTAGATTGCCATTTTATCCTTGATGCTAACACCGACAGAAATGTTTAATCATTTTCCGTCCTATTTTGCCGATGTAATACTTCTCTGTAAATTATCTGGTCGAATCTGTTACAATTCCAATATCAGTTTCAAAACGGTGAATCGTATTTAAGTATTCCAGTGTCGTATTGTCCTTCTGTAATACATTTGGTCACGATTGTATTGTCGAATAAATTTTCGGCCATCTTGTTCATACGGCAACATCTCTCTCCCTTGCAAGTCACTATCACACAACGTCAAAAATATGGGAAACAACGTTAACACTGTTTTACGACATTACGGATATGAAGACAAAGTAACAATCACAACATTTAATGTATAAATTTTATCATTGAGAGTCAATACGTTCTTGAAGAGCCATCCAATGATTTGGTCATATTGACATTTTTAGTAGTTCTTTTGGACGAATTAAAATTACCTAATAAAATTTGTCATGTGATGTTTCCTGTTATAAGGAGCCATCCACTAATTACAGTTATATGATCTGGTATGGCTGATCATTTTTACCTTTTTAATTTCTTCCTGGTATAGTTTCTTTAGAAAAACTACAAGACCATGAATTAAAAAAAAAATGGCCATTCAAGGGCAATTACTGTTTTCAGGAGTCATCTGATAGCTTTGGTTCAAATAGAAAGTAGACAGATTCTGACATTTTTGAAAATATTAAATATCCTCTATCTACTAGTATTTTCGTGACATACAATATCGTGTATTTAAAATTGTAACTAGTTGAAGACGTGGTCAGTCTCGTCCCTTGTCCTGGTCGAAAACAAAAGTGTGCGCCTGTAATTATGCAGAGCTTGTGGCTCTACGCTTTTAGCTGTGTGTTGACCATGACGTAAAAAATACATAAAAGTTTGAAACGGCACAATTTCACGATAGTTACTAGGATCATTTGATTTGTCCTTAAAGCTTTGCTCTAGTATACTTAATGTCTATAACATTTCTTGAAAATAGCAGGAGATCATCATACAGTTGAATAATTTACACAATATTTGTTCTCCACTGAATAAATGTAGGTATTCATTATATTGTCAAATACTGTTTTTTCCACTGCTTCCTCAATAGAAATTTCTGATTCGACTGCCTAAAATGTTACACCAAGTTCAATGTCCATTAAACTGTACGACTGAAATACTGTTTATTATTCTTACCAACCTTTAAATGCATAAAAGCGTATTTTTCCTTTTTCATAAATTTACCCTACAAGATACTTCCTAGGAGCCGGGAATTGTGGAATTTCTTCCGTATGTTTCTAAAATGTTCAGGTAAATTGATGACGTCATGTGCCAAAACAGTAATTGGACAATCAAATCGGTATATATCATTTAATCTGCACGATCGGGATAATACTTTAAACCGAACTCCCACGTCGTTCGGGTTAATTAGGGCCATCCGAGCCGTGCAGATTAAATTATATATACCGACCTGCTTGTTCAATAACTATATAATATTTTCGATAAAGAAGCCTTGTGTAATGAACTTCCCTTCTGTCATAAATCATTTGTCCTTGTCCTCTTTTTCATGGTTCAGTGACTACTTAAACTAGAGGCTCTAAAGAGCCTGTGTCGCTCACCTTGGTCTATGTGCATATTAATCAAAGGACACAAATGGATTCATGACAAAATTGTATTTTGGTGATGGTGATGTGTTTGAAGTTCTTACTTTACTGAACGTTCTTGCTTCTTACAATTATATCTATAATGAACTTTGCCTATTAGTAACAGAGAAAAACATTTGGTAAAAATTTACATAAATTTACCAAATTAATGAAAATTGTTAAAAATTGACTATAAAGGGCAATAACTCCTTAAGGGGTCAATTGACCATTTAGGTCATGTTGACTTATTTGTAGATCTTACTTTGATGAACATTATCGCTGTTTAGTTTATTGCTATCTATAATAGTATTCAAGATAATAACCAAAAACAGCAAAATTTCTTTAAAAAATACCAATTGGAGGGCAGCAACACAACAACCGGTTGTCCAATTCATTTGAATATTTCAGGGCAGATATATATTGACTTGATTAACAATTTAACTCCTTGTCAGATTTCCTCTAAATGATTTGGTTTCAGAGTTATAAGCAAAAAACTACATTTTACCCCTGTTCTATTTTTAGCCGTGGTGGCCATCTTGGTTGGATGGCCAGGTCATCGGACACATTTTTCAAACAAGGTACCTCAAAGATGATGGTGGCCAAGTTTAAATTAATTTGGCCCAGTAGTTTCAGAGGAGAAGATTTTTGTAAAAGATAACTAAGATTTACGAAAAATGGTTAAAAATTGACTATAAAGGGCAATAACTCCTAAAGGGGTCAATTGACCATTTCGGTCATGTTGACTTATTTGTACATCTTAAGCTTACTTTGATGAACATTATTTCTGTTTACAGTTTATCTCTATCTATAACACTATTCAAGATAATAAAACAGCAAAATTTCCTCAAAATTACCAATTCAGGGGCAGCAACCCAACAACGGGTTGACCGATTCATCTGAAAATTTCAGGGCAGATAGATCTTGACCTGATAAACATTTTTTTTGTCAGATTTGCTCTAAATGTTTTGGTTTTTGAGTTATAAGCCAAAAACTGCATTTCACCCCTATGTTCTATTTTTAGCCGTGGCGGCCATCTTGGTTGGTTGACCGGGTCACGTCACACATTTTTAAACTAGATACCCCAAATATGATTGTGGCCAACTTTGGATTAGTTTGGCCCATTAGTTTCAGAGGAGAAGATTTTTGTAAAAGTTAACGACGACGGACGACGACGACGACGACGACGGACGACGGACGACGACGGACGCCGGACGCCAAGTGATGGGAAAAGCTCACTTGACCCTTTGGGCCAGGTGAGCTAAAAAAGTGAAGATGTTAATTTCTCTCTTATTATGAGAAATAGGATAATCACATTTAGTATGTGCATACCTTGCACAGTTCTCATGCCTATCAGACAGTTACAACCTGACCTCAACCTCATTCAATGGATCAGTGAACATCAGTGAAGATCGCTTTGGGGATTCCGTATATCGTCAGATTATCGGAATTCCAATGGGGACTAACTGTGCACCACTTATTGCGGACCTGTTTTTGTATTGTTATGAGTTCAATTTATGACAAAAATAAGCAAAGACCCATCTAAACAACATCTGATAAACAAATTTAATAATACTTTTAGATATTTGGATGATATTTTGGCTCTCAATAATGACGACTTCAGTATGTATATTAATGAAATTTATCCTGTTGAACTTACTTTAAATAAAGCTAATACTAACAATGACCACTGCCCTTTTCTCGATCTTGATATCTATATCACTAATGGAAAGCTGAATACTAAAATTTATGATAAAAGGGATGATTTTTCATTTCCTATCGTTAATTATCCGTTTTTAGATGGTGACGTTCCCTTGTCACCATCTTACGGTGTTTATATATCTCAACTTGTACGATTCGCTCGTGTTTGTAACAATGTTTTAGATTTTAACGAGAGAAATTTATGTATTACTGAAAAATTATTACACCAGGGTTTTCGATATCACAAACTAGTCAAAACATTTACTAAATTTTATCATCGGTATAAAGACATCATTCGTAAATATAGCTCAACATGCAGACTTCTAATACGTTCAGGTATTTCACATCCAATTTTTTATGGAAATATTCTTTATAAAGCACAAAGGCGTCAGTATTCACCTCAGAAACTTACAAAACCTTTGACTAGACTTATTAAGAAGGGATATAATTACGATACTGTTGTCAAGTCATTAAAGATTGCATATTTTGGCGTTAATATTGAGTCACTGATAATGTCTTTGCATCGGAACTAAACACATTTATTCTAAAAACAGTTGTTGGCATGACACGGGTTATGTTCTTCTCATATATGTTATGATGGTATGATACTAAACCCCTAACGGGAAGGATTGTGCCTGATGTTCATATGATGAAATCATAATCTTTCAGTCAATTTAATTGAAGTCTGGAGCTGGCATGTCAGTTAACTGCTAGTAGTCTGTTGTTATTTATGTATTATTGTCATTTTGTTTATTTTCTTTGGTTACATCTTCTGACATCAGACTCGGACTTCTCTTGAACTGAATTTTAATGTGCGTATTATTATGCGTTTACTTTTCTACATTGGTTAGAGGTATAGGGGGAGGGTTGAGATCTCACAAACATGGTTAACCCCGCCGCATTTTTGCGCCTATCCCAAGTCAGGAGCCTCTAGCCTTTGTTAGTCTTGTATTATTTTAATTTCAGTTTCTTGTGTACAATTTGGAAATTAGTATGGCGTTCATTATCACTGGACTAGTATATATTTGTTTAGGGGCCAGCTGAAGGACGCCTCCGGGTGCGGGAATTTCTCGCTACATTGAAGACCTGTTGGTGACCCTCTGCTGTTGTTTTTTATTTGGTCGGGTTGTTGTCTCTTTGACACATTCCCCATTTCCATTCTCAATTTTAAAGTTAGATTTTCTTGGAAAAGATCATATATCGTATACTATAAGCAATAGGTTTGCTATACTTGGTGTATGGAATGATTGTAAGGTGTTCATGTCAGATTAGCAGGTGTTATTTGACCCTGAATTGCTTTTCATGGTTCAGCGGTTATAGTTATTTATTTTGTGTTTTGATCTTTTTCTAATACTGTTTGCAATAGGTAAGCTATATTTGGTGTATAGAAATGTGTGATGATGTACATGTCAGTCTTGCAGGTTTCATTTGACCTTTACCTCATCTAAAACATTTTTATAAATTTTCTGTTTACCAAACTTTGATTTTTTCGAAAAACTAAGGATTTTTTTATCCCAGGAATAGATTACCTTAGCCGTATTTGGCACAACCTTTTGGAAATTTGGGTCCTCAATGCTCTTCAACTTTGTACTTGTTTGGCTTTATAATTATTTTGGTCTGAGCGTCACTGATGAGTCTTGTGTAGATGTTCCAGACCGTATGAGTATTTGGACCGTACGCGTACTTTTTCAAAATACTCATACGGTCGGACCGTACGCGTACGGCGGGGCTAATATTAAGAATTTGGTGAAGTTTATTAAATACAAATGCATATAACAGATCAACATAACGTAACTCTCAAATTGATATAGAAAAGAGCAATTGTAATTGAAATAAAAACTTTATATTTTAACTATTTAACAAATCCACGCCAATTAAATCTGTTAATCTCTAGTATAAAGCATGTCGATAAGTAATAGTTAACATTAATTGAATAAGATCACTGAAATTGAAGATGTATCGGAAGTAAACATAATGTGAGAAAACAACTGTTTTCGAATATTTAGCAACTTTACAAAAAAAATGCAAATGCAAAGGAAGATGCATAAACTGCAAACATTTAAATCTAAAAAATATTACGTTACTTGTGGAAGCAAGCGTCACCTTGGGCGAGAGTCCCAAAATTTAAAGGATTCAGATATATAATTAAAAAACTATTTAATTTCAATTGTTCGTTTGTTCATTTAATCCATCTAATTGTAATAATAACAATTTGTAAAACTAAAAAAAAATTTGTTATATAAATGTTTGTTTAAATTTAACCCATATGATGACATGTATCATGGCTAGCTCGTACTGGACCATACGCGTATACTCATACGGTCCGACCGTACGCGTATGGTCGGACCGTGCGAGTATACGTATACGGTCCGGACCGTACGCGTACGGTCCAAATACTCATATGGTCTGGAACATAGACGAAACGCGCGTCTGACGTATTAAATTATAATCCTGGTACCTTTGATAACGTTCTAAAAGGATTTATTACTCAATGTTAAGTTTTAGAGTTTCGTTCTGTTTTCCTAAACTATAAGCAATAGCTCAACTATGTTTGAAAATGTTTATTTGTCTTTCTAATAGGAATCATCTGACCTTGACTCTAATAAAAATCTATTGATCAATGTTTTTTTTCCCATCACTTTGCGTCCGTCGTCCGTCGTCGTTAACTTGTACAAAAATCTTCTCCTCTGAAACTACTGGGCCAATTTAAACCAAACTTGGCCACAATCATCATTGGGGTATCTAGTTTAAAAAATGTGTCGGTGACCCGGCCAACCAACCAAGATGGCCGCCATGGCTAAAAATAGAACATAGGGGTAAAATGCAGTATTTGGCTTATAACTCAAAAACCAAAGCATTTAGAGCAAATCTGACAACGGGTAAAATTAATAATCAGGTCAAGATCTATCTGCCCTGAAATTTTCAGATAAATCGGACAATACGTTGTTGGGTTGCTGCCCCCGAATTGGTAATTTAAAGGAAATTTTACCGTTTTCGGTTATTATCTTGAATATTGTTATAGATAGAGATAAACTGTAAACAGAAATAATGTTCAGCAAAGTAAGATTTACAAATAAGTCAACATGACTGAAATGGTCAGTTGATCCCTTTAGGAGTTATTGCCCTTTGCAGTCATTTTTTAACCATTTTTCGTAAATCTTAGTAATCTTTTACAAAAATCTTCTCCTCTGAAACTACTGGGCCAAATTAATCCAAACTTGGCCACAATCATCTTTGAGGTATCTAGTTTACAAATGTGTTCGGTGACCCGGCCATTCAACCAAGATGGCCGCCATGGCTAAAAATAGAACATAGGGGTAAAATGCAGTTTTTGGCTTATAACTCAAAAACCAAAGCATTTAGAGCAAATCTTATAACGGGTAAAATTGTTTTTTTAGGTCAAGATCTACCTGCCCTGAAATTTTCAGATGAATCGGACAACCCGTTGTTGGGTTGCTGCCCCTAAATTGGTAATTTTAAGGAAATTTTACTGTTTTGGGTTATTATCTTGAATATTGTTATAGATAGAGATAAACTGTAAACAGCAATAATGTACAGCAAAGTAAGATTTACAAATAAGTCAACATGACTGAAATGGTCAATTGACCCCCTAAGGATTTATTCTCCTTTATAGTCAATTTTTAACAATTTTCATTTTCAACTGAAACTACTGGGCCAAGTTCATTATAGATGGATAACTGTAAGCAGCACGAATGTTAAGTAAAGTAAGACGTACAAACACATCACCATCACCAAAACACAATTTTGTCATGAATCCATCTGCTTCCTTTGTTTAATATTCACATAGACCAAGGTGAGCGACACAGGCTCTTTAGAGCCTCTAGTTTGTGGTTAAGTTTATTTCTTCAATTCTTTATTTTAAACGTCAACTATATATATCCAATCCATACATTGATTGTAAAGTGTGTATGTCTTTCTGGTAGGGTTCATCTGACCTTGAACACATACTCATGATTCATTGGTCAATATAAATTTTCCACGGTTTGATGTGTTCTTGTATACTATAAGCACTAGGTCAACTATATTCAATGTATGGAATGATGGAACGATGTACATGTATATCTGGCTTGATTTATGTGATACTTGTAGTACAATTTTTTTTTAAGGGCTTTCAACATAAAATCCGCGTATGCACTATTGTGTTTAATGATATTGTGGCTATACAATTTCAGAGAAAAAGTTACAAATGTGGTTTTCAAAAGTCTTTGTGGCTCATTCTCGTCAAGTATCCATAAGATCAGAACAAACAAAACGTGTTTTAAGGTAGCACAATACAAAGATTGTTTTACTTCCAATCTCCAACCTTTAAAATTCTGTTACTTTCGTAAGACTGCATATAATTTAATATAAGAGGTATATTGATATATAAAAGATTAATCTTTTAAATGATTGCGATATGTTTGCCATGCAATCATTATGTAATCAATTATTATGCCATTAATGGCAAAATATTGGTCAGGTCACTTGAATGAATTTAGCTCTACCATCTCTATAACTATAGAGGAAATTTAAACGAAATCTTAATCAATACAGCAGGAGCTTCAAAAGGGTGTCTCAAATTATTGCTATCGTATTCCATTCTCTCATAAATTTGTAATAAGTGTACACATCCTTACCACATAAAAGTAGATAATGTTTGATAAGGTGTAAAATTTGATCTATACATTCTTTCTGAAATCTGAGACACTCTTTTGTAGATAATGGCTCCAGAAACAACATATAATAAAATCAACCCCTCTAGGGGTATCTATGAAGAAGCTAATTTCAATTGATAGTGGAAATTTCGTGTAAAATATTGTAGTCGCAGTTAACATTATAATTGATTACATAATTGTTGTATAATACTAAAATTGCAAAAATTTGAAAAAGTAATCTGTTAGCTATCCATAAATACCACTTTGATAAATTTTCAAGCATTATAAAGAAAGTTACAGCATTTTAAAACTGGGGAATTGGAGGTTTAAAATCTTTGTATTGTGCTACCTTAAAGGAGTCTCGAACAACATTACTCAGTCATGCATGTTATCATATAATCATATTTATGAATGTTTTAGTGTACTTGATCTAGACCATAGGAAGAACAGGCATGATTTTGGCTGTGAGGTGTTTGAAATGTTAAATCAAAAGCATGTTTTGAGAGAATGACGGAGCTGTCTGTGAGTAAGATGACTCGCATAAAACAAATTCATGAAAGGAGTAGTAGGTGAACCATTAAGATACAAGATTTAGATTCTGTCCTCCGAAGGCTGAAATTGCATAATAATAAATGAAGCAAATCCATTATGGTTTAATATATTTTATTATATATTACAGGACATTTAGTAGTGCTCCAGAAAATGAGGGATATCCGATATTCGGGTTGCCATATAGATAGTCGCCATGTGTTTCATGCTGAACGTAAACATCATCACCAGCTGACAGTTGAACGAAAAATGACTTCGACGTGCATTCAGAGTAATTTTGATCACCAGCCAACATCCTTCCTACTACTGCGGCATTTACTGTAAGCTCTAGAGCAATATAATGGCCTGATGCAGAGCATGCTGTAACAGAAAACAGGTATATGCCCTTTACAGGGGCAAGAAAGTTTCCATGAGCAAGATGGTACGCGTTTCCAATGTTTAGTTTAATAAGGTCATAATATATGTGATGGTTTTGACCAGTGAGTGTCTTTGTTTTTTCTGCCTGAAAGGCAACTGCCGAGTGTTTAAGCAAAGCTAAAAAATAAAAACAGACAAAACCTCATTACACAAGTAAAATATGTTGCTGCATACAAACATAAAAATGAATTTGTAGCTGCTTTTGCTGACATGCCTACGATTCAAATATCTTGATTGAATCATAGTTTATTACCTACTATTCGTTATCTATGTTTCAAAATCTGAGATCCTAGATTTATAATCCATCTAGAAATTCTAATTAATTATCCAAGATCACGGGATGAAGAACCAATATCACGGATTGAGAAAACGAGATCGCAGATTTGGAAACCAAGATTACGGATTATTAATCCGAGGTCACCAACTGTGAAACCGAAATCACGGAATATTAATCCGAGGTCACCAACTGTGAAACCGAAATCACGGAATATTAATCCGATATCACACAGTTTGAACCCGAGGTCACGAATTAATTATTCGAGATCGCGAATTGGAAACCGAGATAATGGATTAGAAATCTGAGATCACGGAATAATTCTATTTCTATTTTAGCCCCTTTACGGCTTCCGTATAAGTGCTATCTTTTATGTGTTTTATTCATAGACAATATTTGCTCCTTACACCAAAACTACCACAACAGAGTTATGAAAAGAATCACTGAAATCGACACTTCAAAAATTATTCGGTCAACAATAGAAGTTGGTTTACCGATACGATGTGTCTGTCACACTTGTATAGTCTTCTGATCTGTAATGTTACCAAAAGTGTCCTATTCCCGATTGTGAAATTTTGGCTAAGTGTGAAATCGCATGGTGAGCTTTTCATGCATAACAGGAGACGCTTACTATGTGAACACATCCGGTCACGCTCCTTTTTAAGTTCATGCGATCCCGTATAGTTTAGTTTCTTATCTTGATTCTTCATAATCGATTTACGAAATTTGAACATCGGTTAAAAACGTGTTTCCAAACAAATTCTTTACAAATGTTGTCTTAACCACTAATTAACGGTTTGGACTAATTACGGACTCCAAAGATCTTTTCAAGCCCGGATCCCTATTCATTATCAACGATGCCTTATACTTCTAATTGGAGCCCGGTGTCTTACCAGTGAAACCCGGAGCAAAATGATTGCACATATTAGCCAAGACTCAATAAAATGTCACCCGACTATTACATGAGGATTGAATACGCAGCCCAGAGCCTGTATTTTCTCTCAATAGTTTCAAAAATTTATCAATTATTATCAACAAATTAAGATTTACGAGCTAGCGCACAGCTTGTAAACACTGTGAGCGTGTTAGTTCTGATTAAAAATACTCTTCATCTTGAAGGTTATCTGCATGTTCTTTATGTACTAGCGGTCCGAAGTCAGAAGCTCTGTTAAGGTTTTTTGGCTTGGATAATGCCTTTGGTTACCTCTTTTGAATTGGTTCATAATTTGATGTCCTTAAGACCGAGTTTGACAGACAATGTACAAGTTTTGTTCATTGTTGACGTATGGTTACTTATAATACATTGCTATTCATTTGAACACCGAAAGATGCATGTAGTTGTAATGTTGGCATCATTCATGTACATATGTTTCGTTGCGGGATTGACGACGTCTAAAGTCGCGGAAACGAGACCTGTCAATCATACATCGTTAGCGTTGTGAAAAAATAGATTAAGTCTGTTGAAAGTGTTGTTGGCCTTCATGAAATTTTAGGAAACTTGAAAAGATATTTTTTTTTATCCAGTAAACATTTAGGATACAGATTAAGATACACTTTTTAAGTCATCAACATTTTTGTCTAACGCTTATAATTTTTTTTCGAAATTTGGACAGATTCTTTGTCATTTCCCCTGCTAGTTTTTAATAATTTCTTTTGTAGTAGTTTTCTGATGAATAACCTTTGTTTTTATTTGTATTAACATTTAAAAAAGAAATCGATCTGTTTAGTGTTTTTAGACGTTAATAGTTTTGTCTAGAATAAAACACTCTGAAGGTTTTTAAACTTCAGTATAAACTTTGTCAATTTTTCATACAGTTTTACGAAACCCTTCTTATTTAGAGATTTAGAAATATCATCTGAAGCAAGTTGTTGATTTTTTTGTTTCATTATTTTACTTTGTATTATTGTAAAGCATCAATAAGTTTGTTGAACCTTCATGGAATATAACACTTAATGGTACAGGTTTTACTAAGTCTTGAATGTCGTGCGGTGACATATGACAGATGTACGAATCCCCTACATTTGGAATTTTGTAGATGTACACAAAATGTATCATTGGCAATATTACCACATCTCCGTATGTCATATCAAATCAATGAAAATAAACATTTCTGTAATGTTTGTTCAGCTGTTCACGATTTTCTGTTATCGTATTGCAATGATTTTAATTTGGCTAGTCGGTGTTGACATGAATATCAATTATATGGTAATTTTTATAAATTTCCTGTTCACAAAACTTTGAATTTTTCAAAAAAACTAAGGATTTTCTTATCCCAGGAATAGATTACCTTAGCCGTATTTGGCATAATTTTTGGAATTTTTGGTCCTCAATGCTCTTCAACTTTGTAGTTGTTGGCTTTATAGTTATTTTGATTTGAGCGTCACTGGTGAGTCTTATGTAGAAACGCGCGTGTGGCGTATTAAATTATAATCCTGGTACCATTGATAACTAATTATATTTAATCATTTTTTTACTTTTTTAATAACTGTTATAATTGTAAGGCTCTGTTCGACCTTTTGGAAAACAAATCTATGTTAAACAAATCAAAGTTGTCTTTTTTTGTTGATCTTTTTACTTGTCATTGACGCCTATCTTTATTATGTAGATAGGCGTCTTATGTAGACGAAACGCGCGTTTGGCGTACTAAATTATAATTCTGGTACCTTTGATAACTATTTACACCAGTGGGTCGATGCCACTGCTGGGGGACGTTTCGTCCCCGAGGGTATCACCAGCCCAGTAGTCAGCACTTCGGTGTTGACATGAATATCAATTATATGGTAATTTTTATAAATTTCCTGTTCAAAAACTTTGAATTTTTCGAAAAATCTAAGGATTTTCTTATCCCAGGAATGGATTACCTTAGTCGTATTTGGCACAACATTTTTGGAATTTTGCGTCCTCAATGCTCTTCAACTTTGTACTTGCCTGGCTTTTTAACTATTTTGATCTGAGGGTCACTGATGAGCCTTATGTAGACGAAACTCGCGTTTGGCGTACTAAATTATAATCCTGGTACCTTTGATAACTATTTAGTCTCTTTACATTCATATTTAATAAGCAACTTACAGTTTTCCTTCTCGAGAGCTTCCACTTTATTTTTAAGAACCTCGCCTTCATTCTTAAGAGCTCCAACCTCATTCGTAAGATTGTTCAATCTATTGATAATTGTGTGATAGTCATCATCCAATAAAAGTCTTCTTGAAGGAATCCGATCATTTTCCTGATAATGGCCACTTAAGGAATTAACGGCACAAACTATAGTAATCGACACAGTGAATAGACTGATCATTTCTGCAATGATTGGCATACAGAAATAAATATTTGCCAATCTGTGTCAACCATAAATAATCAGCGATAAAATTTCAAGTGCATTTACTTTGGATATTTATAGAAGTCATGAACAATGATAAGTCATACTTACATAATTGTCCTATTCAGATAGTGCATGGATATTAATTGATAAATTGTTCATAACAGTCTTATGCAATTTTGTGGTACAAATCAGACATCCTGTTAATTAGGTCATTTATTGCTTTCTTATAATGTATTCAAAAGGCATTCACCGTTAACATATGTAAGATTCGAGTTATACAAAACAAAGCAATGCATTAACTTGGGAAACAGTAACCTAATCAATGATTTTAAAAGGAAATCAATGAAAATTCTTTCTTAGAAAGATGCTCCGGTGGCGCTAAATCATTAAATTTGTAGAAAACTATAAAACCGCTTATCTCTAAAAAGTGTCACTCAGGCCAACCTGATATAGTCTTGAATATAAACAACAAAATTGTGAACTATAGAAAACAGAACATTTTAATACAACTTTTTCAACTGTAGCTGATGACATTGAAAAAGTTGTCGCTTGTGACCAAACCTGACCTTCCAGCATCTAAAAAATACAAAGTCATAGAGACACTGAGTTAAATCTAAACTTTAGAATAATGAAACAAGTTTTAAGTCATCCTAGTTTTATTTAGAGAAATGTCTAATTTAGGAATGAGAGATTCGATGACATGTCACATTGACAATCAGTCTACATATCCTATTTCTGAATCTGGTTAAA
Organism: Mytilus edulis; assembly: GCF_963676685.1. NCBI lineage: Eukaryota > Metazoa > Mollusca > Bivalvia > Mytilida > Mytilidae > Mytilus > Mytilus edulis. Next base: position 39,695,086 of record NC_092347.1, read on the forward strand.
TTCAGTTGATGGACGTTTAAAGTGTATTTTAACACTGCAAGTGAACTTAACTTGCCCTGTTTAATTATCGACTCCTAGGAGTCGAGATTAAGAATTGAACGATGGACAGTTAGTGCGTGAATTTTTCTTGCTACCTGATTGGAAGATATTACGAGACGTGAATAATCAAAGTTTATTGATTGGTTAGGACAATCCAAACCTAGTAAATGTCCTTCAATCCCGTAGAGTATCGGATTTGTCCTCTCTATTTTAGCAATTAGATTTTGCCTGGTCATTAATCATGCATATTCATGATATTGGTACACAAGTAACTTTTATCTATAAATAGTCGAATCTTCAGGAGTGTCGTAAACAACAACGTTAAACGATATAATAACGTCACGCACGCTGTTCCTACAACCCCTATGATTTTAAACAGAATCTTCGAAATTTCCTCCGCAAAACAAAATAAAATGTTAACAAACACTAACCACTATAAAAACTAATTCAGTATATGTTTTCTTTTATGTTCTTATAGCTCTTGGTCATATGCTTAGTAATATCTAGTATATTTGAGGATTAAAACAACAAAGCTATGTGAAAAAAACGGATGTCCAACGTTACATTTTTTAACAACTGTTTTATCTCTTATGTATAGTGATCCTATTTCTTATTCTCTGATCATCCCGAAACTTTGCAGAAGCAACGAAGTGTGTCAATTCTTGGTTAAATTTAAGCCGTTCTTTTGTCGAATTTCGTTTGACTCGGTGGCTGCATATTAAGCTGGAATAAGAAAAATGTCAAATGACGTTTTTCGTTGACTTAACGGCTGAAAGGTAGTTTTATAAGTAGACATATAGCAAAAAATGTCTAAAAAATGTGAGATAATTATAACATCTACCGAAAGAACAAACATTTGCCTAATTGTTCGTGAGTTCAATAATTGTAGATTCTATAAAACCATCTCTACACAGTCGTTTTTCAAGTAATTTATAATTTACAAAAACAAAAGTTAGATACACGAAAAGAACATAAAGTCTAGATTTTTTTTTTATTAACTGCATGTTTGGGTCTTACAGGAATAAAATGCTACGAAACATTACAAAACGGTAGCCATTTTGTCCAAACGTCGAAAAACGACGAACAATCCAAACAAACGCTTTTTTTCGACGTTACATGTGCAAAATTTGTTCCATTGTATATTCCTGATACTTAAAACGAATCGCGTGGTGAAATTTAAAAAAAAAAATTGCTGATTGTCGAAAAAAAACCCACGGTGCATGTTGTGCATGAAACGGAGGTAACTGAAAGACTTGTCGGAAACAGCGACAAAAACAGTTTCATTGAATTAATGCAACCCCGTATTATACGGACGATTCAGGAGAAGATTAGTACATTTTAAAAACAAGCAACTTCAAATGACTGGGAAAATAATTTTCAAGATCGGGTTATAATAATTTCATTTAATGGTTGTATTTCGACAAGTTATGTGTCAAGTAAATTTTTGATACAATTCAATTCAAATTAATCAAGAGTAAATGTGTTTTTATTTACTTGCAGAGTGTCGGATGTATTTGAATAAGGGTTGAATCAAGATATGAAAAATTTACAATGACAGATGATATGCACCATGCAATTTTAGCAGTCTTCGATTAAAGTTTTGTTATAATTCATTCTGTCCCATTTTCCCTTTCTTCAAGTTCATTACTTACGACAATACAACATTTTAAGGTGAATTAAGGGTAAACATTATTTAATCGATTTCCACAACTTGAGGTAAATAAATTCATGGTAAATAGACATCACAAAATTAAAAGAGACAGATTTGGAATCAACCAACTACATAAAAAAAGCAAATGAAACTTGCAAATTGAATAAATGTACGTCAAAAGTTTCAGAGAACTCTCTTTGATGTCGTGGTGGTGTAACGTCGTGTTGTAGGAACATCGTGCGCAACGTTTATGTACTACTACATAACGTGTGAAATCACGTGTGTTGTAAAATTTGTTGATTGATGCACGTGGATATTCTAGTAAATGAATTAATCTACAAAGCGAGAGCATTTTCCATTTTCATCAGCTAAGAGTCGACTAGCCCTTTTTGAAAAGCTAACGCTTGTAAGACAAATATTGTTGATAAACTTAAGGAGATTAAAGGAAAAAGAGGGGGCGTGGTTAAAACACTGATAAACAAAGAGAAAGTATTGCCCGTTTTTATTTGAAGATTTGATATCTTAACACGACTGAACGCGATCTTACAAAATCTAAACAGAATTATTACCTAAGATTTGTTTTTATCTGAACGCGGTCTGATCAATCGAACGCTAGAACAATCCGTCTGGTTTATCTTGACATGACTAAACGGACTTAACCGGTATATCAGATTAGCGTCTGGAAGTCTGAAAAAAAGTCTTAATAATGTTTTCCTTAGCGGTAAATTCAGTCGATTTACACTTGATCAGATCAAAAATGACCGTTTCCAGACTGAAATATTACTACTAGTGAAGGCTTGAATTGATAAAAGAAGAACTAACTCTGTTACAAAAATGATGGAGACAATGGGAAGTGGTTCAATACATCAAATTGTCTCACTCTTACCAAACCGACTGTCCCTTGAAATATATTATGATAATTATAGACTAATGAAAGCTGTACATTTATTTTATTCTGAATCATACTATACAAACCTGATGATTGCAAAAAAAAAAATGACTGGCAATGAAAATTGGCCCAAGCAATTCGGATGCTCTTATGGGGTGACCATACATTAGTTTAATCATTTGTAACAATCAGAAGTGATAATTCAGGAAATCACTGGCATGCACAATACAAAATACGCTGAACATGTTTATGCATGATTGTAAATATAACGGAATTTGATGAGACTTTCATCAAAGTGAGAGGTTTAGCGCTATAAAACCAGGTTTAATCCACCATTTTCTACATTTGAAAATGCTTGTACCAAGTCAGGTATATGACAGTTCTTGTCCATTCGTTTTTGATATGTTTTGTCATTTGATTTTGCCATGTGATTATGGACTACCCGATTAGATTTTCCACTGAGTTCAGTATTTTTGTGATTTTACTTTTTGCACATCATAACCTCTTTTTAGAAACATCTCTCAGTAGTGTACAGGTTGACCATCTTGACTACAAATAAAAACCCGTTTCAAATCTTACAATATCTTCAATACTTGTAGCTGATTCGATAACCAATAATTTTAAATATTCGAAGCATTTCATACAATTCCAGACCATATGAGTATTTGGACCGTATGCGTACATGGTTCAGTACGATCTGATTATACATGTTATTGGATCATATGGGTTAAATTTAAACAAACATTTATCGCAATCTTTATTTTAAGTTTTACAAATTGTGATTATTACAATTAGATGGATAAAATGAACAAACGAACAATTGAAATTAAATATTTGTTTAATTGTATATCTGAATCTTATTTTGGTACTCTCGCCCAAAGTGACACAAGTTACGTAATATTTTTTACATTATCATGTTTGTAGTTCATGCATGTTCCTTTGCATTTGCATTTTTTTGTAAAGTTGCTAAATATTCTAACAGTTGTCCTCCCACATTATGTTTACTTTGATATCTTCAATTTCAGTGATCAAAATTTAATTAATGTATTACAGATCGGCATGCTAAATACAAGAACAGATTAACAGAGTTTAAATTACAATTAGCGTGAATTTAAAAAAAGTTAAAATATAAAGTTTTTATTTCAATTAAAATTGAACTATTTTATATTAATTTGAGAGTTAAGTTATGTTGATCTGTTATATGCATAATGCATTTGTATCTAATAAACTTGACCAAGTTCTTAATTTAAGTCAGATCGTACGCGTACGGTGCGACCGTATGAGTATTTTGAAAAAGTACTCATACGGTCCAGACCGTACGCGTACGGTCCAAATACTCATACGGTCTGGAACATACTAGTAAATACAATATCAAAGGATAAAAAAAATAAGAGGACAAAAAGCCTCTTTACGCCAGGAAATAGCTCGACACAAAAATGCAAAAAAGGGCAATTGGAACTAGAAATTTCTGAATCGGCGCAAATAAAAGATTGAAAATTCACAAAATCGGCGCAAATAGCATACGCCCACTTTACTTACCTTGCAAATAATGGGGTGTTAACACGACTTACATCTATACCAAAATGATCAATGCCAAATATCTTTTCCTTAAAATATTAAGATTAATAGAATTTGGGACCAATCATGTGTCTTTTGGTTAAAGTTGTCGTTGCATAAGCTTAATTTATTTTTATTTTGGAAATGCTTAAAACATTTAAAGGCATGCTTAAATGAGTTTAGCATATGCTAAAATTAATTAATCAAATGCTTAAATCAACTCAGCATATGCTAAACTCGATGATTATGACCCTGACTCCGCGCCATACATTTATATGTTTACACAATTTATATGAATTCGAAGGTAAATTTTTCTCAGAATGTTATATCACAAAAAAAGGAATAAAATAAGCGATTTTTTTGTTAATCGAATGCCAATTGCGCTTCGTGCCCAACATTAATATTAATTGATATATAGTGTTTCTCCTTTTATGGGAATTTTGGTAATCAAATAAAGCAAAATCCTGCTTGGAACTTGTAGGTGTTATGACTGATTTGTTCGCGTATACTAGTAGAAAATTATTAAAATATAAAATGTAGCGATTATGTCAAACTTTGTATCTCTTATATGTTCACAATGAACGAAAAATGCGGAAATAAACTTATCACCGCAAAAAAATAAAAAGGTCAAACTAAAAAAAAATATATCCGCGATTTTTTTTATACAGCCGTAACTTCCTATCTGGAGTGCCTCATCTTGTATATTGTGTTATAAAAATTAAAATTCAAAATATTCTTCGGTATTTTATTCAAATTAATTTAATAAGCTCTTAAAAGGACACCCGAAAATGAAGGAAAACCGTAAGCTGGATAACTTAACAGATAATCGCCATCAGTTTCATGTTGCACAAAGACGTCATCACCGGACAAAAGTTGTACCAAGAAAGTGTTAGAGCTACATTCGTCATACACAGTATCGCCGGCCAACACTTTCCCAACCACAGCAGTGTTGACAGTAAGTTCCAGAACTACATAGTGACCCAAATGAGAACATGCTGTTATTGAGAACTGGTAGAGGCCGTTGACAGGAGCGATGAAGTTCCCATGAGACAGGTAGTAGGCGTTCCCAATGTTTAATTTGACCTGATCGAAATGGATTTGGTGGTTTTGGCCTGTGACGGACTTGGTGAGTTCCGCAAGAAAAGCAATCGGAGAATGTCTGAGCAAACCTGCAAAGGAAAAAGGATAATTAATTTTCAAATGTCTAATCAACATAATTTTCTCATGACCTTAATACAAAAACGGCAAGACCATATAGTTATTTGGTAAGCAGTTTTTTTTTAAATCTGCTATAATTATGTAGATTGAATAGCGAAGATATAATTCTTCATTATGACATTTCTAAAAATATGTTGTTGTAATGCGAATACCGATCTGCTCTCCTACAAAAACAAAACTTTATGTTCTGTATAATAAGCATACCCAGCTACGTTCACTCTGTGTTTTTGTAAGATGAATTTCTGCTTTGTATCGATCTGACGAGCTATGCCCTTTTCAATTGATTTTTTATAGTAAACTTTGTTCTTATGTTATACTGGCAGGCCACTGTCCCACTGCAAGGTTATACAGAGGTTGGGTACGCCATAAAAGTAGTTTAACCCCGCCACATTCTGTATGTGCCTGTTCCAAGTCAGAGGCCTGTATATCTCGAATTTGATCTACCGTATTAGAAATATTGTTTTCTACTTTTATAAGAAACAAGACTAAAGACCCACGTTAATCAAGAGTATCCTGAAATTTCCGGATCACCTAGGCTCACCCCCAGGTTTTTATTGGTTGTGTGTGAGTTTGCTTTGACAAACGAATTGAATATCACCTCTTTGATTTTTCTCGTCTTAATCTTTATAGAAAACGCAAACGAAAAATACAAGAAAACACCGAATTTAAGATATCTCTTACCGTTTTCCTTTTTAAGGGCTTCGACCTCTTTGGTAAGATTATCCAGTCTACTCATGATAGTGTAATAGTTTTCATCCATCAATAGTCGTTTTGAATTGTCTTGCTTAAACACCTGTTGATTTTGGACTTCTGCATCAGCAGTACAGACTACAAAAAAAGACAGAATATATATCCTGCTAAATAATGAAATAATTGCCATGTTACAGATATCTGTCATGTTGTGACTATTTCCTGCAAACAAAATCGATCAGAATAATTATAAAGATAATACCGAAAAAAGATAAGAATTGTAAGTTACTTGAATGTACTAAGTTCGTATGCTATCTAAACAAAGGGAGTGTTAAACGGATCTAATATTTTAGACAATATAAATGCATACGAATATCAAACACGTAATGACTCTTTATCAATTATTAAACTTGTTATAGTTACTCCAAATAAAATGAACAGCATTTATTTTTAAGAATTCAATCAGCGTTACTGTTGTTTCTTTATTTTCATCTTATAGAAATTTTTAATGTTGGAATTTTTGGAGCGAAAAGTGTTGATAAGAATAACCTTTAGAGTTATTCGCTTCGTTATCGGGTAATTATATAAAAATAACCCCAAACCCAAATTGATGGACACATGAAACAGAATGTTCCAGCTAGTTGAAGACATATTGGTGGCTTTGGGTTATTTTCTGCTCTTTGGTCGGGTTGTTACCTCTGTAAAACAATCATCGTTCCCATTCTCAATTGCAGATCTAGAGTACGAAAATGTTTCAGATTTCTTAAATAATTTTCATGGTTTGTTCAGTGTACACAATGCATTGAAACCGATTTCAGTATGCAAGACACGTGTTTCTAGAATGACTTTCTTCAGGTACAAATGAATGCTAGAGGCCATATTTTTTTTTCAAACACAAGACACTTTTGTCTTTGACTATATTTATACAGTAACTGTGTTTTTCTCTCGATACATTAGGTTTTTATAATTACTATTGGGCTTTATAATACTACATGTATAATGTGTTTAAGCATTTTAAACTGTAAAACGTATTTAATTCGTTGTGTAGGAGTAATAAATAATATTTTTTTTTGTAAATGCTTTACATTATGAAAGTTGTTTAGTTTTTTTTCGGAAATTCGCATTACATTTGTACAAAAAAAAAAATGTTGTGCCCCAAATCACATTTCATTAGCGGATTTTCTGTTTTATTTGAATTTCACCAATAAAACAAGCTAAGTGAACTAGTCAAATGATACACATATCGAACAGTTAAAAAGTGTGAATGATAGATATGTTGAATGATATTTATGGTGAAACAATGTGTTCTTAAAACCACAATGAAAGAGTATGTATAATACACTGTCATAATTCTGTTCTGGCATTAAAATAAAACCAGTGTAAGCAACGGCGCATTGCAACTTGTGTTTCCATGAATTTCATGTTTAACGTTATAATGCTGATCCACTTCCATCATCAGATGGAGTCCTCCATCCTCGGCCGTTTTGGTGCTATTCCACAACAACCTCCAGAGGTGCGCCGGATCAAGTGATCAGTCCGAACCCTGTAACTGGATGGCTTACATTGCTACCGATATGTCCGTTGATGTAACTGCTGTACTGTCACTGATTGATGTTTTCATCAGAGCTCTTATAAATTCTCTTCTATCAGAAGCCCATTATTTACACAAAATGTCTTTATTCACATATATCTATAGTGCATTTTTTTCCGTCCCTGCAGAAGATGTAGTTGAGTTTCACTTGATATGGTCTATTCAGGTACATCAATTGCCAATTACTGTCAGGTGTCTATCGGTCATTTATTGTCAATCTATTATAACCGTGTCATTCAATATAGAGCATTTCAATTATTACCTGAGGGGAAGTTCTCAAACTTCATAGTTTATTTTGGCACCTTCTGGAGAATTGAAAAAATGTACATTGCAATTATAATATGTTAAGTTTTTATTTTCTAAAACATAAAACCTATTTGAAATTTATTTATCTAGGACATGCTTTGTCTTAAAACGTTTCAAGATGCACAGGTTTGTCTTTATTTAGGGTAAATTTTTGAGGTGAAAAGGAATCGATTTTAGCCAAAGGGTCCACATGAACCTTAACATGTTTAATGAGTATAACGTTACAACAAATTACAAAAAATAGAAATACACTTATCATCAAAAGATTCAAGCTGAAAATAAAAACGTACACAAAATCTCAGGTAAACCCGGTATTTCGCAAGTAATAACAAAGATAGCATTCCTTACTACAAAAAGTCATGCGAGGTATATATTATTGGAAGTTGTAAATTTCGTAATACGAAAGTTGTGTGTTTATCACAAGACATCACAAGACTCCTAGGATCAATAAAAAGCGGAATTAAGTAAATTATCCGGCATTGGTTATTACAGAATAATGATAATAGAACAGCACACATTTGTTTTCGTTTTTTCCATGCTTGCTTATGCTACAACTACAACACAAGCATGTAGTTTTCCAGTACAAATGCAAGGGTTTGAAGGGATCTCGATGGGATACCTAATAAATGGCACTGGAGGTGCAGTCGAGGTTATGTAAAAAATATCAAAGCTATTTTTATCGTATTAAGTAAATTAATGTTACATGTAACTATAATCAGCCGAATTGATAACAATTTTTTCAGTTATGGGGGTGATTTCATCAAGGAAACCCTGTTTATAGGTAGCACGGTAGTATTTGCATTCAATAATTTATGTTGCTCTTTTGTCATGTGTGTGTACCCTACCAAAGTCAATGTATCTGAACAGTGTCATCCCAATAATTACAGAGGTATATCTTTAATCAGTAATCTTCCTAAAATATTCAATGCTGTACTCAATAATAGACTAATCACAGTTGTGGATAAACAGCTGAATAACTGTCAGTTTGGCTTTAGAGAAAACCACAGAACTGCTGACAGTATTTTCATATTAAAATCTTTAATTAATAAATATATACACAAAAATAACAAAAAAATATATGCATGCTTCATTGACTTAAGAAAGGCATTTGACTCTGTATGGAGGACAGCCCTTCTATATAAATTATGCAAAATGGGAGTAGGAAAGTCTTTTTACAGGGTAATAAAACAACAATATTTAAATACAAAATCCTCTTTAAAATATAAAGATCACATTTCTGACTATTTTGACATTACTAGAGGTGTGAAACAAGGGGACTCATTAAGTCCTACTATGTTTTTCATTATTTTTATAAATGATATCACTAAAGGTTTGGAAGATGACAACTCAAGTCCATTGGAGCTCATAAATAGTAAACTAGGCTCCCTCCTGTTTGCTGATGATCTGCTTTTACTATCAGAATCTAAGGAGGGTCTCCAAAATAGTCTAAATAAAGTTTCCATGTTTTGTGAAAACTGGCAGCTTTCTCTAAACATAAATAAAACAAAAAGTATGGTCTTTTCAACAACAAAGCAAAAGCCTGAAACATCTATACTTGTATATAAAAACAAAAAAAAAGAGAATGTTATGGAATATCCTTACTTGGGTCTGCTGATTAAATCAAATGGTAATCTCAGTCATAGTACAGCTGAATTAACAAAAAAGGCAAAAAAGGTTTTGTTTTTTATTAAAACATATACTAAATAAATTCTCTTGGCAGCCTTCCTATCAGAGTGTCAAATAGTGAGACCTATATTAACTTATAATTCTGAGATAACATATTTGGACTCATAGATAACATATTTCAAAGCTAAAAAAAGAGCTTTGGTTTCTGGAAAAATTGCGACCCATTTAATTTTATTGACAAGACTCCAATAGAAAACTTGCATCTTGGTTATTGCATGTTTACCCTTGGCACTAACAAGAGTGCCTCAAATTTTGGTACAAGGAACGAATTGGGAAGACTGCCTATTGAATGTCATATAAAAACCCAAACTATTATGTATTTAGCAAAGCTTTTCACCTCAAATTTGAATTCCTTATTACATGAATCTTTTCAATTAACTAAAACTTTGGATTCTAGTGGCTCCTATTCATGGTTCACTTTTGCAAAAGATATTCTTTCTGAATCTAACATTGATATAGATAGACTAAAAACCTGTAATAATTTAAAACAATTAAAAAATATTAAAAGCTATATTAAACCCCAAATAAACTCATATTACAACAACCTGTTGATGAATAAGTTGAAATCTATTGACGATAAAAGTAAATTAAATTTTTAAAAGGACTTGAGCCAAATCTATTGATCAAACCTTACCTCTCTAACCCAAACTTTGAATTTAGAAAATTAATTACAAAACTTAGAATCAGTTACCATTCATTACTAATTGAAAAAGGAAGGCATTTTAAAATTCCTCGCGAAGAGAGACTTTGCAAAAAATGCAAAGTACTAGATGATGAGAAACATTTCTTAATAAATTGTTCTCATAATTCAAATATTAGATTAACATATTTTAATTGCATTAACAGAGAAAGTAATCCATTTGCTAATCTCACTGACAATGACAAAGTTATATATATACTTAACCCATCAACACCAACACAAGTGAATAAACTATGATCCTTTATAAAAAAGTCAATGGAACTGAGGACAGGGGGCCCTTTAATATTTACCTGAATTTGTGTATATGTTAGCGGCAATAAGTAAAATTAGGCATTAAGCTTAAATCCTAGGCAATAAGCTAACGCCTAGGCATTAAGTTATTGCCTGAAATTTTCAGGCATTAAGCTTATTGCCTGAAATCTGATGATGATTATTCATCCTATTGCCGAACATAATTTTAGGCAATAAGTTAACTCTGGAATTTATGCATATTGGGTGATTTATTCTTGATGTAGAGTCGTTTATAAATATACATTCATTTGACAGATCTTCAAATTTAGTAAGTTTATTTAGTAATTTTAGCAGTTGAAAAACAGAATTAACTCATACTTTTTTCATGTTTGTGTGGTATTACTAAGTATCAAAAAGACTTTAAAAAAGTAATTGTATCCAATTGAAAAAGGGGGAGATTCTATGCAGATTCTATAGAATAATTATAATTAATATATTTATTTGAAAATTTGTACACTTCATTAGTCAAGCTAGTTTGAACTGGTCAAAAGTAGACCAAATTAAGATATGACTTTTTTTATCACACCATTTTCCATTTTTTTTTTATTGGATAAGTAGATTGTATTTGTTAATAGTTCCAAAATTTGGGATAACAAAATGATTTTTTAACACAAATTTCTATCAAGGTTTTATATTTCTAAATTATTATTTGATGCATTTTAAAATATAAATAACATATTTTATAAGTGAATTTATTTCTGATCTCTTTTGGAGATTTGTCATATTGGTAATCATGCCACATCTTCTTTTTTATATTTAGAATGACACTGGGCCCTGTACTTTTGCATCGTTAAAATCGGTGAAATTCGATTTTTTTTCTTCTGCTCGTTTTCAAACGTATGTTATTTGCAGTAATAAAATAAAATAGTTGAAGTATTCAGTATTTATATGAAAGATGCACAAGATTTTCCTATGAACTTTTAAGTATGAAACCGTGACGCTTCGAATTCAGGTCCCTCAAAGCATAAAATGATTTTACCGATTATATATTTAATTTTAACTATTTACAATTATTTTGTTCAATTCTAGTAATATAAAACGTAGTTATATTTTTTTACTTATATTTTGTTTCAAAGAGTTTAGATCTACAATTTTAATATAAAAATTATATATGACCTTTCATTTAAAACTAATAAATATTTTCTAATGATTAATCGGTTTATGAATTAAAGTTTTTGGTTGAATTTGATATAATATTTCATTTTTTTCATTTGCTATTTTCTTTTACGCCAATACTTAGGACATCCCAGCTAATATAATCCTCAGATAGCTTCGATGTGCAGCATACTGAGAAATGTCGTAAGTCGATCCTAACTAGATCATATTTTCTGTCCTAAGAATATCTTATAGGACTAATCTTAGGACAGTGTCGATAAACAGGCCACAGTTATCATAATGTTATTATGGAACAAATGTATTTTAATTTAAAAATGAATAAATGTCTTTTATTTACCTGCATTTACATTTTAGGCATTAAGTTTAATGCCTGCACACATTTTTCAGGATTTAAGACTAATGCCTAACATCATTTAGGCAGTAGACTTACTGCCTAGGCGTTAGCTTATTGCCTAGGATTTAAGCTTAATGCCTAATTTCACTTATTGCCGCTAACATATATATATTGAGTTACTTAGTTATTGTCTTTATTTGTTTTTGTTGTTGTTATATGTCACAAACTGTATAGTTTATATGGCAATAAAACTTTGAATTGAATTGAATTGAAATTGTTATTGGACAAAATAAACAGAATCAACTGAACATAGTTTCCCAAAATGAGGGATGAATCAGGTGTAGAAAAATATGAAATAACTTTACATACAGATAAAAATGATTTTTTTTTTCAATTTTGTATTCACTGCACGATAAAAGACCTAAAAAAAACTAGTGGCCTTAGGTTTTTAAAAATAACAAAAGAAGTAAACGGTCATGATACACATTCATATTCATTTCTGAATAGTAAAATGAAAGTACTTTTTAAAATTAGTTAAATGTGAATGTAGAATTTTTGGCAGTGTTAGAAAGTGGTGAAAAATCTTAAACTTTTAAAAGGCTATCATTATCCCTTATGGGCAGGGCCGTAACTAGCCTCTTTTAATAGTGAGGCAACATATATTCGCCGAGCGGAGCGAGAGGGATTTGGGCCGCTTAAGGCCCCCAGAAGCTCTGAGAAAAATAACGCAAAATCGTGCATTCTGAGCGTTTCCCAGACTCTTTCTTGCATTGAAACGGCTTAATTAATTTTTAGATATTTTTTTCGACAATCAGGTCCCAAAGCAAAAACAAAGGTTCATTGTAATTTAAGACTATTAGGTATAAGTGACAATATTAAAAGACCGATATGTAGGAGAAAGCAAAAATTGCAATTCTAATAATTATTAAAACCGTATCTGTCTGTCTGTTCTTGTCTTGCATTGTGATTAGACTTTGTAACTTTGGTGATTTTTTTATGACTAGATTTAAATATAGTGACATTGCAGTATTATACTTTAAATACTAGTACTGCTTAAATCCACACTAGGGACCATCTTCACCTTGTTTTACGATCTTTTACGGTATTAATGATTCTTTAAAAGTATTGTTGAAGACCTTTATAAAAGTATTATTGAAGACCATCAAGAAGAAGAGCAGGAACACAAACTTTAACCATAAGATTGATCATTTGTATTTGTTCTATGCATTGACTTTGTGTGCGATTATGTCCCCATACTCCTTTATTATCTGTTGAAGGGTCTCAACACGACTTAATGCAAGTTTAACTTTTCAATGTAAAAGGTCATATATGGCAATACCTTGTTTTTTTTCTTCAAATTATTTGATACCGGGAAATATGTGACCTTACTTTAATTCAAACCATGTCAGCTATCTAGTTTTATTTACAATAAAAATAACTGTTTTGTATTCTTTGATATCAATTTCAATTATCCATGCAGAAAGGACAAATTTTTTGGTGTCCACTGAGTACCATCGCAGGTTCTTAAAATATATTTCTCGCACAATTCTGGACATCGGTGGACATGCAACATTGCAAAACCACGTTTACAAATGAAAATCAACTCTCAGACTATAGTCATAAAGTATGACAATAAATGAACAAAAAACAAACCCGGAACACAGAAGTACAAACAATAGACCATCAACTCTGAAAACTAAAAGGAAAAACAACCTTTTGTTTCACTTTTTTTTTTCGAAATTTTTTACATGAGGCATTTGCCTCATTTGCCTCAATGTAGTTACGGTCCTGATGGACCAGGACATACTACCGTGCCACTTATAATTTGATATTTCAGATTCGTGTTTCGTGAACACAATACTTATAAGCGGATACAGGGAATGATACAGATCCGATTCGAGTATAATTAGACTGCGACTATAAATAAATTTGGGAGAATCGTTTTAACAAATATAATTTTTATCTTCTTTTGCTAATTGCTATTCTGTTTTTCGACTACACTGAGTCGTCTTTAATGTACAGGGCACAGAGTAATAATTTCATGAATATTATAGTCTGTGTGTAGTCCAAATAATTATTACATCTTGAAAGGCTTTTATATTTTTTTCTTTGACGCCTTACATCGACACCAGGCTCAAGCTAGCAGCCACTCGCTAGCAGCCACTTCGCTAGCAGCCAGTTTTCAGATATGTCTATAAACTCAAAAGTTGCAAAAGATTCAAACGTACTTTAAATGTTTTTATCAATCATATAATCACAAAATAATCTGTTTTTATATATGAGTGAGCAGCCGAAGACACTATTTAATTTTTTTCCCTTCAAATTAACATGTAATTTCCTGTTCATTACTTTATTCGCTTTTCATATACCAACAGCGTAATGCGCGCAATTTTAAATAGTAATGACATCGACATGACATCGACTTTTCCATAAGAAATCAATTTTGTGATATTGTAAGAAATAGCTTTCCATAGTCTCGGCATCCTGTCAAGTAGTTCCTAAAAAGTATCAATAGTTTTGCTTTACAAGAATAAAAAATTACACTCGTGCTTTGCTATTTTTTTGTTAGACAAACTTGTTTTGACAAAAGATTCTACTTCTGAACAAGCGGAATGCGCTCACATTTGATTATACGAAAGGTTTATTTGTTGTACTTAATGTATGGTGTGCACAGAAAATATAAATTAGCAATTTATAAAAGAAACCTACCTTTGGACCTATGGTGAAATTTTCCCATCTTGGCCATTTGGCCCATTGGACCTTAGACCATTACCTATCATTTGCACCTAGTGGGTAAAAAAGTATTGCCGTAGGGAATTTTTCACAGACTTTTGAAAAGTTGGGGTAGGCATGTATGTGACCCTTAAGACCTAAGTTCGGACCTATGGTGAAGACAAACTATGAGTTGTCCCACCTGGACCTTTTGGCCCATTGGACCCTAGCCCATTACCTACCATTTCCACCTAGTGGCTAAAAAAGTATTGCCGTAGGGAATTTTTTACACTCTTTTAAAAATTGGGGTAAGGCATTTTTTTTTAAATCTAACTTTGGACCCATGGTGAGGACAAACCATGAGTTGTCCCACCTGGACCTTTTGACCCATTGGACCTTAGACCATTACCTATCATTTGCACCTAGTGGGTAAAAAAGGATTGCCGTAGGGAATTTTTCACAGACTTTTGAAAAGTTGGGGTAGGCATGTATGTGACCCTTAAGACCTAAGTTCGGACCTATGGTGAAGACAAACTATGAGTTGTCCCACCTGGACCTTTTGGCCCATTGGACCCTAGCCCATTACCTACCATTTCCACCTAGTGGCTAAAAAAGTATTGCCGTAGGGAATTTTTTACACTCTTTTAAAAATTGGGGTAAGGCATTTTTTTTTAAATCTAACTTTGGACCCATGGTGAGGACAAACCATGAGTTGTCCCACCTGGACCTTTTGACCCATTGGACCTTAGACCATTACCTATCATTTGCACCTAGTGGGTAAAAAAGGATTGCCGTAGGGAATTTTTCACAGACTTTTGAAAAGTTGGGGTAGGCATGTATGTGACCCTTAAGACCTAAGTTCGGACCTATGGTGAAGACAAACTATGAGTTGTCCCACCTGGACCTTTTGGCCCATTGGACCCTAGCCCATTACCTACCATTTCCACCTAGTGGCTAAAAAAGTATTGCCGTAGGGAATTTTTTACACTCTTTTAAAAATTGGGGTAAGGCATTTTTTTTTAAATCTAACTTTGGACCCATGGTGAGGACAAACCATGAGTTGTCCCACCTGGACCTTTTGACCCATTGGACCTTAGACCATTACCTATCATTTGCACCTAGTGGGTAAAAAAGTATTGCCGTAGGGAATTTTTCACAGACTTTTGAAAAGTTGGGGTAGGCATGTATGTGACCCTTAAGACCTAAGTTCGGACCTATGGTGAAGACAAACTATGAGTTGTCCCACCTGGACCTTTTGGCCCATTGGACCCTAGCCCATTACCTACCATTTCCACCTAGTGGCTAAAAAAGTATTGCCGTAGGGAATTTTTTACACTCTTTTAAAAATTGGGGTAAGGCATTTTTTTTTAAATCTAACTTTGGACCCATGGTGAGGACAAACCATGAGTTGTCCCACCTGGACCTTTTGACCCATTGGACCTTAGACCATTACCTATCATTTGCACCTAGTGGGTAAAAAAGGATTGCCGTAGGGAATTTTTCACAGACTTTTGAAAAGTTGGGGTAGGCATGTATGTGACCCTTAAGACCTAAGTTCGGACCTATGGTGAAGACAAACTATGAGTTGTCCCACCTGGACCTTTTGGCCCATTGGACCCTAGCCCATTACCTACCATTTCCACCTAGTGGCTAAAAAAGTATTGCCGTAGGGAATTTTTTACACTCTTTTAAAAATTGGGGTAAGGCATTTTTTTTTAAATCTAACTTTGGACCCATGGTGAGGACAAACCATGAGTTGTCCCACCTGGACCTTTTGACCCATTGGACCTTAGACCATTACCTATCATTTGCACCTAGTGGGTAAAAAAGTATTGCCGTAGGGAATTTTTCACAGACTTTTGAAAAGTTGGGGTAGGCATGTATGTGACCCTTAAGACCTAAGTTCGGACCTATGGTGAAGACAAACTATGAGTTGTCCCACCTGGACCTTTTGGCCCATTGGACCCTAGCCCATTACCTACCATTTCCACCTAGTGGCTAAAAAAGTATTGCCGTAGGGAATTTTTTACACTCTTTTAAAAATTGGGGTAAGGCATTTTTTTTTAAATCTAACTTTGGACCCATGGTGAGGACAAACCATGAGTTGTCCCACCTGGACCTTTTGACCCATTGGACCTTAGACCATTACCTATCATTTGCACCTAGTGGGTAAAAAAGGATTGCCGTAGGGAATTTTTCACAGACTTTTGAAAAGTTGGGGTAGGCATGTATGTGACCCTTAAGACCTAAGTTCGGACCTATGGTGAAGACAAACTATGAGTTGTCCCACCTGGACCTTTTGGCCCATTGGACCCTAGCCCATTACCTACCATTTCCACCTAGTGGCTAAAAAAGTATTGCCGTAGGGAATTTTTTACACTCTTTTAAAAATTGGGGTAAGGCATTTTTTTTTAAATCTAACTTTGGACCCATGGTGAGGACAAACCATGAGTTGTCCCACCTGGACCTTTTGACCCATTGGACCTTAGACCATTACCTATCATTTGCACCTAGTGGGTAAAAAAGTATTGCCGTAGGGAATTTTTCACAGACTTTTGAAAAGTTGGGGTAGGCATGTATGTGACCCTTAAGACCTAAGTTCGGACCTATGGTGAAGACAAACTATGAGTTGTCCCACCTGGACCTTTTGGCCCATTGGACCCTAGCCCATTACCTACCATTTCCACCTAGTGGCTAAAAAAGTATTGCCGTAGGGAATTTTTTACACTCTTTTAAAAATTGGGGTAAGGCATTTTTTTTTAAATCTAACTTTGGACCCATGGTGAGGACAAACCATGAGTTGTCCCACCTGGACCTTTTGACCCATTGGACCTTAGACCATTACCTATCATTTGCACCTAGTGGGTAAAAAAGTATTGCCGTAGGGAATTTTTCACAGACTTTTGAAAAGTTGGGGTAGGCATGTATGTGACCCTTAAGACCTAAGTTCGGACCTATGGTGAAGACAAACTATGAGTTGTCCCACCTGGACCTTTTGGCCCATTGGACCCTAGCCCATTACCTACCATTTCCACCTAGTGGCTAAAAAAGTATTGCCGTAGGGAATTTTTTACACTCTTTTAAAAATTGGGGTAAGGCATTTTTTTTTAAATCTAACTTTGGACCCATGGTGAGGACAAACCATGAGTTGTCCCACCTGGACCTTTTGACCCATTGGACCTTAGACCATTACCTATCATTTGCACCTAGTGGGTAAAAAAGTATTGCCGTAGGGAATTTTTCACAGACTTTTGAAAAGTTGGGGTAGGCATGTATGTGACCCTTAAGACCTAAGTTCGGACCTATGGTGAAGACAAACTATGAGTTGTCCCACCTGGACCTTTTGGCCCATTGGACCCTAGCCCATTACCTACCATTTCCACCTAGTGGCTAAAAAAGTATTGCCGTAGGGAATTTTTTACACTCTTTTAAAAATTGGGGTAAGGCATTTTTTTTTAAATCTAACTTTGGACCCATGGTGAGGACAAACCATGAGTTGTCCCACCTGGACCTTTTGACCCATTGGACCTTAGACCATTACCTATCATTTGCACCTAGTGGGTAAAAAAGTATTGCCGTAGGGAATTTTTCACAGACTTTTGAAAAGTTGGGGTAGGCATGTATGTGACCCTTAAGACCTAAGTTCGGACCTATGGTGAAGACAAACTATGAGTTGTCCCACCTGGACCTTTTGGCCCATTGGACCCTAGCCCATTACCTACCATTTCCACCTAGTGGCTAAAAAAGTATTGCCGTAGGGAATATTTTACACTCTTTTAAAAATTGGGGTAAGGCATTTTTTTTAAATCTAACTTTGGACCCATGGTGAGGACAAACCATGAGTTGTCCCACCTGGACCTTTTGACCCATTGGACCTTAGACAATTACCTATCATTTGCACCTAGTGGGTAAAAAAGTATTGCCGTAGGGAATTTTTCACAGACTTTTGAAAAGTTGGGGTAGGCATGTATGTGACCCTTAAGACCTAAGTTCGGACCTATGGTGAAGACAAACTATGAGTTGTCCCACCTGGACCTTTTGGCCCATTGGACCCTAGCCCATTACCTACCATTTCCACCTAGTGGCTAAAAAAGTATTGCCGTAGGGAATTTTTTACACTCTTTTAAAAATTGGGGTAAGGCATTTTTTTTAAATCTAACTTTGGACCCATGGTGAGGACAAACCATGAGTTGTCCCACCTGGACCTTTTGACCCATTGGACCTTAGACCATTACCTATCATTTGCACCTAGTGGGTAAAAAAGTATTGCCGTAGGGAATTTTTCACAGACTTTTGAAAAGTTGGGGTAGGCATGTATGTGACCCTTAAGACCTAAGTTCGGACCTATGGTGAAGACAAACTATGAGTTGTCCCACCTGGACCTTTTGGCCCATTGGACCCTAGCCCATTACCTACCATTTCCACCTAGTGGCTAAAAAAGTATTGCCGTAGGGAATTTTTTACACTCTTTTAAAAATTGGGGTAAGGCATTTTTTTTTAAATCTAACTTTGGACCCATGGTGAGGACAAACCATGAGTTGTCCCACCTGGACCTTTTGACCCATTGGACCTTAGACCATTACCTATCATTTGCACCTAGTGGGTAAAAAAGTATTGCCGTAGGGAATTTTTCACAGACTTTTGAAAAGTTGGGGTAGGCATGTATGTGACCCTTAAGACCTAAGTTCGGACCTATGGTGAAGACAAACTATGAGTTGTCCCACCTGGACCTTTTGGCCCATTGGACCCTAGCCCATTACCTACCATTTCCACCTAGTGGCTAAAAAAGTATTGCCGTAGGGAATTTTTTACACTCTTTTAAAAATTGGGGTAAGGCATTTTTTTTTAAATCTAACTTTGGACCCATGGTGAGGACAAACCATGAGTTGTCCCACCTGGACCTTTTGACCCATTGGACCTTAGACCATTACCTATCATTTGCACCTAGTGGGTAAAAAAGTATTGCCGTAGGGAATTTTTCACAGACTTTTGAAAAGTTGGGGTAGGCATGTATGTGACCCTTAAGACCTAAGTTCGGACCTATGGTGAAGACAAACTATGAGTTGTCCCACCTGGACCTTTTGGCCCATTGGACCCTAGCCCATTACCTACCATTTCCACCTAGTGGCTAAAAAAGTATTGCCGTAGGGAATTTTTTACACTCTTTTAAAAATTGGGGTAAGGCATTTTTTTTAAATCTAACTTTCGACCCATGGTGAGGACAAACCATGAGTTGTCCCACCTGGACCTTTTGACCCATTGGACCTTAGACCATTACCTATCATTTGCACCTAGTGGGTAAAAAAGTATTGCCGTAGGGAATTTTTCACAGACTTTTGAAAAGTTGGGGTAGGCATGTATGTGACCCTTAAGACCTAAGTTCGGACCTATGGTGAAGACAAACTATGAGTTGTCCCACCTGGACCTTTTGGCCCATTGGACCCTAGCCCATTACCTACCATTTCCACCTAGTGGCTAAAAAAGTATTGCCGTAGGGAATATTTTACACTCTTTTAAAAATTGGGGTAAGGCATTTTTTTTAAATCTAACTTTGGACCCATGGTGAGGACAAACCATGAGTTGTCCCACCTGGACCTTTTGACCCATTGGACCTTAGACAATTACCTATCATTTGCACCTAGTGGGTAAAAAAGTATTGCCGTAGGGAATTTTTTACACTCTTTTAAAAATTGGGGTAAGGCATTTTTTTTTAAATCTAACTTTGGACCCATGGTGAGGACAAACCATGAGTTGTCCCACCTGGACCTTTTGACCCATTGGACCTTAGACCATTACCTATCATTTGCACCTAGTGGGTAAAAAAGTATTGCCGTAGGGAATTTTTCACAGACTTTTGAAAAGTTGGGGTAGGCATGTATGTGACCCTTAAGACCTAAGTTCGGACCTATGGTGAAGACAAACTATGAGTTGTCCCACCTGGACCTTTTGGCCCATTGGACCCTAGCCCATTACCTACCATTTCCACCTAGTGGCTAAAAAAGTATTGCCGTAGGGAATTTTTTACACTCTTTTAAAAATTGGGGTAAGGCATTTTTTTTAAATCTAACTTTGGACCCATGGTGAGGACAAACCATGAGTTGTCCCACCTGGACCTTTTGACCCATTGGACCTTAGACCATTACCTATCATTTGCACCTAGTGGGTAAAAAAGTATTGCCGTAGGGAATTTTTCACAGACTTTTGAAAAGTTGGGGTAGGCATGTATGTGACCCTTAAGACCTAAGTTCGGACCTATGGTGAAGACAAACTATGAGTTGTCCCACCTGGACCTTTTGGCCCATTGGACCCTAGCCCATTACCTACCATTTCCACCTAGTGGCTAAAAAAGTATTGCCGTAGGGAATTTTTTACACTCTTTTAAAAATTGGGGTAAGGCATTTTTTTTAAATCTAACTTTGGACCCATGGTGAGGACAAACCATGAGTTGTCCCACCTGGACCTTTTGACCCATTAGACCTTAGACCATTACCTATCATTTGCACCTAGTGGGTAAAAAAGTATTGCCGTAGGGAATTTTTCACAGACTTTTGAAAAGTTGGGGTAGGCATGTATGTGACCCTTAAGACCTAAGTTCGGACCTATGGTGAAGACAAACTATGAGTTGTCCCACCTGGACCTTTTGGCCCATTGGACCCTAGCCCATTACCTACCATTTCCACCTAGTGGCTAAAAAAGTATTGCCGTAGGGAATATTTTACACTCTTTTAAAAATTGGGGTAAGGCATTTTTTTTAAATCTAACTTTGGACCCATGGTGAGGACAAACCATGAGTTGTCCCACCTGGACCTTTTGACCCATTGGACCTTAGACCATTACCTATCATTTGCACCTAGTGGGTAAAAAAGTATTGCCGTAGGGAATTTTTCACAGACTTTTGAAAAGTTGGGGTAGGCATGTATGTGACCCTTAAGACCTAAGTTCGGACCTATGGTGAAGACAAACTATGAGTTGTCCCACCTGGACCTTTTGGCCCATTGGACCCTAGCCCATTACCTACCATTTCCACCTAGTGGCTAAAAAAGTATTGCCGTAGGGAATATTTTACACTCTTTTAAAAATTGGGGTAAGGCATTTTTTTTAAATCTAACTTTGGACCCATGGTGAGGACAAACCATGAGTTGTCCCACCTGGACCTTTTGACCCATTGGACCTTAGACAATTACCTATCATTTGCACCTAGTGGGTAAAAAAGTATTGCCGTAGGGAATTTTTCACAGACTTTTGAAAAGTTGGGGTAGGCATGTATGTGACCCTTAAGACCTAAGTTCGGACCTATGGTGAAGACAAACTATGAGTTGTCCCACCTGGACCTTTTGGCCCATTGGACCCTAGCCCATTACCTACCATTTCCACCTAGTGGCTAAAAAAGTATTGCCGTAGGGAATATTTTACACTCTTTTAAAAATTGGGGTAAGGCATTTTTTTTAAATCTAACTTTGGACCCATGGTGAGGACAAACCATGAGTTGTCCCACCTGGACCTTTTGACCCATTGGACCTTAGACCATTACCTATCATTTGCACCTAGTGGGTAAAAAAGTATTGCCGTAGGGAATTTTTCACAGACTTTTGAAAAGTTGGGGTAGGCATGTATGTGACCCTTAAGACCTAAGTTCGGACCTATGGTGAAGACAAACTATGAGTTGTCCCACCTGGACCTTTTGGCCCATTGGACCCTAGCCCATTACCTACCATTTCCACCTAGTGGCTAAAAAAGTATTGCCGTAGGGAATATTTTACACTCTTTTAAAAATTGGGGTAAGGCATTTTTTTTAAATCTAACTTTGGACCCATGGTGAGGACAAACCATGAGTTGTCCCACCTGGACCTTTTGACCCATTGGACCTTAGACAATTACCTATCATTTGCACCTAGTGGGTAAAAAAGTATTGCCGTAGGGAATTTTTCACAGACTTTTGAAAAGTTGGGGTAGGCATGTATGTGACCCTTAAGACCTAAGTTCGGACCTATGGTGAAGACAAACTATGAGTTGTCCCACCTGGACCTTTTGGCCCATTGGACCCTAGCCCATTACCTACCATTTCCACCTAGTGGCTAAAAAAGTATTGCCGTAGGGAATTTTTTACACTCTTTTAGAAATTGGGGTAAGGCATTTTTTTTAAATCTAACTTTGGACCCATGGTGAGGACAAACCATGAGTTGTCCCACCTGGACCTTTTGACCCATTGGACCTTAGACAATTACCTATCATTTGCACCTAGTGGGTAAAAAAGTATTGCCGTAGGGAATTTTTCACAGACTTTTGAAAAGTTGGGGTAGGCATGTATGTGACCCTTAAGACCTAAGTTCGGACCTATGGTGAAGACAAACTATGAGTTGTCCCACCTGGACCTTTTGGCCCATTGGACCCTAGCCCATTACCTACCATTTCCACCTAGTGGCTAAAAAAGTATTGCCGTAGGGAATTTTTTACACTCTTTTAGAAATTGGGGTAAGGCATTTTTTTTTAAATCTAACTTTGGACCCATGGTGAGGACAAACCATGAGTTGTCCCACCTGGACCTTTTGACCCATTGGACCTTAGACCATTACCTATCATTTGCACCTAGTGGGTAAAAAAGTATTGCCGTAGGGAATTTTTCACAGACTTTTGAAAAGTTGGGGTAGGCATGTATGTGACCCTTAAGACCTAAGTTCGGACCTATGGTGAAGACAAACTATGAGTTGTCCCACCTGGACCTTTTGGCCCATTGGACCCTAGCCCATTACCTACCATTTCCACCTAGTGGCTAAAAAAGTATTGCCGTAGGGAATTTTTTACACTCTTTTAAAAATTGGGGTAAGGCATTTTTTTTTAAATCTAACTTTGGACCCATGGTGAGGACAAACCATGAGTTGTCCCACCTGGACCTTTTGACCCATTGGACCTTAGACCATTACCTATCATTTGCACCTAGTGGGTAAAAAAGTATTGCCGTAGGGAATTTTTCACAGACTTTTGAAAAGTTGGGGTAGGCATGTATGTGACCCTTAAGACCTAAGTTCGGACCTATGGTGAAGACAAACTATGAGTTGTCCCACCTGGACCTTTTGGCCCATTGGACCCTAGCCCATTACCTACCATTTCCACCTAGTGGCTAAAAAAGTATTGCCGTAGGGAATATTTTACACTCTTTTAAAAATTGGGGTAAGGCATTTTTTTTAAATCTAACTTTGGACCCATGGTGAGGACAAACCATGAGTTGTCCCACCTGGACCTTTTGACCCATTGGACCTTAGACAATTACCTATCATTTGCACCTAGTGGGTAAAAAAGTATTGCCGTAGGGAATTTTTCACATACTTTTGAAAAGTTGGGGTAGGCATGTATGTGACCCTTAAGACCTAAGTTCGGACCTATGGTGAAGACAAACTATGAGTTGTCCCACCTGGACCTTTTGGCCCATTGGACCCTAGCCCATTACCTACCATTTCCACCTAGTGGCTAAAAAAGTATTGCCGTAGGGAATTTTTTACACTCTTTTAAAAATTGGGGTAAGGCATTTTTTTTAAATCTAACTTTGGACCCATGGTGAGGACAAACCATGAGTTGTCCCACCTGGACCTTTTGACCCATTGGACCTTAGACGATTACCTATCATTTGCACCTAGTGGGTAAAAAAGTATTGCCGTAGGGAATTTTTCACAGACTTTTGAAAAGTTGGGGTAGGCATGTATGTGACCCTTAAGACCTAAGTTCGGACCTATGGTGAAGACAAACTATGAGTTGTCCCACCTGGACCTTTTGGACCATTGGACCCTAGCCCATTACCTACCATTTCCACCTAGTGGCTAAAAAAGTATTGCCGTAGGGAATTTTTTACACTCTTTTAAAAATTGGGGTAAGGCATTTTTTTTTAAATCTAACTTTGGACCCATGGTGAGGACAAACCATGAGTTGTCCCACCTGGACCTTTTGACCCATTGGACCTTAGACCATTACCTATCATTTGCACCTAGTGGGTAAAAAAGTATTGCCGTAGGGAATTTTTCACAGACTTTTGAAAAGTTGGGGTAGGCATGTATGTGACCCTTAAGACCTAAGTTCGGACCTATGGTGAAGACAAACTATGAGTTGTCCCACCTGGACCTTTTGGCCCATTGGACCCTAGCCCATTACCTACCATTTCCACCTAGTGGCTAAAAAAGTATTGCCGTAGGGAATTTTTTACACTCTTTTAAAAATTGGGGTAAGGCATTTTTTTTTAAATCTAACTTTGGACCCATGGTGAGGACAAACCATGAGTTGTCCCACCTGGACCTTTTGACCCATTGGACCTTAGACCATTACCTATCATTTGCACCTAGTGGGTAAAAAAGTATTGCCGTAGGGAATTTTTCACAGACTTTTGAAAAGTTGGGGTAGGCATGTATGTGACCCTTAAGACCTAAGTTCGGACCTATGGTGAAGACAAACTATGAGTTGTCCCACCTGGACCTTTTGGCCCATTGGACCCTAGCCCATTACCTACCATTTCCACCTAGTGGCTAAAAAAGTATTGCCGTAGGGAATATTTTACACTCTTTTAAAAATTGGGGTAAGGCATTTTTTTTAAATCTAACTTTGGACCCATGGTGAGGACAAACCATGAGTTGTCCCACCTGGACCTTTTGACCCATTGGACCTTAGACAATTACCTATCATTTGCACCTAGTGGGTAAAAAAGTATTGCCGTAGGGAATTTTTCACAGACTTTTGAAAAGTTGGGGTAGGCATGTATGTGACCCTTAAGACCTAAGTTCGGACCTATGGTGAAGACAAACTATGAGTTGTCCCACCTGGACCTTTTGGCCCATTGGACCCTAGCCCATTACCTACCATTTCCACCTAGTGGCTAAAAAAGTATTGCCGTAGGGAATTTTTTACACTCTTTTAGAAATTGGGGTAAGGCATTTTTTTTAAATCTAACTTTGGACCCATGGTGAGGACAAACCATGAGTTGTCCCACCTGGACCTTTTGACCCATTGGACCTTAGACCATTACCTATCATTTGCACCTAGTGGGTAAAAAAGTATTGCCGTAGGGAATTTTTCACAGACTTTTGAAAAGTTGGGGTAGGCATGTATGTGACCCTTAAGACCTAAGTTCGGACCTATGGTGAAGACAAACTATGAGTTGTCCCACCTGGACCTTTTGGCCCATTGGACCCTAGCCCATTACCTACCATTTCCACCTAGTGGCTAAAAAAGTATTGCCGTAGGGAATTTTTTACACTCTTTTAAAAATTGGGGTAAGGCATTTTTTTTTAAATCTAACTTTGGACCCATGGTGAGGACAAACCATGAGTTGTCCCACCTGGACCTTTTGACCCATTGGACCTTAGATCATTACCTATCATTTGCACCTAGTGGGTAAAAAAGTATTGCCGTAGGGAATTTTTCACAGACTTTTGAAAAGTTGGGGTAGGCATGTATGTGACCCTTAAGACCTAAGTTCGGACCTATGGTGAAGACAAACTATGAGTTGTCCCACCTGGACCTTTTGGCCCATTGGACCCTAGCCCATTACCTACCATTTCCACCTAGTGGCTAAAAAAGTATTGCCGTAGGGAATTTTTTACACTCTTTTAAAAATTGGGGTAAGGCATTTTTTTTTAAATCTAACTTTGGACCCATGGTGAGGACAAACCATGAGTTGTCCCACCTGGACCTTTTGACCCATTGGACCTTAGACCATTACCTATCATTTGCACCTAGTGGGTAAAAAAGTATTGCCGTAGGGAATTTTTCACAGACTTTTGAAAAGTTGGGGTAGGCATGTATGTGACCCTTAAGACCTAAGTTCGGACCTATGGTGAAGACAAACTATGAGTTGTCCCACCTGGACCTTTTGGCCCATTGGACCCTAGCCCATTACCTACCATTTCCACCTAGTGGCTAAAAAAGTATTGCCGTAGGGAATATTTTACACTCTTTTAAAAATTGGGGTAAGGCATTTTTTTTAAATCTAACTTTGGACCCATGGTGAGGACAAACCATGAGTTGTCCCACCTGGACCTTTTGACCCATTGGACCTTAGACAATTACCTATCATTTGCACCTAGTGGGTAAAAAAGTATTGCCGTAGGGAATTTTTCACAGACTTTTGAAAAGTTGGGGTAGGCATGTATGTGACCCTTAAGACCTAAGTTCGGACCTATGGTGAAGACAAACTATGAGTTGTCCCACCTGGACCTTTTGGCCCATTGAACCCTAGCCCATTACCTACCATTTCCACCTAGTGGCTAAAAAAGTATTGCCGTAGGGAATTTTTTACACTCTTTTAAAAATTGGGGTAAGGCATTTTTTTTTAATCTAACTTTGGACCCATGGTGAGGACAAACCATGAGTTGTCCCACCTGGGCCTTTTTGGCCCATTGTACCTTAGATCATTACCTATCATTTGCTTCTAGTGAGTAAAAAAAGTATTGCCGTAGGGAATTTTTGACAGCTTTTAAAAGATTAGGGGTAGGCCAACGGAACTTTGCAAATTGAAAGCTATGGTATGAAAAAATTCAGGCGCACTGGGTATGATTACCACGACTTTCACGGACGGTAGGATTGACAGTGTCAAGATATTATTTTTTAGGACCAAAAAAATTGTGTCTAATAAATTGAATTGGGAATGGTGGTTGGGGTAACCTAAAGTGATCTTTTTTATTGTTGGGATGAAGACATGGATCCAATAGCGGACATGGAGTAAGTTGTTGAAAATATCAAATCCCTGAGAGGTATTACCAAAATGAACCACCTTTGATGGTACTCCCGGTTTGGGAAAGATCAGTTGGTTGAGTTGATTGTAACAGAAGAAACCAACCTTAAATATCAGTGCGTCCGAAATCCAAGACGAGGAAGACGATTATCACCCAGGCAAAAAAACTTGGGTTGAAAGGTATTAGCAGGCTGTCGATAGTGCATCCGCCAACGAAAGCCTTGAAAGAGGCATATACTACCTGGAAGATGACCCCCATTATTGCTATGGACTTTCCTTGACGTCTCTCAGATGTCACTGGAGGAACTTATGACACTTTGGACATTGAAAGGAGCAAAAATCAATGTGGTGCTACACTGTACCTTTGTGAATATTAATCCATCAGGTAATGCCAGAGGCGGATTATGGGGGGGGGGGGCAGGGGGCCCGGGGCCCCCTTTTTGGGAAAAAATTTGGTTGCTTATATAGGGAATCACTGAAGCGTGACTGGAGCGGGCCCCCTCTTAGGTCAGTCAGTGGGCCCCCACTTATGAAAATATCTGGATCCGCTACTGAATGCAGATGATGAGAACAAGGGATACTTTCACTCGAGATTTTCACCGAGGCCACGATCTTAGCTGAAACCCTTGATTAGATGGACAAAAAGATCGGAGTAAAGATTGACCAGTGAACCTCTGAAAAATGTGGCTGAAACTTCAGGTCAATATTAACAAACACCGGCCGCTGGGAGGGTCACAGTACTTTGAAAGAAGGCTGCAAACAATATGAAAAAACTGATGAGGATTGTTTTAAGTGGGCCATACTTTCGGCCTTGCACCATAACGAGGTATACCCAAAACATACAGACATGATAACACAGTACCACCGTGGCAGGAAGAGCTCAATCTGAAAAAAAGATGTAGTTCTCGGTCAGCCTTAAGGGTATTGGTAAGTTTGAGAAGGTCAATTCAACCCTGACAGTCAATGTATTATAAATTAACGACAATGAAGTATACCCGCTGCGCATATTAGACGTTAACGAACAGCGGGAGAGAGACATCAACTTGGTGCTGATAAAAAAGTCTTGGCTGGTGTTGAGCCAGACTTGGACCACAATTGTGAGACCCGCCTTTGCTACAGGTGCGTGAACCAGTTCATTAAAGAAGTCCTGGAGACCCACAAAGAGTGTTGCGTCAACCACAAGGCGGTTAAGATCGAGCTGCCCAAGCTTATTAAGGAAGAGACATACAAGACCTTTGACAACACTCACTCGATAGGAGTCCCTTTCGTAGTGTTCGCGGAATTTTAGTGTTTAACCTAGAAGGTTGAAACCAGGATTTATAAACCACATACGAAAGCCTACCAAAAGCACATGCCTTCGTGTTTCTGCTACCCCATCAAGTGCTTTGACGACAAGGTGTATACCAAGGCACCAGTTCTGTATATCATGCAAAAGCCAAACGAAGATGTGGCACAGATCTTTGTTGAATGCCTTGAGAGAAAAAAATCAAGGCCATTTACACCTGAAACTATCTTATGCAGCATATGGTCTTGACGAAAGAGGACAAGGAAACCACCAGGAGGCCACGCAGAGCTGGTTGTGTGATTGTTCGCTTGGTGAGGACAAGATGAGGGATTACTGCCACTTTACCGAAAATACAGGGGCGCAGCACATAACCAGTGTTACATGAAGTACAAAATGTTTATACCTGTATTTTTCACAATCTGGCCGGGTATGATAGTTATCTGTTCATTAAGAACCTGGGATCGACACCAGGGCAGCTCACATGCATTCCCAATTCGGAGGAAAAGTACATCTCGTTTAGCAAGACATTCCAGGTGAGCGAGTACAAGATGAAAGACGGGGAAATGAAACCCCTTCACCAGAGTTTGAGGTTTGGACAGTCTCAAATTTATGATTGCGAGCCTGAATAGCTTGGTAAACTTTAGTCCAACAGCAGCCTTCAAGAATGTATTTGGTAGAGGAGCGTTTGATCCCGAATTGTACCGGGTGATACCCGCGGAGTCCGAAAACGGTCGGAAAATCACACTGCGCGAGGTCATAGACAGGCGTAAGCTAGAATACATTGTGTCACACCGCGAATATTTTGAGCTGGGAAGCAGGCTTATAAAAGGGAAGAAGCTGGACAAGAACGCACATCTGACACTCATACAGGCCTACCTTGCACAGGAGTGCCCAACCTACATAGCTATCCTGGTACTGTCACGACAATGGTATCAACTGCTCCGGGTTCGACGCCTGCATTGCGACGAGTACATGACAGATAAGATTGTATACACGGGAAATGTCTGGGACTAAGCCAAGGCACATCTTTTGGCCATCATTAGTGGGACTGAGTGGGAGGCAGGCCAAGGTTATACTGAAGGATCCGAAATGGTATCAGGACTGAGACATATCACAGACTCTATTGTTAAATTGCAGCCGTACCTTTATGAGCAGGCGAAAAATTCAAAGTAATGTAGGGGCACCGACTACAACATCGATGGAAGTACGGTGAACTATGTAATTTGTTGTTTGAAGAACAAGGCACTTATGTTGGCGTTTAATTAATTGACAGAACAGGACATTGAAGTTGAATCACTTGTAATTGACGGTATCGTGCTTTACATGGACAATTTACCACCAGAACGAATTTCCTGGGTGCTCGCCGTCTGTTCATAGAGAGTCAAGGAGGTCAAGTGGTGATGTAAAATCACCTTCACCAGACATGGGTGAAGGCTATGATATACCAGTTGAAGTGGACGAAAGTTTACTCTTGTGACATAGTGTGTACCCTGTTGATTATATGGATGGGTTCAAGCAACTTGAGTAAACCGAGCAAGACGAAAAAGCATTGATGGCAGCGTTCGATTCGCTGACAAGCCCATTTGGATCGCTGGAGGTCAATGGTAGCACGATCAACAAGGACAATGAGCACGCCGGGTGCTCACAGGGAGTCAAGGAAGTCATGGATGAAGGTAATGATAAACCTGCTGACGCGCCGGGGAAGTCTCTTGATGAAGGTTTACTCTTGTGAAAGGGTGTGTATCCTTATGACTATGTGAATGGGTTTGAAAAACTCTAGGAGACCGAGTTGCCACCCAGTGAAACATTATACAATATCATCACCGGTGAGGGAGTAAGCCATGCAGACTATGAACTAATACGCGCAGCAAGTGTGTGAAAAGAGATGGATATCGCCAGCATGAGAGAGTATTATGACTTGTATCTGAAAACGGATGTACTCTTGCTGTGCGATGTGTTTGAGAACTTCAGAGATGCAAAAGGGATTAGAGGTGGCACAGCGCAGCTAGCGCAGCGGTTTGCCAAAGTCAACAACCCTTATGTCGAAGGATTCAATGTCGACAAGCCCACCAACTACTTGATGTATGCGGATGCTGATAACCTGTATGGATGAGTAACTATCCACCGATCGGTGGCTTCGAATGGATTAACACCGACGTAACCAACCTTTGAGACCCGTGCAGTGAAGACGACTAATGATTGATATTGGAGGTAGACTTCGAATATCTCAAGGAACTTCATGACTACCACAATGGCTACTCGCTTGCCCCGGAAACTGTACAGCTGAACAAAGTAAAGAAACCTCGGAGACAAACTGAGGTATGTTGTATACTACCTCAACCTAAAACAGTACTTGCGCTCAGACTGAAGATCAGAAAACCACACGGTTATAAGTTTAAACCAGATCATATGGTTGAAGATTTATATAGATCTAACCACCGCGCTCAGAGCCGCTGCCACCACTAACTTTGAAAAAGACTTTTTCAAGCTCATGAACAATGCGGTGTCGGAAAAGACAATAGAAAATATCCGCAAGAGGGTTGACGTCCGAATGGTTACCACCGAGAAAAAAGTGATGAAGCTCGTCACCAAGCTCAATTTTGATCGCCGGGTTAACTTCAGTGAGTATCTTGCAGCCATGCACATGCGTAAGACCAAATAGAAATTTGACAAGCCAATTTACCTAGACATATCTAAGACCTTAATGGCGGACTATGTTTACAAGTACCTAAAGCCAACCTACCATGACAAGACAACCATCTGTTACACCGACAGTATCGTTTACAATGTCGAACCTCCAGATGTCTACAAAGACATTAACGAACACTGGCGGCAGAAGTTCGGCACATTCAACTATTCAAGTGACCACACTTCCGGTATCAAATGAGGTCTGAACAGGAAAATTCTTGGAATGTTCAATGATGAATGAGCCGGAGTCTCCATGACTGAGTCTTGGATTGCGGTCCAAGATATACGCGCTCAAGGTTGACAAGCGCGAAGCGAAGAGGGCTTAAGGGGCGAAGAAGTGCATCGTCAAAAATTACCTTTGAAAACTACAAGAGATGCCTTGATAAGCACACAGTGAGCTACCGGGCTATGAATACACAATCAAAAGTCATAGGCATAAGATATATACACTTGAGTGTCACAAGAGAGCCCTATCAGCCAACGATGACAACCGTCATATCATTCATGATGGAATTAGCACCCTTGCCCGTGGCCACTACAAAATCGTCAACCGTAAATAAATGAGCGGCATATGGGTGCATAATTTAGTTCTCCCCTACAAACCCCTTTTAAACACTCAACTCAAACAGGCTGTAACCACCACGAAGATTCAATACTGTTGGGGTGCGGTCATGCCTGATACACTACGACCAATGGTCTGACACACCAAATGTGGAACCTTAACCACGACAGCTGGAAGGATCGTCTCACGCACTTGGCGTTTTGGTAAAAGCGCAGACCGACAAAGTATTACTTTGACTCTTATGGTTTGCCAACGCCCGACGAGATGGTAGACTATTTGTAGCCTGAGATCCTTTTCAAAACTGATGAACTTGAGACGCGAGGAAATGTGGTGTGTGGTCACTTTTGTCTGTCCGTTTTGAAGATGCTGACAATGGGAAAATCGTGGAAAATGCAATCTTTTCGTTCTATAAATAAATGGATAAGTTTGGATCCCATGCAAGACAGTGCATATCCGTCTGGTGGATCGTGCATCATTTCGATATGAACGACAATCGCATTACTAGCCTATGATATCCCAAGGACAGCTCGGATGCTGTGACAAAACGGTAGGTGACCAAGCAGTTGAAAGATGGTATAAAAGACAACAATGAGCTAGAGGCTGCGCTAGAAGCGATCGTGAAATAGCTCTCGAGGACATAAAAAAACACCTTGTCGGTATCGAGAAAAAAAGTGGGAAAGTGTCTACCTTGCGGCACAAGAACTAGTGACCAAAGGATGGTATATGCAAAGAACTATGTGGATCTAAGCATGGCTTTTCTAGAGAAAATCAATACCATCGAATTGAAGGTGAAGTCTTATCACACGGCGGACAGGAGACGGCGCGAATCGAAAGAGGACCTGAGCAACTATATGATAACACAGCAGTTTTTTTCCAGTCATATGAACTAGTCTATTGGACGCCATCACGAGTTGGTTGACCGTTATGGAATAACCATTTCACAAATGATATCGGATATGTTCCTCACGTCGTAACTACAATCCCCTTCCCTTTCATGAATTTGACCTACCGAATTAGACGATTTACCGGATTTGTAATCACATAAGCAACACGACGGGTGCCGCATGTGGAGCAGGATCTGCTTACCCTTCCGGAGCACCTGAGATCACCCCTAGTTTTTGGTGGGGTTCGTGTTGTTTATTCTTTAGTTTCCTATGTTGTGTCATGTGTACTATTGTTTTTCTGTTTGTCTTTTTCATTTTTAGCCATGGCGTTGTCAGTTTGTTTTAGATTTATGAGTTTGACTGTCCCTTTGGTATCTTTCGTCCCTCTTTTTGCACATCCGCAGCTTGGACCCAATAGTTGAACTCCGTGGGGTACCCCTCCAATCGACGTTAAGCTCTTTCATCCCTCCCCATGTTCTTCTACGCAAGATATGTTTGATGCGGTAGGTGTTTTGACACTCATATCAACAAGGTCGGCCGCCTAGGTCTCATCCACACCACACTACTACACCGCGTTTTTGAAACGTGCCTCGAACTGGTTCGCTAAATCATCGGTCCAGCGAACTTTAATTTTCTAAATACTCAGACCAAATCGAGTTTTGGTATCGATGATTGGTCCGATGATGCTGTGGTCCATGCGTTCGCGTGTGGAAGTGTTGGCAATGGCGTTAAGCGAGACTAGCATAGCTTTGCCACAGATGGGGTAACGAGCGGTTTTATCCTTGTGCTGGGCATAACAGAGATCGTGGTGATATGCAGCCTGGTAAACTCGATTAATGTGGTTTGACCAAGCTTTCTGGGTGCAGGCGCTTGCTAAGTTTAATCTCTGGCCCAGTAAAGTTGTGTCCGGGTAGACGCATTTCCATGGGTGATCGGTTGATTACTAGTAGTTTGTCCATGAACCCTGCACTAGTTGCAGCAACAAACTGAGACTTCATGGCACCGCATACCTTACATTTCCAACTTTAATCCGTCGCCTGTTCGATTCCTGGTCATTACCTCGCTGGGGTTAACTATGTCCGTCTTCCAATGACATTGCAAACAAAAGTTCATCGCTATTTTATTCAAATAAATGAACGTCGAAGACATTTCCTACAGTGTCAACGCCCCAAACAGGAGCAATCGCTACCTCCTGCCGCAATCAGAAGGTTTATCATTGGGAAGTCGGACTGTGGTAGGACAACGCTGTTAAACAACATAATCCTGTGCGATGGATGCCTCAAGTACGATCAATTGTACGTCTTCGGGAAATCGCTTCACCAGCCCATCTACCGGGTGTTGCAGCAAGCGCTGGGAACAGGCTTTACTAAGGAAGATATCCTAAACCTCGTACAGTGCAAAGGCAAGTCACCCTACTCGTTGATCGATGTGGTCAACGCCTTACCACCACCACGACACCCGAGTGGTATCGAAACTTTTTCTTCGAGCAAAGGAGCGATGAACTAAGCCCCGGAAACTCGACCAAACCTCATTGTGTTCGACGACTTGATGCTTAGCAAATGAAGACTACTACGTGAGTGATCGCCACAACATTGATTGTTTTTAATTGTGACAACTACTTCAACTGCCCCGCCAGTCTATCCGGGAGAATGCCAATGTCCTATGCTTTTTGTAGCATGATGCTAAGAACAAATCCGACGAGATCACTGCAACATCACCAAGGAATTTTAGTAGTTTGGCATTCAGTGTAAACATTGCTGGTCAAAAGCCTATGTATTTGTAACCATCGATATTAAAAGCACCAAGGCAAATGGAAAATATCGATGCAATTTGATGAGTTTTATAGGTATAGTATCAATAATAAATTGTTACAAAGATAACCCCTCGAAGTACAAGGATTCAGAGTTCCTAGAGTATTCATTGTCAGATATTAAACTGGAGCTAGAGTTCGATCCCCAGCCTAAGAAATACGAATGGCCCTGAAATGTAAATTTGAGTCGGCCCCGGGCAAGGTATGAAGACTGTGTTCAAGTGTGGTTGGGTTGTGTTTCATTATTTATGTCCCGATATGGATGAAAGTCTGTTGAATTGGCTATAAACATAATGGGAGATCCCAACGCCCACAACAACCCAAATGCCCGCCAAAACTTTTTTCGGTCATCAGTGCAATCACCGATGCAAACCGCATAAAGACGTATGTCTCAGATACAGGAATCTTCAGAAGATGGGCATTCGACCCACGCTTGAACCATCGCATATAATCGATCGACCTGGGTCGACTTGGTATTAGAACCAACACTATTGGGGTGTTCAAGGCAATCGAGCGCGTTCACACCAACGCTTAGGTGCGTTCGAATGCGTTCTTTCAAACCCTTGAAGGCGTTCGAAGCCGTTCACACCAACGCCTAGGGGCGTTTCTTCCAACGCTATGAATAAATGACGTTCATCCAAATTCCCGTCCCAAAGTAGCGGGAGGCACTCTCAAAGGAGTTGCATGTAACTAAGCGGAGCATTCAATCCTGTCACATGCAGCACCGCCCTGACATGATTGGACCTTTCCAAAGTGTTAAAGCCTGAGGTTGAGGCTCAGCGGAAAGCAGTTTAAAAAAATAACAAAAACAATTGAAGATTTACCTCCAGTTGTGCCAGCCCTTCCTTCTCCAACGCCCGAGTTTGCCGACCCTCTACCTATTGCACCACCTACAACCACCGTCCTCGGACCTCGAGCACAGCAGTATTTGCAGCTCAGTATGACTCCTTCCGCCAACCACAACCTTGGATTACGATCTGAAAACGATGTTTTTTTCATCCGAAGTTTATCAGTTACTTTTGACGGCGATGATATTTTCGTGGATGGTGTGAGGTACAAAGGAACCCTTGGCCTCTGGGAACTAATGGTGAAAAAGAAACCAGATTCGTTCGACGCTGACGACCGTGACGACTTTGAAGAGATCCTGAAAAGTTCCGGTGCCATGTATCAATGCAATTCCACCCTCTTAAAAACGGCGAAGGCGAACAAGAGTTACAAGGAAGGAAATCGTATCCAACATCTACCAGAGGGATAAGTTTGGCAGTGGGCTGCCAGTCGTGTTTCTTCCTGCCAACTTCAAGCAGCTTCTCGATCGCTTGGAACTGTGTGCTGCAGCTTACCGAGCAGGAAATAATGGTGTGCGCAACGAAATTGTGTCGATTATTGATGCTGTGAAAAAGGGTAGACATATCAGCATTGAGGAATATAAGGCGCTTCATCGTAGCTTCCTATAAATAAATGTTGCAAATAAAAAAAAGTTACGCACGAAAGTACGACTACGGTAGGATAGGTTTGTTTGACACAGTAGCCTTGAAAGGTGTTGAAAAAGGAGTAGGGGCATTAAGGCCTGGTTTTGGCCCAAGAAAATAAAATGTTTGATAACTTTTTCAAATTGGCACATAATCTGTAGAAATGCAAAGGGTAAAGAAATATAAATGAAGAACATTAAGATTCTTATGTGATGACGTCACAATTACGTCATAAAATGTACTGTTTTCACAAAAACGATGAAAATTCAGAATTTATGCAGTTTTCTATCTTTATTTCTGTTGTGGAAACATCGTGCGCAGCCAAGAAACAACACAATAATTTAACTGAAGCTTTAATATTACTATTGACAAAATCTCACCACATATAAAGTTGTTTCTTGGGTGCGCACATACTTTTCCAATCGAAAATATACTTTAAAATTTGATGAAAAACAAGGAAAATCACAAAATTTTACAAAATATGCAAATTAAGGCATGATTTGGGTAACTTGTTCAATGTCCAAAATTATTTTATTTTTCTGAATACCTTCTACCTGAGATACTTTTCAGTAATTTAAAAATATATATGATAACTTTTAAATTTGCAGTAATTTTTGGGCCAAATAAGGGGCTTATTGCCCCTACTCCTTTGGTTGGTAAAGTGGTATAAACCATCTGCTACTTCGTCAACGCTAAAAATACATACATAATGTCTGACATCCTTACAATCACCGAAGGATTGACTTTCGATGAAAGTCTCCAGGGATTTATCAGGTTCACGAATACGAACCTCAAACTGGTGCCAACCTGAATAATCAAGGTGATATCCTAATCAATATCGAAACCCAAGACTTATTACTTCATCCCGCTGAAAGTTATCTTTTGGTAGAGGGGCAACTGCAAAAGAACGACAGTAGTGCATATGCTGATGCAGATCTAGTGTCTCTTTCACAATGGAATCATGTATCTCTTCTCTCAGGCCAGCTAATCGAACATATCAATAACCCAGGCGTTGCCACTACCATGTTGGAAATTCTGATTTATCACGACGATTTCTCCAAATCCCAAGGTCTCAACCAGCTGTGGTGCATGGATTCATCTACCGAAGCTGAGACCGAAAACACAGGGTTCGCAGCACGTCATGGTAAAATTATCCCCAAACCTGCCAACAAAGGAGCTTTTACATTTACCATACTCCTGAGACATATTTTCGGCTTTTCAGACGACTACGACAAGATCGTACACGAATTAAAGCATGCATTGTCACTAGTGCGTGTGATTCAGACGCCGATGCCATGCACTGAGCCGCCGCAGTCAATTGCAACGATGTGGCAAATAATATTCTGAGTCAGATCTCTTGGTTCGTTCTTCACGTCACCCCATCAGACAAAAACAAGATGTGGCTGTACAAAACCATACAAAGTAAAAGTAAATTCGACTGTGGATTTCGCATGAGGCAGTGTGATTCTATCACCGTTCCCAAAAAACACACAATTCAACTGGCGCCTATCTGCCACAAGTGGTACTTAAAAGCCTAGATATACAATCGTTGCAATCCAAACCGACAAAAGTGTGGATAAGACCCATGACGCCGCCGTGTGCAATCACTGTCGATTGCGGAACATAGATATAACTGTTAACGCTGAACGCTACCCAGCCGTCGTATTTAATGCCTTTATTACCCAAAATAGGGTTGCCAGAGTGTTCAAGGAGGCTGCAGACATCAGAAAGAAAGTCTACAACATGGTCACCCTCCTCAGTAACGGCGGCGTCAACACCGATACCTCTGATTTCACAGGCTTATAGCCGGTGTTTATCATCTATGCAAGTCATCAGTCCGAGCGGCTGAAAGAATCTACGGTGGACATCCAGATACGAGCCGAATTCGATCGCAATGTTTCCGGCAACACCGAAGCATTTGCACTTGGAATCTCCGACAGAGTTCTTTACTTCGAATCTGACGGACACAAGATGAACGTCGTGTTTGAAGCCCGAAAATAAATGAACAACATTATTTTGCAGCAATTCGTAAGAATAACCGATCTAAAGCAGGGGTTCTCGTTCATAGTATCCTGGAACCATAGCCAAATTCATACAAGCTTCAATCCACTAAAAATTGGAAAGAATTATGAGATGTCATTGGTAAATCATGAGACCTACTACGTATACTCCATCCCCAACATTCACACAGGTTCCTATGGCATCAACGATGAAATACAGCGACAGCTGCGGCTCAACAAACACAAAGCCAAAATCATTATCGATGCAAATCGGGAAACCCTAAGAGCATCACTAACTCTCGCCAGGCACTACGAAGAAGATTTCAACTTTACAAATAGCCGCAACACCGTCTTGTGATTAGAACTGCAAAGTTACACCTACGATAGGGCTATACAGAAGGGGAACACATTGTTAGTATCATCAACATCATCAGCATTCAGCTGGCAAATAGCGGTATTATCTATGGGAGCTATGTTAATGGAAAGCAGTAATCCACCATCTGTAGTTTCTTTACCGGTGTCGATCCTGGTATGAAGAACCCCCCCCCCCCCCCCCCCCCCAAAAAAAAAAAAACACTGGTGTACTTACCAGTGACCCTGAAAACCATCAATCGCATGTGCACTTAGCTCACCGATCAGGATGGTGACCCCATCAAACTCCACGGCGAACACCTCACTATCCATTTTCATCTTCTAAGGGAATAAATAATAACTTAACACGATAATGGTTTGAAAAGGTCAAATAAATAAACTACACTGGGCTGCCAAGAAAGGTTGTCAAGTCTCCATTTGTTTGTCCCATGCAAACCTGTAATGCGAACACAAGATGTGACTCACCTCTCGGCAGGGTAAAAGATTATCAGACTTCTTCAAAAAGTTACTTGTGTTATTAATCTGGAGCTGAGTACATGTACCACCCAGATAAAGAAAACATAAAAAAAAGGTGGATACCTACACATGTTCGTAGGGTTGGCAATGAGGGCATTTCACATGGTATCTAAAACCATTCTATCTGCCTTGGGTATTGGAGACTTGATTGCTTTGGGTGGTGTACCCGTCAACAAGGTATTGGGATCATGAATTTACCTGAAACTTGGTGGATGCGTTTGAAATTTTAAGATATTTTAATTCTGGTATCTATGGTGAATTTATTTGCACAGTGAATCCCAGTGGTAACGATCTCTACCTCAACCCTCAAACGCCAAGATCACCTATGATGATGGACTTTACTTGAGGCGTGCACGTGGTCAGCAATTCAACGACGAAGCCGGTCTGATATTAGGTGCTACCAGCACCTTCAAAGACACCCCTCCTCGGTATGCTCCTATAAATAAATGAACGATTTAGATATTTAGATTCTGGGTACCGGCAACTAAAGATTTCTACCTCCTGAGCCGTATTCTCTCTCTGATCAGACATACCTTGTGTTTATTATGTGGCTTTTTTCTCTCTTCTTTCACAAAGGTACATGGGCAGGTAATAATTCAAGGTCAAATTGGCCAAACGCCCAGAAGTAAATCATAGGTAAGGGTCTAAGGTCCAATGGGTCGAAAGGTCCAGGTGGGACAACTCACGGTTTGTCCTCACCATGGGTCCAAAGTTAGATTTAAAAAAAAAATGCCTTACCCCAATTTTTAAAGGAGTGTAAAAAAATCCCTACGGCAATACTTTTTTAGCCACTAGGTGGAAATGGTAGGTAATGGGCTAGGGTCCAATGGGCCAAAAGGTCCAGGTGGGACAACTCATAGTTTGTCTTCACCATAGGTCCGAACTTAGGTCTTAAGGGTCACATACATGCCTACCCCTACTTTTCAAAAGTCTGTGAAAAATTCCCTACGGCAATACTTTTTTACCCACTAGGTGAAAATGATAGGTAATGGTCTAAGGTCCAATGGGTCAAAAGGTCCAGGTGGGACAACTCATGGTTTGTCCTCACCATGGGTCCAAAGTTAGATTTTAAAAAAATGCCTTACCCCAATTTTTAAAAGAGTGTAAAAAATTCCCTACGGCAATACTTTTTTAGCCACTAGGTGGAAATGGTAGGTAATGGGCTAGGGTCCAATGGGCCAAAAGGTCCAGGTGGGACAACTCATAGTTTGTCTTCACCATAGGTCCGAACTTAGGTCTTAAGGGTCACATACATGCCTACCCCTACTTTTCAAAAGTCTGTGAAAAATTCCCTACGGCAATACTTTTTTACCCACTAGGTGAAAATGATAGGTAATGGTCTAAGGTCCAATGGGTCAAAAAGGTCCAGGTGGGACAACTCATGGTTTGTCCTCACCATGGGTCCAAAGTTAGATTTTAAAAAAATGCCTTACCCCAATTTTTAAAAGAGTGTAAAAAATTCCCTACGGCAATACTTTTTTAGCCACTAGGTGGAAATGGTAGGTAATGGGCTAGGGTCCAATGGGCCAAAAGGTCCAGGTGGGACAACTCATAGTTTGTCTTCACCATAGGTCCGAACTTAGGTCTTAAGGGTCACATACATGCCTACCCCTACTTTTCAAAAGTCTGTGAAAAATTCCCTACGGCAATACTTTTTTACCCACTAGGTTCAAAATGATAGGTAATGGTCTAAGGTCCAATGGGTCAAAAAGGTCCAGGTGGGACAACTCATGGTTTGTCCTCACCATGGGTCCAAAGTTAGATTTTAAAAAAAATGCCTTACCCCAATTTTTAAAAGAGTGTAAAAAAATTCCCTACGGCAATACTTTTTTAGCCACTAGGTGGAAATGGTAGGTAATGGGCTAGGGTCCAATGGGCCATAAGGTCCAGGTGGGACAACTCATAGTTTGTCTTCACCATAGGTCCGAACTTAGGTCTTAAGGGTCACATACATGCCTACCCCAACTTTTCAAAAGTCTGTGAAAAAATTCCCTACGGCAAACACTTTTTTTACCCACTAGGTGCAAATGATAGGTAATGGTCTAAGGTCCAATGGGTCAAAAAGGTCCAGGTGGGACAACTCATGGTTTGTCCTCACCATGGGTCCCAAAGTTAGATTTTAAAAAAAATGCCTTACCCCAATTTTTAAAAGAGTGTAAAAAAAATTCCCTACGGCAATACTTTTTTTAGCCACTAGGTGGAAATGGTAGGTAATGGGCTAGGGTCCAATGGGCCAAAAGGTCCAGGTGGGACAACTCATAGTTTGTCTTCACCATAGGTCCGAACTTAGGTCTTAAGGGTCACATACATGCCTACCCCAACTTTTCAAAAGTCTGTGAAAAAATTCCCTACGGCAATACTTTTTTTACCCACTAGGTGCAAATGATAGGTAATGGTCTAAGGTCCAATGGGTCAAAAGGTCCAGGTGGGGACAACTCATGGTTTTGTCCTCACCATGGGTCCAAAGTTAGATTTTAAAAAAAAATGCCTTACCCCCAATTTTTTAAAAGAGTGTAAAAAAATTCCCTACGGCAATACTTTTTTTAGCCACTAGGTGGAAATGGTAGGTAATGGGCTAGGGTCCAATAGGCCAAAAAGGTCCAGGTGGGACAACTCATAGTTTTGTCTTCACCATAGGTCCGAACTTAGGTCTTAAGGGTCACAATACATGCCTACCCCAACTTTTCAAAAGTCTGTGAAAAAATTCCCTACGGCAATACTTTTTTTACCCACTAGATGCAAATGATAGGTAATGGTCTAAGGTCCAATTGGTCAAAAGGTCCAGGTGGGACAACTCATGGTTTGTCCTCACCGTGGGTCCAAAGTTAGATTTAAAAAAAAATGCCTTACCCCAATTTTTAAAAGAGTGTAAAAAAATTCCCTACGGCAATACTTTTTTAGCCACTAGGTGGAAAATGGTAGGTAATGGGCTAGGGTCCAATGGGCCAAAAGGTCCAGGTGGGACAAACTCATAGTTTGTCTTCACCATAGGTCCGAACTTAGGTCTTAAGGGTCACATACATGCCTACCCCAACTTTTCAAAAGTCCTGTGAAAAATTCCCTACGGCAATACTTTTTTTACCCACTAGGTGCAAATGATAGGTAATGGTCCTAAGGTCCAATGGGTCAAAAGGTCCAGGTGGGACAACTCATGGTTTGTCCTCACCATGGGTCCAAAGTTAGATTTTAAAAAAAATGCCTTACCCCAATTTTTAAAAGAGTGTAAAAAAAATTCCCTACGGCAATACTTTTTTAGCCACTAGGTGGAAAATGGTAGGTAATGGGGCTAGGGTCCAATAGGCCAAAAGGTCCAGGTGGGGACAACTCATAGTTTGTCTTCACCATAGGTCCCGAACTTAGGTCTTAAGGGTCACATACATGCCTACCCCAACTTTTCAAAAGTCTGTGAAAAATTCCCTACGGCAATACTTTTTTACCCACTAGATGCAAATGATAGGTAATGGTCTAAGGTCCAATTGGTCAAAAGGTCCAGGTGGGACAACTCATGGTTTGTCCTCACCGTGGGTCCCAAAGTTAGATTTAAAAAAAAAATGCCTTACCCCAATTTTTAAAAAGAGTGTAAAAAAATTCCCTACGGCAATACTTTTTTAGCCACTAGGTGGAAATGGTAGGTAATGGGCTAGGGTCCCAATGGGCCCAAAAGGTCCAGGTGGGACAACTCATAGTTTGTCTTCACCATAGGTCCGAACTTAGGTCTTAAGGGTCACATACATGCCTACCCCAACTTTTCAAAAGTCTGTGAAAAAATTCCCTACGGCAATACTTTTTTTACCCACTAGGTGCAAATGATAGGTAATGGTCTAAGGTCCAATGGGCCAAATGGCCAAGATTGGAAAATTTCACCATAGGTCCAAAGGTAGGTTTCTTTTATAAATTGCTAATTTTATATTTTCTGTGCACACCATTACATTAAGTACAACAAATAAACCTTTCGTATAATCAAATGTGAGAGCATTCCGCTTGTTCAGAAGTAGAAATCTTTTGTCAAAAGAAATTTGTCTAACAAAAAAAATAGCAAAG
Source organism: Mytilus edulis (assembly GCF_963676685.1). Taxonomy (NCBI): domain Eukaryota; kingdom Metazoa; phylum Mollusca; class Bivalvia; order Mytilida; family Mytilidae; genus Mytilus; species Mytilus edulis. Next base: position 39,738,205 of record NC_092347.1, read on the forward strand.
CACGAGTGTAATTTTTTATTCTTGTAAAGCAAAAACTATTGATACTTTTTAGGAACTACTTGACAGGATGCCGAGACT